>NC_136519.1:61340239-61650239 GCF_053919585.1 Euprymna scolopes
ATATTACTGCTTAATTCATAACATGAAAAGACAGTTTGCTAATGTAACTCTGTGATAAATGAGGAACTTGTCAATCATCTCAACAAAAATAACCTTTTCAGTGACACGGAATATGGTGTCCACTCCAAGAGAGCAACAGCTGATGTTGCTAATAGTGATATCATACAAAATCAGTGAATTTATTGATGAAGGTTTCATTTTTAGAGTGATAGCTCTTAGCATATCTAAGGCATTTGATAGGATCTGACACAAAGGTTTACTTCATAAAATCTCTAGCTATGGAATAGCTGGAAATGCCCTCTCAAGCATAAAATCCTTTCACTCTGAGGGGTCTATTAAAGCGGTTGTTAATGGGCAGAAATACGTAGGTCACAGTATTAATGCTGGCATGCCCCAAAAATCCATATTGAGCCCAACTGTCTTCCTTATCTTTATCAAGAACCTTACAAACCATATCTTTCAATCATTTGTCAACATCTATGCAGACAATACTACCATCTATGGCAACACTACAAAAGCCGACAAAGATCAGAAGTTTTCTGATTCTCTCTCCTCTGAGCTTAAACGTGTGCTGCAATGGAGTAAGGAATGGCTGGTCAACTTTAATACATCCAAAACCAAACTGCTATCTGTTCACCACTAAAGCTTATATTCCCAGTTTAACCCAATTGAAATGAACATCTCTTGCCTTGATGAAGTACCCTATTTTGACAAACTTCTGGGACTCACTTTTACCCTGAATCTGAATGAAATACCTACATCAGATCTCTAACTACTCCAGGAAGTATCTCACTCCCACTGTGATCCTCTACCCATACAAAAAACAAGTATGTTTTAAGAGGGAGTACTGCTGCCACATCTGGGTTGGAGCTCCAAAGAATATCCTTTCCTGTATTGACAGAATGCAGAACATCTACTTAATAGGCAACCCTTATCCTAGAGTTGCCACAGAGCCTTGATAAGTGGTGACCCGAAATGTAAAAAACAAAATGAAAAGGGGGGGGTGCAGATTTTCAATTTGAAGATTATTTATGATTTTTTATATTAATATTTTTATAAAATAAAAAGACATCACCTGATTTGAAAAAACGGACATTTGTTGGTATTCGCATGAATATTCAAGACAAACCTTGCAAAAACAAAGAATTTTCAGAATATTTTTGTCTACGACTTTGATACAGAATGCTCAAAAAAACGCTCAAACATTTGATCTAATTTTTTGCATGAGTACTTAATAAGTCCAGACGCACCTTTCAGTAAGTGCCATTTTTTAATATTCTGAGAAAAGTGAAAAATCGACCTACCCTAATATATATATATATATATATATATATATATATACACTAGCACTTCCTCCCGGCTTTGCCAGGGCCCTATGTACTGTTAATAAGGTTATGAGCATATATATATATTAAAAAGTGTGAATATGTAAAGTAATGCCTTTCTATATAATAGTCTTCCTTAACTACCATAGAGAAGACAGACATTTTCACTTTTATAGATAGATAGATTGGATGCAATACATAGTAATGATTTAAAAAGTATTAAAAAAAAAAAAAAGACTCATGCGCCACCACCGAGAATCGAAACTAAAACATTCAGTTCACCATTTATTTTGTCTCTGCCGTCAATGACTGGGCTATGAAAACATGTTTACTGCAAGGCTAAAAATTAAAACATGAACCAATAGCTACTACATTATGCATTCATAATGCCGGCGTTCGACCTTCACCTGGTAAATTTTATTTTTTTTTTTTAATTTTCACACTTTTGCACCGATTTTTCCAGGTTAAAACCCAAATATAAAGTTTTGCATGGATTCAAATACCTTATATATGAAGTTTCATGTCTGTAGACCAAAATCTCTAGGAGGAGTTTAGTAGGCAAAATTTGTTAAACAAAAATATATACATATACATAAATATGTGTGAAAACAATTTTGTGTTACTATGAACTTTTTACGCAAATATTATGCAAGTATAAATCATGTAGAATATCTGCATGAATATAATTACATGTAATAATTAATTAAAGATGATTATCCCATTGGAAAACAGAAGCAACTAATAGGGAATTAATTAAAATGAATGTTTAAAAGAATATACAAATTAGTTAGATCTTTTGCTAGTGAATGCAATTCCACAACCCATGTATTAACAAAATTGTATTTTTTTTTTAAATAAATAGAAAAGAGGGTTTTTAATATGAATATCAGTACACACCAAAGAAAAACGAATTTATAGGAATATAGGTAGATATATGGCTCATTCCATGTCAAATCAACAAATTTTGGAGGGCACAAATCATGTCTGACACGGGTTTTTTCAAATTTGCTACACTTATAGATCTCCATGAAAGGAATTAAATGACACTTGTTAAACATCTCAAGGTCAAGGGGTTTCTGACATATGAGTTTTTTATGACCTTGACCTTTTTACAAAAAGGTCAATTTTTATGGAGAGGTGACCAACTTTAAAAGAGGATATCTGTTATTTATGGGCCTACAAAGTTCATTCATATATCATTCTAAAGTACTTGGATAGATCTACAATTTTATCTGGGGATATTTTTTTCAAGGTCAACTTTCAAAAAGTTGACCTTGACTTTTTACCTGAATTATCTCAAAAGGGTCATTTTAATTTTTTTGTAATTTTGACAAAAGATTTATCTATCTTATGACAGTATATATTCCAAATTTTATGATGGGTTTTCCGCTAGAACCATTCCTACAATCGTTTTAAAGTAGGCTAAATTCAAAATGGCGGAATGTAGTACCTGCTACTTCATATAAAAACATTTTGATATTTCACAATATGGTCATGTTTGATATCTTTGTAAAGCTATTTTAATGCTGATTAATATATACACAAAATCCATATAAAAAAATTTATGCTGATGGAATTGAATTTTCTTCATTTGTTTTTTTTTTTTTTTAATGCAACACAAATTTTGTTATGGAAAAAAAGTCATATAATAAAAAAAATTTGAAAGGTGTTAAGGGTTAAATTATAACATAAAACATATGTGATCTCAATGGTGAACCATTTTTTCTCGATGATTGATATTCTAAATCTACAAAAAGGCAATTTATGTTGTTTATGGGTACTTTTCAATGAAAAACTTTAAAAAAATGAATGTTCTAAAAAAATTCTGGACATGTTAGATTTTATCAGTATATATCTTCTTGTGAGAGTATCAATTTCCCATCCCAAGTTTATTTATTTATTAAATTGTTAGATGAAAGGGGTTTAGGGTGTGCTGAAAACGAATATCACATTTAAAATTGGGGCCGGCTACTAATTTTCACGATAGTGAAAAGATACTTTTCCACAAGTTTGATGTAATAAAAAGATACATGTGCGTGCTTGCATGTACAACAATAACCACCACTTATAACATAAAATATCACATTTAAATATTCTGCAAATAAGTAGTTTTCTGGATATTAAGCACTGTAACTGTGATGTTATGAGTGGTAGCTATTGTTATATGCGCAAGCGCACATAATTTTACCAACCCCCATCCCAACAAAAACAAAACAAAAGCACCAATACTTTAAAAAATATTAGCAAACCAGAAAAGTATTCAATTCAAAGTTAGCAGCAAACGGTGTTTTATCATATTCAGTCTCTGATACTGAACTTTATCAGTATATATCGTCTGGTGAGAGTATCAATTTCCCACCCCAAGTTTATTTATTTATTAAATTGTTAGGTGAAAGTACAGAATAGTTATGAAGTTAAGGTTCTGCAGATTATTTAGAAAGCCATACTTAACTTAAAAATAAAACAAAATACTGGAAGAAATCTAGCCAATAAACGTTATCATAACCTTTATTAGGCGAATTAATACTAGTAATTTGTTTTATTTTTAAGTCATTATCGGGACTCCAAAGGTATAACCTGGTACGGGCAAAATGAATACCGATGCTCAAAATGTATAAACATTTTGACCTCCTCCCTTTACTTAAAAATTCACCAAAAATCAGGAAATTATCCAATTTTAATGACATTTTCAGTATTTATAAAATAATGGTCATGGAATATAATGAACCCATTATTTTTATTCAAATCTTAGTAAAAATGTATTATTTTGTTTAAACAAAAAATACCTTTATTAAAGTTATGATTTTCTGTGGTAAAAAAATGAATTTTTTTTTTAATGAAAATAAAGCATCGTAAATTATAACAATTTTTAAAAATTATTTCATTTTTATAGGAACATGATGAAAAAAAGCCCTTAAAGTCCGTATTAATGAATTCGATATAACTTGAAGAAAAATGAATTTCTTGAACTACTGATATTACCATTGAATTAAGCATTGTTTATTTAATATTTTCACAAAAAATTATAATAGCAAAAATATTTCTACTTTTTTTTTTAAATTACAGATTACGCATAATATTTATATTCAAGATTTGGGTTTGTATTACTGTACACAGATTCGAAAAAGTTGTTAACAAACAAATATATAACAAATAAATGTTATCAAAGGCAAGATAAGTTACTTTTCTACCACACTGGATATAATTTTCGTGTTTTTATTCAATGTAACATGTTTATTCAGCTCGAAAAGCATACAGTGTTTACCGATGTAATTGAAAATTCAAAATGGCGCCCAACTCTCTCTTTAACATGGTAAGTTCGGGAAAAGGTGTTATAAATAATAAACTAGACAAAATACTGTTAGAAATTCGCTCAATGTATGTATTCGGTGGTTTTATTAATTATTTGTTATATATTTGTTTTTTGACAACTTTTTCGAATCTATGTGTACAGTAATACAAACCCCAAGATTTTAATGTGAAACTTTCAGCGTAACATAATTTTTATATAATCTCGAACAATAATTAAAAAAAAAAAATTTTAAAAACAGGAACATAAAAAATAATTAAAAAATGATAAAAATTGATACAAACGTTCAGAATAGGAATGTACGGATGCATGTCTGGGAAAAAATAGAAAACTGACGCGCCTACCTCCTTTTAATATCATAACTTCATTTTGAAACAGCGTTTTCATTGGCTGTAATTTTGGGTTTCCGCATAATCGTGTTTACAAATCTTTATTTGTTGCGTTTTGGTGAACGGAACGGCAGAATTACTTGCTTTCTGAGGGTTAATTAAGCTATTTTTTGTACGAACAAGGTGTGTTTGTTTTTTTATTTAATTCAATATCTTAGGACTTTACTAATTATCTTTGAAATAGACCCATAAAACTAATATTTACCTTTTAAATGATTTTTACAATGAATTTATTTAACTTCAAAATCTAGCTGAATTGGTTAGCTCGCCGTGAAAACATTTTTCATAACTTTTTTTTTTTCATGTGTACAAATATTTTTTTCCTTTCAAATACAATAAAAAAAAAAGCAGTCGGAAAACTACAAAAAAATTATGATAAATCGGCTTTCAAAACTAGGTCACTATGTTTATCAGCTCATTTTTGCCCGTACCATATCGTGTCGGCCATTTTTTCTTGTACTTAATACTTGTAATTTGTAAACAAATTTTCCCAATTTTCTGCAGTATAACATTTTTTTAAGTAAAAATCTTTTTGTTGCATAAAAATTAAAAGCTGTGGCCGACAGCGATTAAATCATTGAAATAATTTTCCATTTTTAAGACTTAATAAATTAAATTGAATGGTAAATATTGGCTTTCGCTACAACAGAACACTGAGCGAGCACTCAAATTTTTTGTTTTTAGGGATATTCGAGGTTGCTGACAATGAATCTGATGATAAAATAAACCGCGCGCACGATAGCATAAACAAATTTACATTAGCTCCACTTGCACAGTTTTCTTTAAAATGATGACTTTTGAAGGTTTTCGGCTATGCTGAAAACGAATATCACAGTTAACTTATAGTAAATATTACATATTTACATCAGGTCCACCTCCACAATCTTTCTTTAAAATGACGACATATGGGTATTCGACTGAATCAGAAAATCGATAAACAAATCTACTTTTCTGTGACCGACACTGCCCCCCCCCCAATAGCATTATCTATACAACTAAAAGAACAATGTGGAGGTGGAGGTGGACCTAATGTAAATATTTACGGTAATCGTGAAGAAAGAGAAAGCCTGTTTCCTCCGTTTGACTATAAGTGGCGTTACTGTCTGTCAACCCAGTTACGGAAGCACAAAATGTATATAATGACACCCTTGAAATAAAAATAAATGTTTTTGTTATATTTTAATTTTAAACATGTTTTTTTTTTGTTTTTTTAAACATATTTACGTTTTTTTTTTTTTTTGTAAACATATTTAAGTTTTATTTTTCCAAACATTTACATGTTGTTGCTTGTTTATATGTTGTTGCTTGTTTATTTTCAAACATTTACATTTTTTTTTCTGCAAGCATAAACTAAATATTTTTGAAATATTTTTCTTATTGAAAAGTTTGCTTATGCACGTATTGTACCGCGCTATTTTTTAATAGTAGTTTCAAGTAAGATTCAGGTTTTACAATATCCTTTTTCAAATATATATATAAATACTCGCGAAAAAGGTAAAATAAGTGCAGAAAAATTAAGAAAAAAAAAAGATAAAAAAGAAAAAAACGTTGATTTTTTTTATTATAAGAGCGTAAAAAATACTCGCGGAAAAAAGGTTGTACCCATAAATATGTTTAAAAGAAAAATATAGCAAAAACATTTAGTTTATGCTTGCAAAGAAAAACAAAACAAAAAACAAACACGTAAATGTTTGAAAATAAACAAGCAACAACACGTAAATGTTTGGAAAAATAAAACTTAAATATGTTTGCAAAAACAAACAAAAAAAAACGTAAATATGTTTGCAAAAAAAAAAAAAAACGTTTAAAATTAAAATATTACGAAAACATTTATTTTTATTTCAAGGGTGCCATTATATACATTTTGTGCTTCCGTAACTGGGTGGACACTGGACAGACAGTAACGCCACCTATAGTCAAACGGAGGAACTCTCTTTCTTCACGATTACCAATATTTACTAAAAAGTTATCCACGTCTGTAAAATTGAGAAATCTATATCTATAAAAGTGGACGTGTGTGTGTGTGTGTGTACATTTCCCTACGCAATAACGCTGTCAATTTTAAGTGTACAGACTCGAAATTTGAAATACAGTGTACTGAGATTTGGGAAAATCTTTGTGATAGGTTTTCGGCCAGAAACTTGACGATTTGACCTTTGAGAACTCTACCAAACTCCTCCGACAATTTTGGGTCTAAACGCTTGAAATTTTAAATATAGGTTCCTTGGGCATGGATCTAACTTAATAACTTGATTTGAGCCCAAAACAAATGTTAAGGGGTCATAATAGAGGTCAAAATTAAAAAAAAATTGACCTCTGCGGTCTCTACCAAATTACTCAGACAATTTCTGGTCTAAACATTTTAAATTTGACAGAGACAGGGCAACCTTTTTAATCAGTTTGGGTCGGAAATCTTTAGTTACCAATATATAAATGTATGTTTGCATGTCTACCTTAAACTTTCGACAGAGGCGACGGATTTTACCAAGATCAGTATCGTTTTGAAGTTCGACCTTTCAGACGACAAATATCGAAAAATTGGCTAAAAACATTAATATTTTCACCTTCAACTGGGCACTTTTCTACAGAGGAGGGGTCGCTTTTTCACCGATATTTTTGAAAGTTATCTTCTCCTTTCGATTGTCTAGCCTTAATTTAAACATAAGTCACTTCCGGTTTGGCGGTGGTCGTAACAGCAAAGATGTCACCTTTTTCGGGTTTGTATTACTGTACACAGATTCGAAAAAGTTGTCAAAAAAATAAATATATAACAAATAAATGTTATCAAAGGCAAGATAAATTACTTTTCTACCAAACTGGATATAATTTTCGTGTTTTTATTCAATTTAACATGTTTATTCAGCTCGAAAAGCATACAGTGTTTACCGATGTATTGGAAAATTCAAAATGGTGGCCGACTCTCTCTTTAACACGGTAAGTTCGGAAAAAGGTGTAATAAATAATAAACTAGACAAAATACTGTTAGAAATTCGCTCAATATATGTTACCGTGACATAACTTGATATATATTCGGTGGTTTTTTAATAGTATTTTGTCTAGTTTATTATTTATAACACCTTTTCCCGAACTTACCGTGTTAAAGCGAGAGTCGGCCGCCATTTTGAATTTTCCAATACATCGGTAAACACTATGCTTTTCGAGCTGAATAAACATGTTAAGTTGAATAAAAACATGAAAATTATATCCAGTTTGGTAGAAAAGTAATTTATCTTGCCTTTGATAACATTTATTTGTTATATATTTGTTTTTTGACAACTTTTTCGAATCTATGTGTATAGTAATACAAACCCTTTGCTCAACATACACCTCCAAACACCCAGCCAACGCCGGGCTGAAATGCTAATTATCAATAAATGGCTAATTTTCTTTTATTCATTCAAATAATATAAGTAAATAAATAAAAAAAAATTTTTAAACTTATCAGCGCATGCATTAGCCTTTGTAAAGGAGCGACTAATAAACAAATAGGTCGGGTCCCTGTTGAACTAAATGCTCAAGGAGTACCAAAAAATGTAGAATACTACTTTTGTTTAGGAAAATTTTGCTGAAGACAGATTTAAAAAAAAGATATTATTATTATTATCATAATAATAATAATAATAATAATAATAATAAGTAGTTTTATATAGTAAAAATATTCACTTAAATTCTACATTTACATGAAAATATAACTTACATGATAATGGTGCCTGGCAAAATTTCAATCTTGAATTTATGTGCCTTATCCGTTCCAAGACAGACTCAACTGGGAAAGTGGTTTCAATAATATTGATTTTTTATAATCTTTTATTACTTTTTATCTTTACCCATCCCCTAATTTAGAACTCGTTTTTATAACCAGTAAACAGGCAGCAGCCTCGGCCAATAAACAGACTTCAAAAATCAAAGGAACGTTGTCACCAAAGCTTGCCTTTGATAAAACTTTCACTTAGTCCACTAACTTACTAAAAAAAACAAAGTAATATTAATACCTTTTAGCACTTTCTTGTCAGATTTGTCAATGCTGAAGGACGGTACATAACCGAAAGGTCATGTTTTATGGGTGTTTTTTCACACAGCTAAAATAAATTCACATCACATTTTTATGCTATTAGGTTTTACTTTTACTGATAGCTTAAAAATAAATATTCTTCATTTTATCTTTTAGTATCGGCTAAAAGTTTTCGGTACTCATGCAGAGAGTGATCCAGACGTAACTCAGACGTAACGCCCGGTTCCCCCTCCCCCCGAAACACATCAACAGCGAGAGTAAGCCGAGCGTTGCCGAGAAAATTAAGCCGAGCGTTGCCGCTGGAAGCATAACAAGAAAAGAGAAACATATCTTAATTTTTAAGTTTTATTAACTGTAAAGGAAAATGTTTTAACAATGTTTTTTTTGTGTTTTTTTTTTAATGTCACAGATTTTTTTAATACAAGAAAAGGCTCAAAAGTAAGTTAATAAATACTTTCAAGGAATTTTGTGTTCGTAAAGTTTTTGTCTATGTATTTTTTTTCTTTTGTTTTTCAATAAAACAGATTTTTTTATATTTTGTGTGTGTGTTTTTTTTTAAGAAAAAACCTTGAAACTACGAAAATAAAGAAAACTAGGTGAGATTGTTTAATTTTTTTGTTGTTTTTTTTTGTACGAAACAAATTTTTTTTGCCTTTTTTTTTGTTTTTATTTTGTTTTGTTTTTTTTTTTAGGGGGGGGGGGTGAAGGAAAAACCTGGAAACTGGAAAAAGAAAAATGGGTGGATTTTTTTTTTTTTTTCATTTTAAAACAGATGTTGTTTCCTCGGTCTGTTGGAGGGCATCACACGACGCCAAAGTGGATGCAGAGGTGATAGTGGACGTGTAAGGAAGCTCGTCATCAACCAGGTAGCTTTCGGCGATGTGAGCTAATATGGAGACAAACGGAGCTTTACCAAATGTTTGCCTCCACATAAACTCTAGGAGATATGTGTCCAAAAGCTCCCGGTTGGTCCCGCATTCAACTTTGTTGCGTTGTTTAGCTTCCTTCCACATTCGCTCCACATGATTCGTCGTAGCCTTCGTTTCTGGAACTACGAAGTGAAGGCTGTGATGGTTCATCGATGCTCTGATCCCCATCTGGCATCAATTGGGATGGATGGCTCTCGTCTGGGTGAGGCCCCGTGTTTTGACAAGCTTCTGGGTTTGACCTTTACTCCTGATCTGAAATGGAACACGTACATCAAGTCTGTTGCCAGGTCGCTGGAAAGATGGTGGCATCCTTCTACCGCTCCAGAAAATATCTCACTACTGATGCAATTCTCTATCTATATAAAAGCCAAGTACGTCCAAGGATGGAATACTGTTGCCATATCTGGGCAGGAGCTGCTAAAAACAGGCTATCCTGCCTTGACAGAGTACAAAATAGACTTTGTGGCTTAGTGGGGGATGCCCTTTTCTCTACCCTGCAGCCTCTCTCCCACAGAAGAGACGTTGCGAGCCTATCCTTGTTTTATCGTTATTTCCATGGCAGGTACTCGTCTGAACTCCAATTTCTGGTCTCCCCTCACCAATTTTTTACGAAAAACACCCGTCTAGCTGAATCCACTGTGAAAAATTTCCCCCACTCTTTATCTGTGCCTAAATCAAAATGCGGATTCCATGAACAAAGCTTCTTTCTTAGAACTGCACGCCTGTGGAACTCTGTTCCATCTGCCTGCTTCCCACCTGACTACAACTTGGATGTCTTCAAGTCCAACATTAACAAATTCCTAATGAACCGCCCCCTTAAGTAAACACTTCATCAAATCTCCACACTAACGTACTGTAGTTGCAATAACCCTTATCCCTGAGTGGCTTCCGGGCCTTGATAAGTGGTGTCCACCGTGTAAAAAAAAAAAAAAAAAATGGCGATACCCCTCTCCCCCCACTTTGTTATATGCTTTCCAACAGTCTGATACAACCGTGGTTCCCGGCAGGATATATTGTTTGATTAATGGAAGGAGGGTTTCGGGATTCCGGTTTGGTACACTCACCAAGAAACCGTCCTTTTCGGCAGGGTCGTATCCACCGAAGACCCAGACCGGTGTGAGTAACCTGCCAATGTTATGCTTTCTACGGTTAAACAAAGCCTCATCAACCTCCACCGTATGGCCTAGGCCCCCTATCTGCTGGAGATTCCTTAGAAAATATTCCCCACAAATATCTCTTAAGAAATTCTTCCAGTCGGTGATGATGGTGTGCGTCGAGCGAATTTCACATTCGCGTTGGGGGTCTTTTTGCGTTGCTCTCTCGAACGCCCACAAATAGATCAGTTTTAGTATTACGGCAATTGCCAGCCTAGATTTTGTGAAAAAAGTTCCTGTTCGGCATTTGCCAGCCTGGCACCTCCAGGCATAGCCATCGCTTACTTAGCTGCGCTCTTATTGCAAAAAGCAATGTCCACAAGAGATACGCACGTTTTCGTTCGTGCTAGCAATCTCCTATCCTGACAAAATTCCAGGACTCCTGCTGCTGTTTTTAACTGCTCAGATAATTCTTACGGAAAAGTACGCAAATGGTGTGTTTTTTTAATCTTTTTCTAAACTAACTTGTTTTCTTTTCTTCCTTTTCATGATTATCGTCTGCTGCTTTGAATTTTTAACTTGCGCGAACGCGCGTCGCGTTGAAAACGCTCGCACTACATTGTCGTGGCTCAGCTTTATGTTACGTCAAACGGCTTAATCTCCTCGGCGACGCTCGGCTTACTTCGGCTGTTGACGCTATGTTCGGGGAAAGCCGGGTGTGCGCTGAGTTACGTCAAGACCGTCTTAAAAGACAAGATGGCCGGTGAGCAAAAATAATTTAATCTGCTGACGTCATCACGGATAGTCCATACCGGTGACACCGGTAGTCACCGGTAGGCATTCGTAACGTCTTGAAGTCAGTGTAATATTTCTTTTTTTATTAAAATGCCTTCACGGTGCATCGTTCCAACTTGCTGAGGAAATTATCGTAAAGGACCAAAAAGTGACAGTATTTTCATTTCCGAAAGATAAAGAATTATAATGCAGTAAAAAAAAAAAAAGATTTTACACCATCTCCATTCAGCAAAGTAAGTTTTAACGTGCTCCCCCCCCCTGTATTTAACACGATGTAACTATAATTTAATTCAATATTATCATCCTAAATGTTCTACCATTCAAAAGAAGCTTCAAATAAATTGCTAATATTAAAAAAATTTTTTTACAGCATACAAAACTAATGAAAATGCGAGACAACATCGACTCTTTAAAACACGATTTTTTTAAGCTGTTGACACACGTTTAAAAAATCTAACAAAAATTAATTTTCCTGAAATTTTTCAATATTTAAAAATAAATTATGCTGGCTGATAAAATTTTTAAACTTTTTTTTAAAGCTAGAAAGATAAAATTTAAAAATACTTATTTTATATATATATATATATATATATATATGAAACTAAACTAAAAAAAAAAAAAAAAAACGCGCGTTCACTCGTGGTCTTGAACAGTCTTGGCCTTCGGGACCAGATCAAAGTGTAGTATCTGTTCTCCAGATGCTGCATTCTATTTCTTGTTCTCTTTCGGTGGAGGAGAAATCCTTCACGACTGAGACAATTTTTATTTTTGTACCTTTTCTCCACGTTAAAAAACGACCCTGGTGTCTAACTCTGTCCCGTGGGGAGGCATAGTAAATAAGTACAATTCATTTCATTAACGTAATTGGGTTTGTATTACTCTGTACACATAGATTTGAAAAAGTTGTCAAAAACAAATATATAACAAATAAATGTTATCAAAGGCAAGATAAGTTACTTTTCTACCAAATATTTTTCGTGTTTTTATTCAATGTAACATGTTTATTCAGCTCGAAAAACATAGTGTTTACCGATGTATTCGAAAATTCAAGATGGCGTCTGATTCTCTCTTTAACACGGTAAGTTTGGGATAAGGTGTTATAAATAAAAAACTATACAACATACTATTAAAAACCCGCCGAATATATGTCAACCTATGTCACGGTAACATGTATTGAGCGAGTTTTTAACAGTATTTTATCCGGTTTTGTATTTATAACACCTTTTCCCAAACTTACCGTGTTAAAGAGAGAATCAGACGCCATCTGGAATTTTCGAATACATCGGTAAACACTATGTTTTTCGAGCCGAATAAACATGTTACATTGAATAAAAACACGAAAAATATATCCAGTTTGGTAGAAAAGTAACTTATCTTGCCTTTGATAACATTTATTTGTTATATATTTGTTTTTTGACAACTTTTTCGAATCTATGTGTACAGTAATACAAACCCACGTATTTTAACAAACTGAAAATATGGATATAAAAAAATGATTTTGCATGTTATTTTTGTTATGTGGTGAAATAATCTTAAATAAGAAACATGATTTTTTCTTTGGGTTAATTTTTTTACTGTGCAATATTTCATGAATTTATTAAAAATATTGTTTTTGATTTTGAAAAAAATATTGTGGTTCATTTTGATTTAAAAATATTCATTTTGATTAAAAAATATTCATTTTGATTTAAAAAAATATTCATTTTGCTTTAAAAAAAAGTTTAATTTTAATATTTGTTTATTGTCTTAACTCATATCAAATGTTTTGCTTGTGTTCTGCTTCAAATATTCATAATCTTACATGCATAATTTTCATTTAATTATATTAAATAAACTTCAAGTTTATTTCAAATCAAATCGTGTTCCTTCACTTTTTTAAAATGTAATTTATAAGTAATTAAAGAACGCATTCTAATCTTTAAAATCTATAATACAACGAAATATTCAATTGCTTATAATATACAATAATAATATATATATATAATAATAATAATAAACAAATAACTTGTGTGTTTTTTTTTATTATTTTTTTATTATTAATATTAGATGAGTTTCAGTATAAATCGTGTTCTTTCTTTATTTCTTTATTTTAATCCAATTTTGAAGTTTTGTAACGCTGTCTGTAAAAATTACTGTTCATTATTGACAGTCTAAGAGTTCCACATATCTTGCTTGTTGGGACCTCGGCGATGACGTCATTTTTTCAGCTGGCCGGCCATCTTTATAACGAAGGCCACGGTTACGTCCGGATGACTCTCTGCATGATGAGTACCATTTGAACTCTTACGTTTCATAATAAATAGAAATTTCGATAGATTTAAATATATTTTGTTCAAATGTCGAAAAAATATTTCCCCTCGTATATTTTACGGAAACTGCATTTTAATTTTATTCTAAAATGGATCAGTATCGAAAATTTCACGAAAATCTGACCATTAGTTGATTTTGCTAGATTTATTAAACACGGGTATGTTTTCACGTTCGAATTGCTTACTACATGGAACGTTATTTTAAAGTGCCAATTATGTAAACACGATTTTCGTCTCGCAATTTCATTATTTTCGTACGATGAAAAAAAATGGTGCTAGTGCAGAGAGAGATTCGCGCTATTTTTTAAAATCGTATTTCCAAGTTTAATTAAAGTTTTATATGTTTTTTATTCAATTGTAAGGTTGAAGTACAGAATAGGTACAAAATACCCTCCCCTCCCCATGTTAAGAATGGCTTTTTAAATAATGTTATTTAAGTCCGGAGAACCGAATTTTTTTTTTTTTTTTTAATTATTACTAGTTTATTTTGCCCTTCTTTACAAAAGTTATATTGATAATATTAATTTATAATAAAGTTACATTGTTTTACATGTACCGTGGTGACTTTTGCAGGCGCCTACTGAAAAATATGCTAAAATTGGTTGATTTCCTGAATTTTAGTGAATTTTTAAGCGAATAATTACGGAGTCAAACTTTTCTTACATTTTGCACGTACTTAATCTTAAGATTTTAATGTACTACTTATCTTCGAAATAGTCACAGAAAAATATTTATCTTTTAAATTGATTTTGACAATTAAATCATTCAAATTAAGCTGATTTTTTTTTTTTTTTTTTGCAGTAGTGATAACATTTGTGTCTTTTTCAATGAGAAAATCCTTCTAGACTGAGACAATTTTTTTTTTTTATCTCAATCCAGCATCTCTCCCCCTGCTTTTCAAATAGGGGGATTTGATTTAGCTTATTGAATTTATTTTCGTATGAACTTTAAGAAAAAATTTTAAATGTAAAAAAAAAAAAAAAAAAAAAAAAAAAGGTGCATTTGCACTTATGTTACCGTGTTGAAATAACGTTATTATTTTGAAAGACATTCTTAATATGAGGAGGCGAGCGTGTTTTGTAATAATTCTGTACTTTCACCTATAAAGAAGATATCGTAAAACTTGAACTTAACTTGAAAATACTATTTAAAAAATAGCACGGTATGCACTTATAATAATAAGGTAAATTTTTAGATTTGAATTGTGGAGGTGGGTGGACCTAATCTAAAAAAAAAATACTAATACTACTACTAATAATAATAATAATTATTATTATTATTATTATTGCTATTGCTTCCCTCTGAGGAAACAGTTCAAGTTGTTTTTTTAAATGTGGGAAAAATCCAGCTTCCAAAAAAGAATTGCCTACTGCCTCGGTTTAGAAGGATTTCTTCTTCATGGATTTAGGATATGAAAGATAAAATATAGCATCAAAACAGATACTAAAAAATTATAGTAAAATAGTCAAATATTTAAATCGTAAAAACGGTAAAAATATTCAGCCATTGGTCTTCAGACGAATTTTCAAATGATTTCTCTTTGCTCTTAATTGTTTAATTTGAGTCACATAAGACAAATCCTTGATTGCGATTGCTGAAAAGCCTTAAAGTGTCCTGGAAAAAAAAAAAAAAAGTATGTCCGAAGGATACGTCCTCGACAATCAGTTTAGCGGAAGTAGAACATTATGACCAAGTGTCTGTCAGGATGAGTAAAGCGAAAGCGCCCTCCTAAGCCTCTTTGGGGAGAAGTTAGCTTATTGCTGAGGGAGGCGCTGTTGCTGCGCTGCAGGCAGCGCTCTAACCGAGGAATGCCGACGGGGCTGCTGCCCATACATTTTTGCTGGTATACTGGCCCAACATGTCCCACTTTCGACCTTTTGTGCGTCAGAGTGCGCAGTGGCTTTTCTAAATCATATCCGACTTCAAGTTTTGTCCGTTGTTAATCTGTATTCTTCGTCAGTTGATGTGCGCTTCTTCACGATACTTGCTTCAGTAAAGCAATGAAACAATGCTTTGCTTCATCAGTTTTAAAATATCCTGTTATTCTGAAAAACAACCAAGTTCGTTTGCATATTTTAAAACTTATAAATATTAACCAGAAGTGACTTTTTAGGGAATTACATCATATCAGCTGTCAGCTGATATTTGTGCTTCTAGCTGACAGCTGACGATGAATGTAAACAAAGACGAACTGAACTTGATGTTTAACTGAGGTAACTAAAATACAATAAATGCATAACTTCTAAAAACGCTTTAAAAATTACAATGCAAATTTAAACTTTCAGTAAAAAAAAAAAAATAATAATTAAGTTAATCAAAATTCTTTTAATAAATTTGGATTAAAATAGAGGGGGGCAAGATTCTTAAGGTTCGTCAAAAATAATCAACTTCTTTATAGATCTTTTAATTAAAACTTTTAGGAACAAAATTTATTTAAATAAATTTATAAAACAAATCCATTCTTGCTTTCATTTTAGAAGTAAACAGTTCAATGTTTTTGTAAATATTTATTTATTTTTATCACATTGTTAATTATTAAACCCAAATTGTATTTTCGTAAAATGTTCACAAAAAATAAACAATAAAAACAATACTTACAAATTAGAGTATGTTTAATTAATCCATTAATTTTGATGATTTTTTTTATTTTTGTTTGTTTGTTTTTTGTTTTGTTTCTTTTTTTTGTGTAATGCAGTTTGAATTTTTTTAGTAAAAGAGTTGGCTTTTTGTGTGGAATTGAGAAAAAACAGTATTTTTTTTCACTTATAAAATGAAATATTGTACAGTTTTTCTTTCTTTTTTTTTTAACAACGAAAACGCACCAACAGGTTTCGTTTGTTTTTAATGTTTAGGCTCCTTTCAAATGGAGGAGTCTGTGTGCGTCTCTAAATAATAAAAAAAAAAATAATAATAATAAGAGAGATTTGAAGCAGCAGCAGCGAGAAGCAGGCAACGCCGATGCTGCCATTGAAAAGCAGCAGCAGCAAGGCAGTAGGTTTGCAGTCCAATCGCAGCAGCAAGGCAGTAGTTCAAAAAGAGTGACGCATTTTACAGGTTGGCAGTGGGGAAACTATTTTTTAAAGTAGATTTTTATCAAGCGACTTATAAAAAACGATGAAAGAAAACAAATCAATGAAATAAAGCTTATAGTTTTTATAATAAAGCTGAAGTAATTAACGTTTACTTCTCTGGAGCTTTTTTTTTTTCATATATATTTTAATCACAAAAAACACAAAATATGCCTCAGTTTTTGATTGAGTTATGTTTGAAAAATCTTCCATTTGTAAATATTCTAATTAACTCATCAAATGACCATCTTTAACTAAATTTTAGGTACGTTTGTACGTACCTAAAATTTAGTTAATCCCTAAAATGCATAAAGATTTTGATCCCCTCTCTTCATTTAAAAATTCATCAAAAATCAGGAAATCAACCAATTTAAGTGAAAATTTCAACACTTATTAATTAAAAATCACAGCATATAATGAAGCCATTATTATTTTTTTAATTTTAGTGAAAATGTATTATTCTTGTAAACAAAAAACACCTTTGCTAAAGTAAAAGTTTGTAGGATGTGAGATCGGTAGGATAACGGATTTCTAATCGGGATTTATCAATTTTTAGGACCGAGGTTGCAATGTGTTGCAATTTTATTGAAGTCAAAAGTAGGAGTGTATCTGCGGGATCTTCAAAGGTAAATGGGCTGGTAAACACCAAAACAAAATAAACCAAATACAATACGCAAAAGTCCAGCTAGAATTCGTCACTAACCACTTTCTCTCTCAACTTCCAACATGTCTCTCCCCACTGCCTCTGCCAACAGACATTTTATCAGAAAACTGACCCCATTCCATTTGCATACGTGTGCAGTGGAAGATGAGATCTCGTGAGATTCCACGAGACTACACCTTATAAATCCATGGCTGCCATCTTTAATTTCTCTTTCTCTCATATCGCATCCAAAGGTAAGTTGTATGACTGCACGACACACACACACAGGGGCGCTTTCCTCTTTGATTATTGCATTCAACTCTATACCCTCCCCCTGATCTCCAGACCACACATTTAGCATGGTGGACGTGGTCGTTTGTTGCGGGCACTCCTACGAAGGGGGGTTGGCTGGACTACTTCATCTTCATTGGAGCTCTCAGAAGATGTGCCAGAACCATTAGCATCAGTGTTAGGGCGTACAGTCATACCATCGTGGGGAATAGGACGGATCCACAGGTCATCATTGGACGGTTCACCATTACTGCTACTTGCCAACTGGTTTGTATTCAAGGCAGGCCAGATATCCTTTATGTGGCGTGGAGTACCATTGACTAGCATGGCTTGCTCACTGATGATGCCAGTGATTCGCCCTCTTTGAAAGCTGCTGGTGCATCGATTATTGGGAGGCTTCATCCAAACAGTGTCCCCTAACTAATACGGCCCTCGAGTTTCCTGCCAATCAGGCAGATGGGCGTCAATGTCTTTGATGCGTATTCGATAGCAATGGATTGCATTGGTGGATGCGCTTGCAGCAATCATGCCATCCTTTGGAGTTGCATTATATCTATAGACCGCCTCTGTGATCGTGCATTGTTTTCTTGCTGCGATCCTCTTCACACTTCGATGGCACCGCTCTGCTATGCCGTTGCCACTTGGTACATATGCACATCTGTGTCTGAGCTGGATCCCTCACTCATCTACAAAACGTTTGAACTCCCCACTGCAGAAGGCCGTGTCATTGTCTGTGAGGATCTCTTCAGGCGGCCCCCTTTCATAAAATATGGACTCCAATTCACGGATTACACTGGAGGAATCCTGTCATATTAACGGGCGCCAGATTGCAAACCTTGTCAGTCCACAATCGATCAGAGTGAGGAAGTGCTGGCTGCCATAGTGGATCATGTCCACACCCAGTCAGCTCCAAGTCACGCTTACTCCCAGCTGACCCTTCTGTCATCTGGCCAGGGCGGGGTCGATTGACTGGCATGTTTGGCATTCCTTGACTACCGTTTTCACTGCACTTTTGGACACCGACGGATTGGACAACTGCACAAAATAACATGTCCGTCTCACTCCAGGGTGTCCACTGGTGATGTATCTTCCTGATTTCATCCGCCACCTCAATAGAGCCGGCACATAATGATACTGGCTCGGCTTTCTTCTTCATGGTGTCATACCATCTCTGTGGCACCCGGGTGAGCCTATCAGCAAGGTTGCAATTTAAAGTGACCAGTACCGCATCTACATACAGATTGTACTCTGTTACCAGCTTTTTTACGGTCTCCAATCTCCGTCTGATCAGCATCTCGCTGGCTGCCTTAGTGCGCACCCTAGTCTTGCCTGTCAGTGTGTCTGATATCCAGTGGTACATGCATAGTGAATGCGTAATTTCCTAACTTTCCACTGGAGTGCCAGGTTGATACCTTTTATCACCGCATCGAGCTCTGCCAGGTTGATATGAGCAGCATCACTAGCCGGTTGCAACCAGCAAGCGTCCTCAATCGCAGCACCATTCTTCTCCAACAGTACATCAATTGCCAGAGAGCTCGCATCCACCCACACATTTAGTTTGTCTCCCTGCATGCACCAGTCTCCTTTGGCGGGGTCATCCTGCTTCGCCCTTGTGATGGTCTCCTTCACCATGCAAACCAAAAGATCATCAGCTGTTTCATCATCCCAGCCTTTGGTGACTGTGCTTGCCTTCCTTTTATGATGCCTGTTTGTAGCGAGTCCATCCACACACTGGTAGGTGCCCCACAAGTTTACCACACAGGGAGAATACTGCTCGCCTCGTGAAGACATTGGGCACTTCAGGAACTGCAGTTCCATGCCTCCATTTCAAAGTCCCTCACTCATGTCAAACGTTCAGACATGAACACCATTCACCAGACGTTCTGGATCCTTGCACGTCAAACCAAACTCAGCCAGTTTGGCTCTCACACGTGATGATGACACAATGTCTTCGTTCACATATATGTCATCAAGGTACACCGATTCCCATCTTTTGTTGTCTCTTCCTGTGACAACACAGTGTTAATAATGGTCTTCATTATTTGGGGTACCACGTTTAGCCCAAAGCCTAGTCTGGTAAGGTAGTACCTCCTGCCAGCAAACACTACCATCTGAAATGGCCACATTGTTTCACTGATTCGGACCTGCGGGTATGCTTTTCTTAGATCCAGCAGGGACACATTTGAACCCTGCTGGCGTCACTCTCGTAACTTGCTGGCACAAACGTCAGCATCTGCCATGAATGCATCAACATGCGCGTTCAGTTCGCGATAGTCCATCACTGGCCTCACCTTTGCTTTGTTGTGCTGACCGACCGCCATCAGCGGAATCAGGCCTTTGGGAGGTCCAAGTTTCTCATAGGGGTAGGGAATCAACAAGCCATCCTTGATTCAATCATGAAGTTCCTCTTCATATGCAGGCCTCATTTGGTCAGGCACATAGTATTCTGTTCCCTCATTTCGCAGTTTGGCTGGTTCCTGGTTTTCCGACCACTTCCATGCGGCTGTCCAAGCCTTCTAAAGTCTGGCTGATCAATCTTCAAAGCAGCACACACTGGAACCTTCTCCTGAAATTATATCGCCCCTGTCTGCGTTATGTGAGCACCACCTAGGGCTCTGATGGCATCATAGCCTAGAAGCAGGTCAAAGCTCAATTTAATCAGAACGCATAGAATCACAAAAGATAGGAACTCGTAATTTCTGAAAAATCTATAATAATGTAGTGAATAAAGGACAATCAGTAATCCCTTCATTGAGCATGCACAGTAACGGAGAAAACAGAACTGCTGTCCTGGCCGTTCGCCTCCAACTCCACCTTAGAGCCAACAAACAACTCCCTCCCAAATTTCCCTATGCGGACTGAAGCTACATTAGATGATGTAAAAATCACCCCTTCTTATGTCCGTGATATCATAAAAAACTTAGACAACTCAAAGGCGTGTGGGCATGATCTCATCCCTGCTATATTAATTAAGAAATGTTTAACTGAGCTAGCCCCCATACTTTCCAAGCTCTACAATAAATGCCTTGCTGAATCTTGCTTCCCTAATAGCTGGAAGATGGCCTCTGTGGTACCAGTGTACAGGAATTCTGGTGAAAGAACAGACCCTCTCAATGATCACTCCATTAATCTCTTCTCCTCTTTACTAAAATCTTTGAGACCTTAATTAATCAAGCACTAGTTCACCACCTAGCAAAAGCAAATCTTCTCTCTGACAAACATTATGGATTCAGGTAATGTCGTTCTACTGCATCTCTGAATGCATTTACCATGTACTGGATAAAGCGGGCGAAGCCACAGCTGTAGCCCTTGATATATCCAAGGCCTTTGACAAAGTCAAAATTTGTCATTTTAAATTGTTCCAACATAAGTGTTTTCTTGTGTGGAATTTTCATAACGAAGGATTAATGAAATGAGGATTTTTGCGAGAAAAGCACAAGTTAGAAATTACTTATTTTTTTATGATCAGAGTGTCACATGCGGGCTTAAGATCCATGTGGCTATTTTGGAGAAGAACAGTCCATAAGTGAATACACGGGTGTGTGTGTGTGTGGGGGGGGGTCATAATAGTAATTCGAAATAAAATTGTTTAAAGGAAAATTCAAGTCCCTTGCTCAATGTGGTAAGTTTCAATGAGGGTAATAAAGTTCATGTCTGTCGCCCACCAAATCATGACAAGTGTTTGTACGTCTTAAAGACGGAGTTTACTCAAACACGTGTTAACACTTAAGAAATTGAAGAGAAAACTGATTTGATTTTTGGCAGGCAAAACTTTTATATACAAGCCTTCTCGAACATGCCAGCCTGTTTACTTTTGTTGTGTATGCTATCATATCTGGCATAGGTTAAGCTTCGAACCATCGAGAGAATCTATCGATATATTTCAGCAGATAGCAATGACCTTGTTAAATGAATTAACCTGCAGGGTCTTATTGTTATTAGAATTAAACTGCAGTAGCAAACACTTACAAGCATAAATAACATACAATGACTGACTAGACTAAGTCCCAGTACATAAATACATATTTATTGCAATATCGACAAACGTGAATGAAAACAACTGCATTACAATATAGAACGATACAATAAAGTGGTACTCATTTTCATGGAGGCTCTACCATGAGTGGTAGGTAATATCGTTCATTCTAGAGTCTTACTCTGATGATTCAAGTGGGTATCATTCAGTGGCGTAGCTAGACCTTTTGCCGCCTGGGGCGGTAGTAAAATTCCCCCCCCCCCAGCATTTGGGAGTCCGGAAAATTCGTCCATGGAAATTTCTTCCATGGAAAATTCGTCCATTTTTTGCTAGGTAGGAAAACTGGTCCATTATTATTAAGTTAACATTTATTCTGTAGTTGCTTGATTTTCATACCTTGCGAAAATTAGTTCTACGGTATCTAATTTTCCTAAATTCAATTAAATTAAAATTAAAATATGAAAACTGATTTTTAATATTTTTTATTCATTTGAGATTTTATCTGTTTTCCTTTTGTTTTAAGTAGATGGTGGGGGTTGCCCTGGGTGATTTTTTCCGATCCCCCAGCTAGCAATTGTAAAGTTTACAAGGAGTTATAAAAACTATGCTACAAAAACAAACGTTTGATACTTTCAAAGTCTTAGCCTCATGAATTGGACAGTAATAAAATTAATGAATTCAAACTTTTGCATCTAATGTTATTTCCTCTTTGATGTCGGTGTATATACACCCAAATATCCAACTTTCTTTTCGCATTTCCCCTTTTACCATCTCAAAATGCCGCCCTCAGATTTTTTGTTAGCATTTTTTTCGATTTTCACCTTTTACCATCTCAAAATGCCGCCCCCATGCCCCCCCCCCGACGCTCAGAAAATAGGGACACATTTTTTCTGATTCCGATACCCCCCAAAATTTCGATTTTTTACAACCTTTTTGGTATAAAATTTCATATTTTTTGTTAGCTTTTGTTTATTTTTATTTATTTATTCTACTTTCTATTTTTACTCTCTCAAAATGCCGCTCCCTGACATATGCCGCTCGCAAAATAGGGGCACCTTTTTGCGATTCCAATAACTACAAAAGTTTCCATTTTTTACAACCTTTTCGATATAAAATTTCAGATTTTTTGTTAGCATTTTTTTCGATTTTCACCTTTTACCATCTCAAAATGCCGCCCCATGCCGCCCCCCCCCCCTGACGCTCAGAAAATAGGGACAATTTTTTCTGATTCCGATACCCCCCAAAATTCCGATTTTTTACAACCTTTTTGGTATAAAATTTCATATTTTTTGTTAACTTTTGTTTATTTCTATTTATTTTTTCTACTTTCTATTTTTACCCTCTCAAAATGCCGCCCCCTCAGGTGTGCCGCCAGTGGTATCATTCCAACGAAGGTTAAAAATTTTCATTACCTTTTGGTGCCAGGATTGTCTGTTCAAGGAAGTAATCCTCCGATCTACTCTGTAACCGGTGTTGTTTCGCACAGTACCCTCCCCCCCCCCCAAAAAAAAGAAAAATATGGAGTACCTGAAAATGAACATTCGTTTTTATTTTATTCATACAGAAACTTGAAGTTCTTGAAATCGCCAGGCCATCTGACATGTCTACTTGACTGTATCTTTTTTTCTCGGGCAACTTTCTCAAGTGTCATATCTGCTGGCATGGTATTAAGGGGTGTTATTTCTAAATATTTATCCTTTAGTGCTGAAGGTTTTAACCTGTTTACCGAAATGTTCTGCTCTTCATTCTTAATAAGAACCCTGAAGAATGTCTTGTGTCTCTTGATAACTTTAAAGGGACCACAATACGGTGCTTGCAGAGAATGCACCCTAGTTGTATCACAGATAAAGACGTGAGTGCAAGTCTCTAACCCCTTAGATATGTATGTGTCTGTGTTTTTATTTAACCCTGACAGAGAATATGTAATCTTGGCAATTTTTGTTGTCAGTCAGTCAACAAATGCTGTCACATCCCAAATTTTCTCTGGAGAAATAGGGTTCCATACAGGGATTCTGCTGTTGAACACTCCATATCCCTCTTTACTGTGGTGCACAGCCCCAACTGTGTATTAGTAGGAGATGTTCTAACCACTTTGCATTATTAGAAGCTGCACCCATAAAGAGGCTTTTAAGCTATGATGTAATCGCTCAACCATGCCATTTGCCTGGGGATGATAAACTGTAGTGTGGATATTCCTGGTGCCTAAAAGTTTTGATAGTTTGTGGAATAGTTCTGACTCAAACTGTCGACCTCTGTTTGTCATTACATTTTCTGGGACACAAATCTTGCCGGCAAGGAATGTCCTGGCTGTTGTGTATGCTGTCATGTTTGGCATAGGCAGAGCTTTGAACTATCGAGAAAATCGTCAATACATATCAGTAGATACCACTGACCTTCACATATAGGAAATGATCTGGTAATGTCAATGTGTATGTGCTTGAATCTTTCATTTGGAATCGGGAACATGCCTAGAGGAGCTTGAGTATGACGACTGACTTTGGCTTTTTGGCATTTCACACACGTTGTTGCCAATGCTCTTACATCTGTTTTGATCTGCAGGCAGACATATCAGTATAGCCTTACCAGTGCATTAGCTCCTGGATGCGATAGATCATGCACTGCACTGAATATGTAAAGTATGTAAAGATACTGGAACGTATGGATGCAGTTTGTTTGTACTTGTGTCTCACACAACTATTTTGTTGCTAGTAGGGTGGTAATCGTCACCAGATGCAATGAAGTTGCATTGTTCTGCAGGAGATTTTTAAAGTACTCATCTTTCTGTTGTTCATAATACAAGGTGTTGACGTCAATGGAAAGTTTCAACAGGAAGGAATTAATTCCTTGCAACAAGGAATGTTGTCCGTTCCCTTGAGGTGCCGAATATCCAAGATGATGAGGATATAGTCAATCTGGCGAATCTCTCTAGGAGAATATTTGTGCAAGGAAGACTGCAAGACAACTAACAGAGGATCCATGAGGATATAGAACTGCTGACCTTCCAGGAGTGGAAGGAAATAGCGTATTGCAGAGAATGCAGCTAACAACTCTCTGGAAAATGTGCTGTGTATCATTTTTTCTGTCGCTGCTAATTTCCAGAAGGAAATGGGTTTCCAGTCCATATCACATTTTTGTTGTAGGACTGCTCCAATACCAATTACAGACGCACTCATTGCAAGGCACAGTTTATGGTTTGGTTGGATGTGAGAAAATTTGACAGTCTCCTGCAACATAGACTTGATCTCGTTGAATGTTCCTATTGCATGCTTTGAAAGTGCAATGTCACCGTTCTTCACATTCTTGCATCTTGCTCTGGTCAACTATTGTATGTGGAAGACAAAAACCCAGGAACGTCTTTTTTTGTGGACAGTTGATGCCATAGTCTTCTATCAATTTAAGCTTTTCCCAGACTCTTATAGCTACAAGGTGGGATACAGGAATTTGCTTTCTCCCCAAACCTCTTGTGCTTCCAGCACATTGTCCCATCCTGCCTCCATTCTCTGGAGTGGCTGTAGTCACCACTACGCCTTTGCTTCTCGTTTAAAGTAAGCCTTGCAATGTCCTCTGCCATTTTATTCATGCAAGCTTCTAATCTCTTCTGCCGCTCCATTAGTTTTGATAGCAGCTTATCCTTCTCAGACGTCTGAACACTAGTCACCATTGACGACTGTATAGACATTATGTCAGCTATGTGGTCGGCTTTCTCAGCCACCCATTTGTCTAGCATAGACTCATCCTGTGCAGCAATTGCCACCTTGGTATGCGCGGAAGATATGGTTGTCAATGTTTTTATCTATGATTCCCTTAGCCAACTTCTGCAGGCATTTTAAAAACTGTGTGCTATCCCGCAGAGTTTCCTGCTCTAATAACTGTGAAATCTGCCTGTGTATGGAAATTGCCACAGCCGGTTGTAACTCTTTTCCGGAGGATGTCATATGGTTTGTCCATGGAATGGGATATGATTCTCTCACCTTAGTGATAACGTCCTGAGATAAGATTGTCGTCACGTGGCAAAACTTATCTGCCTTCCTGGATATCGCTTTCTGCCTAAAACATAAATCTAGCTGCGTGAAAAGCAAAGCAGGATCGTTTTGTACATCTGTTAGGTTTAAACTGAATGTAGGCAACTCCATTTCAAATTTGTTTAAGATTATTTTTTATTTACCTTCAGCGAGAAGTAGTTGGCTGAGTTTGCACACTATATAGTAGTAGTAATAGTAGTAGCAGTTACTGATACTTAAGAAAAAGGAGTATGCAGAATGTGACATAGCCATTTACATCAGCCTATCACCAGGCAGGTGCCAAGTGTGAGTTGAAGAAAGTGGACGGCCATATTTAAAAGATATTTTAATGAGAAAAATATATATATATATATATTGGTAAAGGAGAAATAACACATTTCTAAAATAAATCTTGTCACAAAATCGTAACCAGTTTTTATTTATTTTATTACTAATTTATCAATTTATATTCAAATTTTTTTTTATTATTAATTTATATTCAAATTTTTTTTTATTATTAATTTATATTCAAATTTTTTTTTATTATTAATTTATATTCAAATTTTTTTTATTATTAATTTATATTCAAATTTTTTATTATTAATTTATATTCAAATTTTTTTTTTATTAATTTATATTCAAATTTTTTATTATTAATTTATATTCAAATTTTTTTTTTATTATTAATTTATATTCAAATTTTTTTTTTATTATTAATTTATATTCAAATTTTTTTATTATTAATTTATATTCAAATTTTTTTATTATTAATTTATATTCAAATTTTTTTATTATTAATTTATATTCAAATTTTTTTATTATTAATTTATATTCAATTTACTTTATTATTAATTTATATTCAAATTTTTTTATTATTAATTTATATTCAAATTATTTTATTATTAATTTATATTCAAATTTTTTTATTATTAATTTATATTCAATTTTTTTTATTATTAATTTATATTCAAATTTTTTATTATTAATTTATATTCAATTTTTTTTATTATTAATTTATATTCAAATTTATTTTTTTTATTATTAATTTATATTCAAATTTATTTTTTTTATTATTAATTTATATTCAAATTTTTTTTTTATTATTAATTTATATTCAAATTTTTTTTATTATTAATTTATATTCAAATTTTTTTTTTATTATTAATTTATATTCAAATTTTTTTTTTATTATTAATTTATATTCAAATTTTTTTTTTTATAGATTTACTGATTTCGTACTTCAATTTTACTTTTATTTTTAACTACTTTGACTACGGAATTCATCAGGAAGGAATAAATTTTAAATTTATACATTTACCTTTTATTATTAATCAAAAATAGTATTGCTAAGCATGTTCTGAGTTGTGAGTTTGAGCCACCAATGTATTAGGGTCTTATTGTTAATAGATTTAAACTGCAGTAGAAAACACTTACAAGCATAAATAACATACAATGACTGACTAGACTGAGTCCCAGCAAATAAATACATATTTATTACAATATCGACAAACATGAATGAAAACAGCAATATAGAACAATACAATGAAGCATTACTCACTTTTGTGGTGGCTCTACCGTGAGCAGTAGGTAATATCGTTCATTCTAGAGTCTTACTCTGATTGAAGTGGGTATCATTTCGATGAGAGATAAAAATATTCATTACCTTCTGGTGCCAGGACTCTCTCTGTCCCCTAACCCAAGAGAAGTAACCCTCTGGTCTACTTTGTAACTGGTGCTGTTTGCCCTTATTCCTCTACACTGTATTTATACGCGAGGGAGTGCAACATAGTTCCTTTGGTTTTATGTGCGCAGTGATCGCATCACAATGTCATGTACCTACACATTCTTCATACACGTATATGTATCAAAACAGTGATCACTGTGAAATGTTCTTTCCAAGGATTTGTTCCGGCCGAGCATAGTGGTTGCTACATCACTCTCCTTTCAGATGAGAAGCCGATCTAAGAAAAAAGAATAAAAATACTGCAAGTATATAACTGGGTGTAGGTAGCAAATCGGTGTTTATGCTTTCTGTGTCAGCCAGATTTCGTGGAAGTTGTAGCACATGAGGTAGCAAGAAATTGTTAGATGTGGCTTAGCTGACTCTGTATGAAGGGTATATCTTGATTGATGACAGTCCAAAAGAAAAGTGACGTCATCAACTTTTATGCTGCATGATTACCTGGTGAGGTAAATGGTGCAATTTTGAAGGAAGTGAGCCATCTGTGTTTGAGGGGCACATTATGAACGTTCATGTTCATTTAGAGCATACTGAAAAGTTGAGCAGTAGCTAGGCAGAATATCGTAGGTTATATAATTTTTCATCATGCCTCTGGTTTAAGCGTAAGTGAGATTGCATTGCCAAGTATAAGTTGGTCTGTACTGGTGTTATTTGTGGCTTGAATGCTATCAATATGCATGTGTGAAGCTGTCTCAGGATTGTTTGAGAATCCAAAGTGGTTACAACCACCTTGGATTCTTAAGCATTACAATGAGCTCGTTCTGAAGGTGTTTTGCATGGTTGGCCCAGGGATGGGATGTTATTAAATTTTGCACATACTGTAAATGGCGGTATCTCCAATATGGCCTGTGTGGCTGTGGTTGATGTGAGAACATCGGTCTCCATTGTATCACAAATTTGATTGAGAGATTTGGCATTAATCACTTGATAATCACCGCTAACAACAATGTAGGTAAAATCTTGTTGGCAGGCGAATTGTCCAACGTACTGGCTAAAGGACTGCTAATCCGTAGGAGGACCATGTGTCGCACTATTTTTGCTGTAGTCAGAGTCTGATTCATAGGGAAAGCGTGTTTGGTTAATAAAGTGTTCCTACATATAGGTTTTTCTTAGTGGAAAGTTTCAACAATGAAAGGTTTGAGGAGTGAAGGTTTTTGTGAGAAAAGCACGAGGTTTGAAATTACTGATTTTTTTCATGATAAGAGTGTCACATGTGGGCTTCAGGTTCATGTGTCTATTTTTGAGAAGAACAGTCCATAAGTGAATACAGGTGTGTGCATGTGTGTGTGCATGTGTGTGTGCGTGTGCGCTAGTTTGTATCATAAGACCAGAAGTTCAAAATAAAATAGTTTAAAGAAAAATTTAAATCCTCACTCAATGTGGTAAGTTTTCACAAGAGTAATAAAGTTTGTGTCTGTTGTGCGCCAAATTATGACAAGTGTTTGTACGTCTCCTGGGACAGAATTTACTTAAACCCCTGTTAACACTTGAGAAATTGAAGAGAAAACTGATTTGATTTTTGGCATGCAAATCTTTTCAAACATTCCAGTCTGTTTACTGTATTTTTTTTTTCAAAGGAGTCACCACTTATCAAGGCCTGGAGGCCACTCGAGGATAAGGGTTAATGAGTATACATTAGTTAATGGGATTGTAGTGTTACTACATAACATCATAAGTAGTGGAAATTTTGTAAATTGGATTACTTAGGGGGGCGGTTCATCAAGAACTTGTTTACATTGGACTTGAAGACAATCAAATTGGAGTTAGCTGGAAAGCAGGCAAAGGGAAGAGAGTTCCACAGGCATGCAGTTCTAAGAAAGAAGTTTTGTTCATAGAATCTACGTTTAGGTTTAGGCACAGATAAAGAGTGTGGAAAATTATTGATAGTGGTTTTGGCTAGACAAGTGTTTTTCGTGAAAGATTGGCGAGGGGGGGACCATAGATTGAAGCTCAGACAAGCACTTGCCATGAAAATAATGATAAAGCAGAGACACGCTTGCAACGTCTCTTCTGTGGGAAAGAGGTTGCCGGGAAGAGAAAAAGGCGTTGCCCACTAAGCTACGAAGTCTATTTTGAACTCTGTCAAGGCAAGATAAGCTGCTTCTAGTAGCTCTTGCCCAGATGTGGCAACAGTACTCCATAATTGGCCATACCTGGCTTTTATATAAGTAGAGAATTGCATTAGGAGTGAGACATCTACTGGAGCGGTAGAAGGATCCTACCATTTTTCCAGCGGCCTTGGCAACGGATTTGATGTATTTGTTTCATTTCAGATCAGGAGTAAAAATCAAGCTCAGAAGCTTGTCAAAACAAGACGAGAGCCATTCATTTCAGTTGATGCAAGATGAGGATCAGAGCGGTGATGATGCAAAGATGGGAACTTGGTTTTAGATGCATTAAAAGTAACCAGCCACCACTTTTCTCATTGTACCATGTGCTCAAAAGAGGAGAAAGAATCAAAAAGAACTTGTTCATTTATGGCCTTTGATGTGTTGCCATACATGGTCGTCTTGTCAGCATAAATGTAAACGAATGATCTTAGGATGCTATTTGGAAGACAATTGATGTAGATCAGGAAGAGAGTTTGGTCCAGGATGGACCCCTGAGAGACTCTCACATTAATACTGTGAGCTTCTGATTTCTGCCCATCAACCACTACTCTCATGAACCTATCCGACAGAAATTATTTAATAATTGAGGAAACATTTCTAGCTATACCATAGCTCAATATCTTATGTAGACCTTTATGCCATAACCTATCAAAGGCCTTTGACATGTCAAGAACAATTGCCCTAGAAAGGAAACCTCCATCAATAGATTCACTAATTCTATGAGATATAACCATTAGCATATCTGCTGTTGATCTAGCAGCATGGAAACCATATTGCATGTCACTAAGAAGATTATTTATGCTGAGGTGGTTGACTACTTCTCTATTTAACACAGATTCCAGCAACTTATTATGCACATGAGACTAATTGGTCTGTACTGAGAGGGAGATGATTGATCACTTGAATTCTTAAATATGGGGCATACTGATGAGGTCTTCCAGGGTGTTGGAAAGCAATTCTCCTGAAGACAATGCTTAAACAGCTTTGTAAGCGTGGGAGCTAGTTCTGGTTGAAGCTTTTTCAGCACTATAATTAGAATGCCGTCAGGGCCAGTTGCTTTACTGGAATCAAGGTTTTTGATTAGCTTGGCAACATCATGCACAGATATTTGTATGTCGCATAGCATTTTTTCTGATACAGGCATTGGTCGCATAGGGTAGAATTAGCTGCAAAATTCTTGGCAAAGAGTCTGGCTTTGTCTGATGCTGACGAGATGACCTCAGGTCCATTGATGATGGTTGAGATAGAGCACATGCTTCTGTTCAGGACCCTATTTGCTATTTGCCAAAACTGCTGGGAACCAAGCTGCTGCTCAGCTACTTTGGACTTAACGGACTGTGCATACAACTCTCTCACATTTTTTATTACTCTTTTACAGTGGTTGCTGGCAGTCCTGAAAGTGGCTTTAGTCTCAGTACATCTATTACGTTGGAAGCAATGGAAAAAGTGATTTCTGTACGCAATGGCAGCAGCACATTCTGGAAAGAACCACAGCTGACTGTTAGGTTTTTGCTTGAATATTTTGGAGAGTATAAAGCAGTCTATACCTACAATTAACCATTTCGTCAGGTCGGATACTATAGAGGACACATTATTTTTAAACATGGAACACAGAGGTAGATCTGATATAAATGTACGAAAACTATCCCAGTCAGCGATAGAGTATTGATGTACAGTACAATGGAGAAGTACGTCTGAGAACGTATTATATTTTGTTTTTATCTTAACTAGAACAGAAGGTGAACATAGCTCAGGGCAAGTTGTGAGGAAAAAGTCTAGGAGACTTGCATACTGACTGTCAGTATCAGGCACACAGGTGGGTTCACAAACAACCTGAGTAAGGTCATAAGCAATAGAGAAATTGTGACAGAACCTCCTCTCATTATCTGTCTTGTTTGAGTGGGTTAACCATTCCACATCGTGAACAGTGAAGTCACCACAGACATGAATGTTGGCCGAAGGATGAGCAGACAGGACATGGTCAATTTTCTCAGATATGTTCTTAAAGATAGTAACTCCACTGTTGTGGGGGCGATAGAGGGCAAATATAAATGCTGTGGTGTAAACAAGTGCAACTCAGAAGCACATATAGGCTGGGTTGCAGAGTCGGATGGTAAATGTCTGACTCCGACTCCTAGAATTCCTAGGATACCGACTCTGACTCCGACTCCTTTGATATCTCCAACTCTGATTCCCGACTCCAACTCCGACTCCTTGACTCCTATTTGGAAATCTATTCTGCAGATCCATATACCAGCCTCCCACATCTATTCAGCATGCATTTTATAATTACTTTTCATATATATCATTTTTTATGTTTAACATTCACTTGTATGATAAATATACTCACATATACACTATACCAGCTTTATTTTTTATTTTTTTTTTTTTACTCACATCTAGTCCTAACGAGGCATATCACCACTTGGGTGCAAAAGCTACTATTTGGGACTATGTCTAGGAAAGAGTAACAAAATGTTGGTTTATGTAACATTTTAACTCCTGCATATCAGTACGACCAGGGAAGCAGGTAGTAGGAAGGAAATTCCAAAGTCTAGCTGTTCGAGGGAAGAAACTATTAGAATAGAAAGCTTTCTGGCATCTAGGCATCTCAACAGTGAAGGAGTGAGATGTTATTGCTGAGCGGTTTTGTCGGGGATATGTATGGCGAGGAGGGGGGTGTAAGTGCAACGAGTTCATCAAAATACATTCCATTAAAATATGCCACTATCAGCCGGTCACGGAGGTGTGACCGACAGACGTGTTATAGTAAATGTCTTAAAGCGGTCTCGGGAAGATATGAAGATGGGCCAGTCATTAGGGTCTGTGTAGTAAGAAGAAAATCATACCCGAGATGTTGGATTTGGGTGTGGCTGCTTTCTTTTCTCAAGATGATCTCTTCACCCTGGTGGCATTCTGGTGGGAATCTTCATCTCCCTGTCCTCAGGGCCGCCTTTCGACTTAAGACATTTATGAAGGAATTCATGGCAGACACAAGAAAAACGACACGCGACACAATTGTAATATACAAAGGTATAACTAACTATTTTATTTTACATTAGAGATACAATATATATTACAAAAAAAACAATTTACAATTAATTTTTACAATAGGCTTTTCGAAGCTAACTAACCTACCCTAACTAGTGTTGAGGGAGGGGGTGGCCCCCCCCCTCATTTACGGAGAGACAAAATATGCGTCCTCACATCATGGTGGTCGTGCAGGAAAGAGACAGAAAGATAGCAAGGGGATTATGGGAAGGGGTTTCTTTGTATCTCTACGCTCATGGACAATTTACCACCCGTCCATGCTGCAGAGTGTGTTAGAAACAGTGGCACAAGGAAATAGTGCCACATCCCTCCCTATGCTATCCGAAATTTATGAGTATTCATAAATTTCAGAAGTCCCTAATTTTCCGTGAATGGTGCGTCAACCGGCCGTCAGCAATCAATGTCCCCATGCTCTACGTTCCATCAGGAACTCAGTGAAGCAAGTTATTTTTTCTACCAGGCTCCTGGTAGACTGGTATACTGCTTCAAATACCAGAGAGGGTAATCATCCTCGCCCTCCATCGAGGCAATGACCTCATGATTTCAGTTACTGGATTTACACTTTCTTAAGCAACCAGTATAATATTTTTTAACAAAGCCGGATTTTACGTGAGTTCATCACGCCGACCTATACGTATTTCACTAAGCCGGATTGTACGTGAGTTTATCACGCCGACCTATACGTATTTGACTAAGCCGGATTCTACGTGAGTTTATCACGCCGACCTATACGTATTTCACTAAGCCGGATTCTACGTGAGTTTATCACGCCGACCTATACATATTTCACTAAGCCGGATTCTACGTGAGTTTATCACGCCGACCTATACGTTTTTTAATTTAGTCTGCATAACATTATTTTCGTAACTGGATTTACGCTCCCTTCAGCAACCAGTATAATGTATTTTAACCAAGTCGGAGTTACGTGACCTCATCACGCCGACCTATATGTATTCCAAGTTATTACTTCAGTTACTGGACTTACGCTCTCTTCAGCAACCAGTATAATGTATTTTAGATAAGTCGGGGTTACGTGACCTCATCACGCCGACCTATATGGATTTAGTAAAACCTTGGTCTTCAGAGGTTCTAATCCAATTAATTCTGTTAGAGCAAGGAGTCTGCCGCCGAGCGACCAATAAAAACTATCCACCACGGAATATTTATTAATTATATAAAGAATTAATTAAGAAGGGCACTCAGCCTTCATGAGTTAGAATACTCAATTAGGGGGAAAAAATTCCAAAAATAAACAATTCAGAAACCTGGTATACATTAAATCAATGAAATAGGGTGTTAACAATTTTTTTTCTTAAAAAAGAAAACATTTTTAAAAAATCATTTCAGAGCACCTCGGTCACAATTAGAATTTGTTTACACAATGCAAACGCATTTCAGTTATTACATTCATAATTAACTTTTTCCCAAATTTCAGGGTACATTTAAAAAGTATGTGTATTTTTTCAAAACTTGATTTACAAAAGATCATTAAAATTTAATTCCAAAATTTAAAAATTATTTCAAGTATTTTGGTTCATCGTTAAAATCAATTTATGTTAGTTAACTTCTTTCCAAAGTAATTCATTTATTATTATAAAAACCAATCTTCTCAAAAGGTCATAAACTTCGAATAGACCCATTTTTCGTAATACAATTCAAAAATTATTCCAAACATTTGGTTCATTATTAAAATTAATCTTCCGAAAAGATCATAGACAATTCATTTTGAATCAATTCACCCTTCACAATGAGATTCAGAAACATCCCAAATTTTTTCATTTCGTAATTATTATTTTTAAAATTCAGTGTACATTTAAAGTTATTTAATTGATTCTTAAAAATCATTTCTTCTTATAGGTCATTATCAAGGTCATTTCGAATTCAGAAACATTTCACGTTAATTAACTTTATTTTCCAAAGTAATTATTTTATCATTTAAAAGCAATTCTCTTCCTAAACTCACTCACAAGGATTATTTCGAATTAATAAACTCCCGCCACACCTGGGAGTCACATTAGTTAACGACCAGTACTGTATAGTTAACAGCTCGAAAAAATTAAAATTTCAATTAAAGAGAGATCTTTCTAGACTGAGGAAATCTTTTTTTTTTCTTAAGAATTAATTCAATTTTATGTATATACTCCTCAGTCAATATTTCAGAGACCCCTATCATACGGTCCAATTTCAAATAAACCTTCAATTAAAGAATTCGCTCGAATAATTCTTCCTTAAAAATAATCTAGAATTGAGGAAAATCTCTTTCGTTAGTCAAACAATATTTCCTTAGAAATTATTAAAAATTCAGAGAATATTCGAAATGTAATAGCGTAATTTTTCTTTAAAAAAAGCTATGAACATTTCAGAGAACTCTCAAAAAATTAACGTAATCATGTAACAGTTGGCTTTTCCAAACACTCGAAGATTTCAAAAAAGTACTTCAAGTTCTGTTTGAATAATTGTCTCTCTTTTTATTTTTAATAAAAAACAATTGAAGACATCATTTAATGTAATTTAACGAAGCATAAATAATTTTGTTCTTTAAACCTGGTAGAAAAATTTAAAAAAACTCCAAGTTAATTCGTTATTATATGCCCTCCTGCAATCAGCCATGGGGGTTTAGCTATACACTCATTAAAACGCAAGAGTAGAGAGAGAGAATGAGGGGGAAAGAAGGGGATAGAGGCAGAGCGATGCCATTACACACCCCACCACCCTCATAACACCATTACGTAATAACAAAAAAAAAATCTTCGACGATTTTAAAAGTCACTCTCTCGTCCTCACAGGTAAGGGAATGAGAGAGAGATAGAGAGAAGAAGAGAGAGAGAGAGGCAGATAGCATTGTTCTACCATCCATTCCTCAACACCCTCGCAAACACTATGACGAGGTCATCTTCGCTTATCTTTCCAATGTGCGGCCATTGTTTTAAAAAAATGAGTGACAGGTAGACATTAAACATTTCTACGAGTTTAAAACAAATAACTAAATAGAAAAACAATCTTATTTTGAACAATTTTGTAAAATACATTCTAACACAAAACTTTCATATTATCTAACCCCCATTTTTTTTTACCAGTAACATTTTTTTTTTTTTTTAAACAGACAAACATCAATAAAAGAAACATTATCAATTCAAAAAAAATGTCCCCTTATGTTTCAGCTTTAATGAACATGAAAAATAAACACATCAACTGTTCATGGAATAAAATGTAATGTAAAAGTTCTATTTTTTCAAATCTGAATCTAACACTTGCAAAGTCAAAAGAATGTTTTTAAAAAGTCCTATATTTTTATAAACCTGAAATAAAGATCAGATAAAAAATGTTAGGTATCCTTTATTTTCTTTCCTTTTTTTTTTAAATTTATTTTTCGAGCTTCGTGTTTGAAGGATTTTTTCTTTTTTTTTTTCATGTAATAACAAGATGCATAGATATACACACATATCGATATATATCCGGAGAGAGACAGAAAGAGAGAAAGCGTGAGAGAGAAAGAGACATTGCATATTCTAGAGACACTTTTTTCTCGTCTCTGTTTTTTTTTTGTGTGTGTGTGGGACACATTTCTTACTTTTTTTTCGAAGGGTTACTTTCAATACTCTTTTTTTTTTTTTTTTTTTTTTTTTTAAACCGATCTTTTGTAAACTGTTTTTTTTTTTTTTTTTTTTTTGTAGGTGCAAGACAATTTTTTGTTCAGGTTCTGAATTTTCTTTTTTGAGTGCGTTTTTTTTTTTTTTTTTTTTTTTTTTTTTTTTTTTTTTTTGTGCGCGTGTGTACTGGTCTGCCATTTTTTTTAAAATTTTGCCAGAAATAATAGTTTTTTCCGTTTTTAAAGACCGTGGACCATTTTTTTTTTATTCGATTCGTCTAGTGGTCGTTATTTTTGGTTGTGCCGTGGGTTTAAGGGTCGAAATTATTTCCATGCTGGGAAACAATATGTTCTGGTCATAGTGCATCATTTATACTGCGACACAGATGCGACGAGATCCGTCTGGTAATTAACCAGGGTCAATCCTGAGTCTTAAGGCAACCATTTATACCACTATCAGCCGGTCACGGAGGTGTGACCGACAGACGTGTTATAGTAAATGTCTTAAAGCGGTCTCGGGAAGATATGAAGATGGGCCAGTCATTAGGGTCTGTGTAGTAAGAAGAAAATCATACCCGAGATGTTGGATTTGGGTGTGGCTGCTTTCTTTTCTCAAGATGATCTCTTCACCCTGGTGGCATTCTGGTGGGAATCTTCATCTCCCTGTCCTCAGGGCCGCCTTTCGACTTAAGACATTTATGAAGGAATTCATGGCAGACACAAGAAAAACGACACGCGACACAATTGTAATATACAAAGGTATAACTAACTATTTTATTTTACATTAGAGATACAATATATATTACAAAAAAAACAATTTACAATTAATTTTTACAATAGGCTTTTCGAAGCTAACTAACCTACCCTAACTAGTGTTGAGGGAGGGGGTGGCCCCCCCCCTCATTTACGGAGAGACAAAATATGCGTCCTCACATCATGGTGGTCGTGCAGGAAAGAGACAGAAAGATAGCAAGGGGATTATGGGAAGGGGTTTCTTTGTATCTCTACGCTCATGGACAATTTACCACCCGTCCATGCTGCAGAGTGTGTTAGAAACAGTGGCACAAGGAAATAGTGCCACAAAAATATTTGTAAAACAAGCACAGATATGCAACATTGCGGCGATGGGACAAGGATGGAGCTTAGTTGATAGTGGGACCCATTAGATTGGCAACTCTTTTTTGGACTCTATCATGTGACAACAATATTCCATGCATGGGCGAATGGTGGCCTTGTAGAGGTACAGTATACTCTCAGGTGTGAATAGTCTTCTAGCTCGATAGAGGGAACCCACCTTCTTTGCAGCAGTCTTTGCAATGTCCTCTATGTATTTTTTACAGTTTATTATTGCCTGCAAATGTTAGGCTGAGGAGTTTGGAGGTAGAATTCTCAGATAGAGTGTTATTTGTCATCGATATAGGTGGTTATAGAGGCGTCTTGTAATTGTTAAAGGAGAGCAGCTTAGTTTTACTAGCATTAAATGATACCATCCATTTGCGGCCCATTCCATAATTTTCTAACGATTCTGCCATTGTCTTAGATTTATGTACATCCGTTCTTTACTCATGCATGTTATAGAGCATTGTATCATCAACAAATATACCCATCTCGGACACAATATTATCAGGGAAGTCGTTTATGAATATCAGGAATAATAATGGTCCAAGGATCGACCCTGAGGCACTCCTGCATTAATATTATGCTGCTTCAATGTACGTCCGTCAATGACAACCTGTATACTTCTATTGTCTAAGATGGATCTAATTATATTTAGTATACATCCAGTTATAACGTACAATTTAATTTTCATTAGCAGCCCTTTGTGCCAGGCTATGGCTTCACCCGCCTTATCCAGTACATGATAAATGCATTCAGAGATGAATGTTAAAATATCTGCAGTAGAACGACATTGCCTGAATCCATAATGTTTGTTAGAGAGAAGATTTGCTTTTGCGAGGTGGTGAAATAGTGCTTGATTAATTAAGGTTTCAAAGATTTTAGCAAAAGGAGAAGAGATTAATAGGGAAATAATTGAGAGGGTCTGTTCTTTCACCAGAATTTCTGTACATTGGTACCACAGGCCATCTTCCAGCTATTAGGGAAGCAAGATTCAGCAAGGCATTTCTTGTAGAGCTTGGAAAGTATAGGGGCTAGCTTAGCTGAACATTTCTTAATTAGTATAGCAGGGATGAGATCAGGCCTTTTAGGTGTTTAAGATTTTTATTATATTGCAGACATAAGAAGGGGTGATTTGTACATGTTATATTCCTAAATACTTAGGAAATAAAGACAAACGTGAGTTACACCGAGTGGTATGTGTAATGGGGTTTATTTATAATACAGAAACGTAAGGCTGCTCGCCTAAGGTAAATAGAAGTACATAGTAACAAGTATGGGGAAGAAAGTCTGATAATCAACACGTAAGACTATCCGTCTTACTGCGACTGCTTGTCTGCCGCTGTCTGCCGCTGTCTGCCAAACAGTCCAATATATATATACAGTTTGTAACCGGTGTATAGCCAGTTATGTTCCTTCACAACACCTCCCCGTGAAGCTGAAATCTTCCTGATTTTAGCTTAAATACCTCTTCCTTTTAGGGTCAGGGCTTAATCTCCTGGTAACTTTTCTCTTTCTTGCGCTTTTCCTTCTGGTCAGCATTACCCGGGGTAAAGGTTTCTGTCCAGCCCGTATGGTCGGTTCAGGCGAAATATTCATTGTTTGCGGTACACACGCTGGTTTTGGTATATCAAAAATATCGCACAATGTTTCCATTGGTGTCTCTTCCACATTTGGAGACAGTCTGGGACGTATTTGATTTCTGTGTCTTTTGCAGACAAAACTTAATCCTTGGATGGTATAGACCATGCTCCCAATCCTTTTTTTGATAATACCTTCAACCCACTGATTTCGTCCATTTTGAAAATTTTTGAAATATACATTTTCACCTGGGGAGAAGCACTTGGTATTAAGGTTTTCTTTTTTGAAAACTTTCTTTTTCTCTGGTAGCAGCCTATCGAAGACAGATCTTATCTTTCTTGCAAACATTAGCTCAGCCGGGGAAGAATTGACATTATTATTAGGATTTGGTGTCACCCTGTAAATTGCTAAAAATGTTTGAATACATTGTTCGTCTGTGTCCGTAGTAAGATTTTTCTTAAGTGCCCTTTTAAACGTATCTACAAATTTTTCGGCCAACCCATTCGATCGTGGATGGTACACAGGTGTTGTCATATGTAGAATATTTAGTGAGTCACAGAATTCTTTGAATTCATGAGCAGTAAATGCTGTTCCATTATCGCTCACTAAGGTTTTTGGCACTCCAAAACGGCTAAAAATTTCATTAAGCGCACTCACAGTGTTTTTTGCTGTTGGATGTCTAAACTTAAATATTTCTGGCCATTTTGAAAAAGAATCTACAATAATCAAGTAAAAATAACCATTTATAGGTCCCGCATAATCAATATGCAGACGTGACCAGGGTAGGTCCGTCTTTGGCCATGGCGTCGTTTTTACTGGAGGATCTCGAGCTGCTAATTGACATCCTCTGCATGTCTTGACACATTTTTCAACTTCCTTGTCCATACCAGGCCAGTACACATATCCTCTCATAAGGGATTTCATTCTCGAAATGCCCGGATGACCTGTATGAAATTCCTTCAGAATTTTCCTCTGTAACGTTAGTGGAATTACGATCCTCTCACCATACATGAGCACATCTTCACAGATGGAAAAAGGCGTTGTTTGATCTACCTTTTTATTTTTTTTTATCCATCCCAATTGATTTTTCATTTTCTTAATGAAAATGTCATTTACTGCCTCTTTTTTTATTTTTTCGAAAGTTACCGGAAGTTCACGTATCATATTACACATTGAACTTGTACATTCACTTTCGTCTTTAAGCGCAGCAATTACCGTTTCTTCGAAACTTTCGCTTCTTTTAGGGATCAACCGTGATAATGCATCTGCGTGTCCTAACTTTTTTTGAGGATACATGTTCCATCTTAAACTGATAGTTTAAGAGGGTTACAGCCCATCGCTGTAATCGATTCGCAGTATGTGTGGGAATGCCTTTCTTTGATCCAAATATGGTAAGTAGGGGTTTATGGTCGGTTTGCAAAATAAAAGATCGTCCATGGAGAAATCGATTGTACTTTGTAATTCCAAATATTATCGACAGCGCCTCTTTTTCAATTTGGCTGTAATTTTTCTCCGCTGCAACCAACGTTCTTGAAGCATGGGCGATAGCTTTTGTCCTACCATCCTCATACTTGTGAAGTAATACAGCGCCAACACCGTAATCACTGGCGTCCGTTGCTAGTATTAGTTCCTTTTCTGGATTGAAATGTGCCAATGCTAAGTCTGACAGTAGACATCTTTTGATATTTTGGAAAGCAGATTCACATTCCTTATTCCAGTTCCATTTAACACCCTTTTTCAGTAACTCGTTAAGAGGAGCTCTTAAATTATGTATGTTAGGGATGTAAATTGCATAGTATTGAACTAATCCCAAAAACGATTTTAATTTTGTCACTGAATCTGGAGCAGGCATCTTTTCAATTGCTTCAGTCCTTTGTGGATCCGGTCTTCGACCCTCTTTGTCGATTATTTGACCTAGATATTTAATTTTTTTCATAAAAAAATCGCATTTTTCTGGGCTCAATTTAAAACCAAATTCCTGTATTCTTTTGAATACTTCTTTTACATGCTTCTTATGATCTTGCAAATTTTCACTTTTAATTAGGATATCGTCAAGGTAGGCCATTGAAAATTCCAACCCTGCCAGCATCGTGTCCATAATTTGCTGGAAAATAGCAGGAGCAACCTTTAATCCAAAAGGAAGCCTCTTTAGCTTAAAAATGCCCTTATGAGTATTTATGCCTAAGTATTTGGAGCATTCATCGCTGATCTTAATTTGCAAGTAAGCATCTGAGAGGTCTATCTTAGAAAAAATTTTTCCTCCGTTAAGCTTAGAGAACAGATCTTCTGCGGACGGAAGGGGATAATTATGGTCCAATAGACAGTCATTTAAACCCGTTGAAAAATCTCCACAGACCCTTATTCTGTTATTTTTTTTCTTTACATACACGGTTGGACTTGCCCAATCTGTGTGGTTAACTTTTTCAATGACTTCCAGTTGTTGAAGTCTATCCAACTCTTTTTCGATTGCGTCCATCGCTGAAAAAGGCATATTCCTTTTAGGTTTGAATACTGGAGTGGCATTTTTCTTTAATTCAAATTTTGCCTCTGTCTTAATACAGAGTCCTAGTCCTTCGGCAAAAACATTGGGAAATTCAGTTTTCAAATCCTTCAGGAAGTCTTCCCTTTGGTTTGCTTTTTCTGCAGTTAAAACGTTACAAAACGAATTTATGGGTTTCTCCCATAAATTAAACAGGACAATCCAATCTACCCCAAACAGGCATGTATTCTTTCCTGGTACGACGTACACTTTGGATTTATGAGTCTGGTTAGCGAATGTCACTTTGCATTTTAATTCTCCCTTGAACTCTAATCTTTTGCCGCACACACTTCTCGCCGTCTTTCTGGTTTTCGTTAATTCAGGTCGACCTATCCTTTTCCATATATCTTCATTTATAATACTAATATCTGCACCGCTATCCAGAAGCAATGTAACCAGATGTCCATTTATCCGAACATCAACATATTTCCGTCTTTCGCAGCTTTTTTCTTTATTCATGCGAAGCGTATTTACATTATCGGTCCCTTGTCTTTTCTTCTGGGCACAGTATGTTCCCTTGTGACCTCTGAGACCACATTCATAACATATTTTGTTCCTAAACCAGCAGGTCTTATTGTTGTGTCTTAAACTACCCCAACATTTACACTTTAGCTTTGGGTCTTTGTATCCTTTAAGGATCCTGTGTTCTTGGAACCTGGACTTTCTTGTGGTCCCTTGCCTTTTTACTTGCTGCACCTTAAAAATATTTTTCTCTTCAATGCGAGTGTTGTCTTTCTTTATGTTAATCAGACGTTGACACTCTTCAGTGACTTTTTGCAATGTTATGTTAGGATCCGCCTCCCTAATTGTTAGGATCCGTGAACGTATATCTTTGTCCCTTGGTGCTGTGAGACCTTGTACAAAGATTAAACATTTAAATTGGTCTGCGGAAATTTCATTCAATTTAAATGATTCGCATAAACAGTTCACAGTGCAAGCATATTCTAGATAGTCTTCAGCTTCTGCCTTCTGAATGTTCAAACATTTGTATCTAGAGTGAAATAGGCTATCCCTTTTATCAAATATTTTCGACAAGGTACTAATTGTTTCCTCGAACGAAACCTCCTCCGGTTTTTTTGGTAGAATTAGATTTGCATACTTGGTGTTTTCATCAGTACCCAGTTTTTGTAGTAGCAGGGTAACTTTTTCCTCATCGGTCCAGTCTAAACATCTTTTCGTAAAAATTGTTTCGTATCTTCTGTAGTATGCAGGGAAAGTAACACCAGTATCCGGGGAGTAACGAAATTCTGTTAGTGAATTTGAAATACCCTCGGCAGAAAAATTAGTCTTCTTCCCGGTTGACGTTAGAATTAGCTTTTCTAAACTCTTTTGCTGTGTCGACATTTGTCGTTGTAGTATGTTTGTTTGTTCTTGTTGTGCCTCTAAAGTTTTTTGTGTTCTTTCTTGTTGTTGTTGCAGCTGTTGCTGTAGCTGTTGTTGTTGAATTTGTTGTTGTTGTTGTTGTTGTTGTTGTTGCGCTAAAAATTGTTGAGTCATTTTTGTCTGTTCCTGGATGCTAAGGGCTAGAGCCTTAGTTAACTCTGCTAATTGTTCCATGTTAGCTTCTAGTACAAAAATGTCTTTTCGAATTCTACACAATAATTCCAAAGAAAAATCGTAAATTTACGTATATCGTAAATTAGTAGCAATATGCAGACACAACACGTTTCAACAAAGTTCATCCATAGTAATTCAACAGGCTTTGTAAAATAATTCTTTTTTTTTTTTTTTTTTTTTTTTTCAACAACGTAAGTTCATACACAAAATATTTCTTACTTCCCACGACAAATAGTTCCAATTATTTATATAAAGGCAATAACAAACAATTAATTTTCCAAAAAAAAAAATATATGGCTGCCGTTCCCACGTGGCATAAAATGGTACAATAGTCGTTGTATTTATATTTTTTTCTTTCGAAACTCGTAATCCTTTAGTGTAGTTTCGAATTCAACTTGCGACCATTTTTTTTTTTTTTTTTTTTACTTGTCAAAATAAATATAAATTCCACTTTACCTTGAACATGTTTCTATAATTTCTTGTGAGTTCTTTACGAAGAAAAATCTGTACTTTTCGCTACTTTAGGTAGGAAAATTTTTTAAATTCATTGACGCACGTGGTCAAAAATCCTTGTGTAGTTTGTTTTTTTCGTAAAACAAAAAATCCTTGCATTGTACACAGTCCTTGGTACGGTAATTTATCTCTGTTAAGAGAAAGAACATCCTTTCGTCGCCATTGTTATATTCCTAAATACTTAGGAAATAAAGACAAACGTGAGTTACACCGAGTGGTATGTGTAATGGGGTTTATTTATAATACAGAAACGTAAGGCTGCTCGCCTAAGGTAAATAGAAGTACATAGTAACAAGTATGGGGAAGAAAGTCTGATAATCAACACGTAAGACTATCCGTCTTACTGCGACTGCTTGTCTGCCGCTGTCTGCCGCTGTCTGCCAAACAGTCCAATATATATATACAGTTTGTAACCGGTGTATAGCCAGTTATGTTCCTTCACAACAGTACATCATCTAATGTGGCTTCAGTCCGCGTAGGGAAATTTGGGAGGGAGTTGTTTGTTGGCTCTAAGGTGGAGTTGGAGGCGAATCGCTAGGCAAGCAGTTCCGCCTTCTCCATTGTCGTGCATGCAACCTTCTGGTTGTTGTTCAGTGGAGGAATTATTAATTGCCCTTTATTCACTACACTATTATAAATTTTCCAGAAATCACGAGTTCCTATCTTTTGCGATTCTATACGTTCCCTGATTATTTCAACTTTCTTTCTTTCTTTCTTTGAGTTGTCGCTATTTCTGTCTTACAATGATTTCTAGCATCTACGGATTTTTGCTTATTTGTATTTGACTTATGACCTACAAACATGCAGAATGCATGCTATCTTTGTGCAAAAGCAGCTGCACAATCTGCAGTGAACCATGCGGGATGGGGGTAAGTGGGGCTTTCTATAATGCTTTCATGTGGGAGCATGTGCTTCAATGCCCACTTTGCACCATTCTGTTTTCTCATTGGCAAACTGTTCAGCAGGAAGAGAGAAGATATCGGTTCATAAGGCATCTCGGATGTGTTCTCTAATGGCTTCCCAGTCAGCCCTGTTGTAGTAGCTTGTTGTTTTGTGCAATGATTCCTCACCTTGAGGTTGGGATTTAAATGTGATATCAACTGACACCACTATGTGGTCTGCGTTTCCAAGTGAACTGTGGGCATTAGTCACACAATCCTCAGGTACTATGGTGAGAAATAGGTCTAGCAGTGAAGCCTGATGCGGTTCACTATTTGGGAAGCGGGTTGGGAACATTACTGTCTGTGTGAGGGAATGGGCTATAGAGAACCTATAAGTAGAGCATCCAGCTGCATCTTTGCAACCTGAGAAACCAAGCTAATTTTTATGGTGGACATTAAAGTCACCAAACGCATGTATTTGGGCGTTACTATCTAAGGAGAGTGCAGCATCTATACTATCAGAGACATGATCGATTAAGGTAAATGGACAAGCTGATCCCCTATCTGGCATCAATTGAAATGAATGGCTCCGTTTTGACAAACGTCTGAGGCTTGACCTTTACTCCTGATCTGAAATGGAACATGTATCTCAAATCCGTTGCCAAGGTCGCTGGAAAAATGGTAGATATCTCACTACTGATGCAATTCTCTACCTATAAGAGTCAGGTACATCCAAAGATGGAGTATTGCTGCCACATCTGGGCAGGAGCTGCTAGAAAGACTTTATCCTGCCTTGCCAGAGTTCAAAATAGACTTCGTAGCCTAGTGGGGGGGATAACCTTTTCCACATAAGAGACACTGCGAGCCTGTCTCTGCTTTATCGCTATTTTCATGACAGATGCTCGTCTGGGCTCTAATCTAGGGATCCCCTCTCCAAACTTTCACAAAAATCACTCGTCTAGCTGAAAACACTATCAATAATTTCCCCCACTCTTTATCTGTGCCTAAAGCTAAACGTTCATCCCATGAACAAAGCTTCTTTCCTAGAACTGTATGCTTAGGAAGCAATTAAGTTATTGCTTATTCACCAAACCTGTTTTCCTGCTCATTTACTTATACTGCTTCCCTCTTTTAGGAAATCATAATTTATCATTCTATAAGTGTAATGTTTAAATATAAGGCCTATACTGGCCACATGTATATTGTTACTGGAGTATGTTTCTAAAATAATTAGCACAAATGTTATTTTTAAATGTCTGCTTTAAAGGGATAATGCTTTGCCTTCATGACGCCTTCCTGTCTGTTTTGCATGATAAACATTAAAAACCCTTATACTCTTAAATCCTCCCCAAATCCCTGTATATCAATATTGTATATCAATGTATATCTATATTGTATATTAATGCTGTATTTTTGTAAGTATATCATCTCTCCTGTTTCCACTGGACAAAAACCCAATTGCTCTTCTCCCCAAGCTGATATAAAATCACATACTTTGCAGGTACCCTGGGAGGCGGGTTTAGCTTCTGGTTTTAAACTTTTAGTAGACTGACCCTTTAAAAATCGATAAATACTAAACATCTATAGATTTCTATTGCTAAGGCATGCATTAGCTTAACCTATATTTATACTCTATAGAATATCTATAAAATAGATACCTATTAGCCACAGTTTGTGCCCAGATTATAAGTGATCTATATTGACTAGCAACTATATCTTTCTTTCACTTAGATGGAATAAAGTACTGATGATTATCTTTACATGAAAGCTAACACTTAAAGCACATTTCGAAACGCACCTTAATCCTTATACTATAATTTCCAATTAGTCACTAATCCAAAAACCATATTTAATCTTTTATTAACCCTAATAGATATTAACCTTAAATCTACACATAACCATGTCTTCCATCTTTAATCCTAATTTTAGTAGTGTAACTTCAAAGCAGATACTAATTCTTTGATACTAACTATTATTCCAAACTATCACTTCAGGGACATAGAAATACCTAGCTTTGACACCAGGCGTGGGGAAAACCCTTTTGGTGCCGATAGACTCGTAGATCTGGTCAGGTCATCCATCTAGAAGAAAAACTCCGATTTGTAAATCTGTGCGACTGACCTCATACGCCTTGGCACCAAACGGGGAAGGGAGGCCTCCTCAGTCCTTGACGATAACCCCCCTAGAGCTGGTGACGATCAAATCACCGGTTTGCAAACCTAAACTGCTTAAGGAGTAGATAGGCTCTGCCTATCGCCTGCCTTCCATACTCCTTCTTTGCCTATTAGCCAGGAGCAGAGGTGCAGCCACAGAGACTCATTAGAGACGTCCAGTGCTTAGCCTTGTTTCCTGACTAGGGCAATGAATGCTGTCCTCCACATTTACCTCATTCCCTTCCTCTATAGCTGGGCATCTTCGGAGTGCTTGTTCACCATATATGCTAACGTGATTGGATTGCTGTCAGACAAGTTTGAGGGTACCAGTTTGATAATTGATGATTGCTCTTTCCAACTGACAGTACAGGAGCCGTAACTCTTTGATAGCGCTTAGAGTGGCTGCTCTATCATCAGTCATGTAATATCGGGATGTTTGTAGTGCAATGTCGCACATGGATAGGGGTCCTTTATCTCTGGTCAGCATTGCCGAGGCCATATTCCTGTAGATGAGGAGCCAGCTGATGGTCTACTTGTGTTGCATGGTGGTGGCTATGCACATACGTTTTACCTAGCACCTCACCCTAGATCTGAAACTACAAAATAAAATAAAATACCAGCTCAATCCAAAAAAAAAAATCCATTAAAACCAGACTCACACTCAAAGAATTCCCCTCCTTCCAAGACCAGACTCACACTCAAAGAATTCCCCTCCTTCCAAGGACTTAGAACTAACTTAGATGATGTCGAATCATTTCTCCTAGCAAACTCCCCAGATATCTTAGCACTAAGTGAAACTAACTTGCACTCCTCCATCCCATCTAACCACTTTAACATGTCTGGTTATCTTCCACTTTATCATAAAACTCTGACAGACATCTTCACAGCCTTGAAGTCTATATTCGTAACACTCTCCCTATGTCTAGGGAATCTAAACTAGAATCAGGTGACCAGGCCTTCATATGCTTCAAACAAACTTTACAGCATAACGTTAGCTACCTGTATTTTCTTTATCACTCTCCATCAACCCGGGACTGTACTATAATCAATCATGTCTTAGCCGGCATATTTGTAGCACTCTCCCTTGACACTAGCACCCAAATACATCTATTTGGTGACTTTAACACCCACCACATAAATTGGCTTGGCTTCTCTAACTACATTTACACAGCTGGTAGCGTCATCCATAGCTTTTCTATATCTCATTCCTTGACAAAGACAGTAACATTCCCGACCCGTCTCCCAGATCATTAAGATCAGCAAGCCTCACTTTTGGATCTATTTCTGACAACAGTTCTTGAGGATTGCGTAACAAATGCTCATTGCCCACTCAGGAATGCTGATCATGCTGTGATAATGATAGACATCACTCTAAACTCTTCACCCCAAGTTGATGAGTCATTGCTCCAAACGACAAAGTACTACAATACGGCTAACTGGGATGCTATTAGAGATCACATCAGGGATGCCCCATGGGGAAATATCTTTTCTCTTCCTGCAAACCAGTGCGCAAATGAGACTACTGAATTGTTTACAGCAGCAATTGAAGCACATGTTCCTACATGGAAGTTTTATAGCAAACCCCATTCTCCCCAAGGGTTTATTTCTACTTGCGCAGCTACCATTGCTCAGAGACAACATGCATACCGTAGATTTATTCAGCATAAGTCCTGTACAAACAGACAAAAGTTTATAGAAGCTAGAAATAATTGTAAGAAAGAAGTAACGACTGTTTAGAGTGAATATACTGAAACCACCAGGAAATGCATTGAAGCGCAGAAATTAGGAACTCGTGATTTCTAGAAAATCTCTAATAATAATGGGCAATCAACAATACCCTCACTATCCAATTCTCACTCAATTAGTCTCCCCCCTCCTTTCACCAAAATATTTGAGTCCATAACCTTACAGCTGCTAAACTTCTATCTGATGCTCAATATGGAATTAGACAAGCCCATTCTACTTTAGATATTCTAACTGTAATCTCTGAACGTATATACCAAGTACTGGATAAGGCAGAGGAAGGGAGGGCAATAGCGCTAGATATATCTAAGGCTTTTGACAAGGTATGGCATGATAGTCTTCTCATGAAAATAAAATCCTATGGTATTACTTGACGAAACCTTAACATAATTAAATCCTTCTTAAATGAGAGAAGAATCCAGGTTTTCCTCAAAGGGCGTACATCCAAACAATATGATATAAATGCGGGTGTACATCAGGGATTGATCCTTGGTCATTTATTTCTGATATTCATAAATGACTTACCTGATAAAATTGTCTCTAAGATGGGTATATTTACCGACAACAACACATTCTATAGCAGGCATGTGGGGAAAACTAATGAGCACATATCTAAGATAATGGCAGAATTCAGGTGAAAAGTCATCTCCCTCTCAGTACAGACCAATACGTCTCCTGTGTGTCATGAGTAAGTTGTTGGAATCCATATTAAATAAAGATGTAGTCAACCACCTCAACAGAAACAACCTTCTTAGTGACATGCAATATGGTTTCCGCTCTGCAAGATCTACAGCAGATGTGCTAACGGTTATATGACATAGGATTAGTGAATCTCTTGATAAAGGTTTCCTTCTCAGGGCAATTGCTCTTGACATATCGAAGGCCTTTGATAAGGTATGGCATAAGGGCCTACTTCACAAGATTTCCAGCTACGGTATTACTGGAAATGTTTTCTCAATCATTAAATCATTTCTCTCTGATAGGTTCATAAGAGTAGTAGTTGATGGGCAGAAATCAGAGGCCCACAGTATTAATGCTGGAGTCCCCCAGGGGTCCATCCTGGGCCCAACTCTCTTCCTGATCTACATCAACGATCTACCAAAGCACATACTTAAATCATTCGTTGACATCTATGCTGATGACACGACCATCTATGGCAACACATCAAAGGCCGTAAATGACAAAGTTCTCTCTAATTTTCTCTTCTCTGATCTTGAGCATGTGGTACAATGGGGGAAGAGGTGGCTGGTCACTTTTAATTCATCCAAAACCAAGCTTCTATCTTTACATCATCAAGTCTCTGATCCCCATTTGGCATCAATTGAAATGGATGGCTCTCGTCTTGGGGAGGCTCCATGTTTTGACAAGCTTCTGGGTTTGACCTTTACGACCTTTGACGTTTGATCTGAAATGGAACACGTACATCAAATCTGTTGCCAGGGACGCTGGGAAGATGGTGGGATCCTTCTACCGCTCCAGAAGATATCTCATTATTGATGCAATTCTCTATCTGTATAAAAGCCAAGTGTGTTCAACGATGGAGTACTGCTGCCACATCTGGGCAGGAGCTGCTAAAAACAGGCCATCCTGCCTTGACAGAGTACAAAATATACTTCGTGGTTTAGTGGGGGATGCCCTTTTCTCTTCCCTGCAACCTCTCTCCCACAGAAGAGACGTTGCGAGCCTGTCTTTGTTTTATCGTTATTTCCATAGCAGGTACTCGTCTGAGTCCAATCCCTCGTCCCCCCTTGCCAATCTTTCACGAGAAACACCCGTCTGGCTGAAACTACTGTAAATAATTTTCCCCACTCCTTATCTGTGCCTAAATCCAAACGTAGATTCCATGAGAAAATCTTCTTTCTTAGAACTGCATGCCAGTGGAACTCTCTGCCGCTTGCCTGTTTCCCACCTGACTACAACTTGGACGTCTTTAAGTCCAACATAAACAAACCGCCCCCTTAAGTAAGACACTCTATCTAACCACCCAATACTAATGATTACTACAATACTATCTTATTGATTACTGTACATGCAATAATCCTTATCCCTGAGTGGCCTTCGGGTCTTGATAAGTGGTGAACCCCATGTAAAAAAAAAAATAGAATTAAAAAAATGGGAGAAACCCTAGAACACATTCAGTTTGTAGTGGAATGAGTCAAAAATGGATGGTAATGTTCGATGCTGCCAAGACAAAGCTCGTTTCCTTTAATAATTACATGGAACTTACCAACCACTAAGAGCTATGGCTAAAGATACATTACCTGAAAGTGCTTCATCCAAACTCGTTGGCTTAACGTTCACAGGGAACATGAGTTGAAATAGATACATCGAGATCATTGCCAAAGCTGCTGCAAAGAAAGTTGGCTCTCTCTACCGTGCTAAAAAGTTACTTATGCCTTAAAATATCCTGTACCTGTGTCCCCATTTGCCCATGCATGGAGTACTGCTGTCAGATTTGGGCTGGTCCATCTGCTACTAGTCTCTCATTCCTGGACAGGGTTCAAAATGGAGTTGCCAACTTAATAGGTTCTGAACTAAGCTTCAGCCTCTGTCCCATCGATGAAACGTTGCATCCCTCTACCTGTTTTACAAGTATTTTAATGGTGGACACTCTGACGAACTACAAACCCTTGTACCTCCTCGACGAAAATACTCCCGACAAACCCAACAAGCAGCGAAGTCCCACCCCTACACAGTAGAGATCCTTAGATGTAAGAAAGCCTTCTGCTCTAAGAGTTTCTTTCCCAGAACTGCTAGACATTGGAATTCTCTTCCGGGTTCTTGCTTCCCCAACTGTACTGACATGCAGAAGTTCAAGTGTAATGTGAACAAACACCTTGCTGTTAAACTCTCTACATAGTACCCCTGAAACTTAGGTCCCTGATAGTAACCCCGACATCAAAGTGGCAATGTACTTTGTTTTGGGTAAAAATGTAATAAAACAAAACGAACAAACTAGTAAAACCAAACAGGAGAACCATGTAAAAAAAATAAATTGATTGGACTTAAGGAGTTGGAGTCGGATAATAAAATTCCGACTCCAACTCCTAGTACTTTTAGAAATCCAACACCGACTTCAGCTAAAACCTCTAACTCCTTCCGACTCCGACTCTGCAACCCTGATATATATATATATATATATATATATATATATAGTAATTTATAAAATATATATGGCGATTAAGCTACACTGAACATTCTGCGTTTCATCCACTATAGGATTCGTCAGGCTTATGCGCCTTTTTTATTTTATATGTATATATAAATATACCTATGTGTACACACATACATGCACATATATATACATATATATATACATATATGTGTGATCGTTTATGTATATTCATGTTATTTAATTTATTTGTTTGTTTTCTATTGTTATTGTTAGTTTTAAAGCTATTTTGTATCGCTATCCTAGAGTAAGTTTTATTTTGTGAACACAGTTGTTTGCTATTTCTCGTCTACAGTTTAATAGATTTTGAGGTTCTTTAAAGTACAGGATAGCAAATTTTTCATGGAGGCATAATTTACATGGGTCGTCTAAATGTCTGTACGTGGTAGCTTGTCTCAGTCGACTACCGGCATAAGCCTGACGAATCCTATAGTGGATGAAACGCAGAATATTCAGTGTAGCTTAATCGCCATATATATTTTATAAATTACTAACTAGCTCTACCTACGTATTGAGCACTTTTGAAGTAAATACTTAAAGTTTACGCATAAATCTATACTTTCGTATATTAAATTATGTGAGTAAATGAAGTAGTTATATATATATATATATATACATATATATATATATATATATATATATATATATATATATAAAAGTGAACTTGTCTGTGTGTGTATCTGTGTGTCTGTGTGTGTGTCTGTGTACGTTTCCTTACGCAATAACTCTGTTAATTTTTAGTTTACAGACTCGAAATTTGATATACAGGGTACTGAGATTTGGGATGTGATCGTTTTTTGGCCAGGAATTTGGCGATTAAGGGGTCAAAGTTCAACGATTTGACCTTTGAGAACTCTACCAAACTCCTCCGACAATTTTGGGTCTAAGCACTTGAAATTTTAGATATAGGTTCCTTGGACATGGATCTAACTTAATAACTTAATTTGAGCCTAAAACAATAAATTTTAAGTGGTCATAATAGGGGTCAAAGTTTTAAAAAAAAATTGACCTCTGCGGTCTCTTCCAAATTCCTCAGACAATTTCTGGTCTAAATATTTGAAATTTTACATAAAGAGTATTCAGAGATAGGGCAAGCTTTTTCATCAGTTTGGGTCGAAAATTTTTAGTTACCAATATATAAATGTATGTATGTATGTATGTTTGCATGTCTGCCTTAAACTTCAATAGAGGCGATGGATTTTACCAAGATCAGTATCGTTGAAAGTTCGACCTTTCATACGACAAATATCGAAAAATTGGCTAAAAACATTAATATCTTCCCCTTCAACTAGGCATTTTTCTACAGAGGGGGGGCACTTTTATCGCCGATATTTTTAATAGTTATCCTCTCCTTTCGATTGTCTAGACTTAATTTTAAAAATGTCACTTCCGGTTTGGCGGTGGTCGTAACAGCATAGACGTTAGGTTTTACCCTGTTCTTTTCCTCCTTTGCGGTACGGGTTCGAGCCTGCCTTCCTACTACCACTATGTTTTTGTTTTTGCTCAACATACACATCCAAACACCCGAGCAACGCCAGGCTGAAATGCTAGTATATTTATAAAAGTGAACGTGTCTGTGTGTCTGTCTGTCTGTGTGCATTTCCCTACGCAATAACTCTGTCAATTATTAGTCTACAGACTCGAAATTTGATATACAGAGTACTGAGATTTAAGAAAATCGATGTGATCGGTTTTCGGCCAGAAATTTAGCTGTTAAGAGGTAAAAGATCAACGATTTGACCTTTGAGAGCTCTACCAAACTCTTCCGACAATTTTGGGTCTAGACACTTGACATTTTAGATATAGGTTCCTTGGACATGGGTCTAACTTAATAACTTTATTTGAGCCCAAAACAATAAATGTTAAGTTGTCATAATAGAGGTCAAAGTTGAAAAAATTACCGCATTTTTTTCCTTTTGCTCAGCATACACCTTCAAACACCCAGGCAACGCCGGGTCGAAATGCTAGTATATATATATATATACATATATACATATATACACATATACACACACATATGTGTATATATATATATATATATGTATATATATATATATATGTATATATATGTATATATATATATATATGTATATATATGTATATATATATATACATATATATATATGTATATACATATATATATATATATATACATATATATATATGTATATACATATATATATATATACATATATATATGTATATATATATACATATATATATATGATTGTTGAGCTGGATTAAATCCGACGATATGAAATAAAATGGAGGTGGAAGGACCTGGATACTCAACGTTTCGCCCGATTTATGCGGGCTTCTTCAAGAGGGATGGTCATTGACGAGAGAGTCGGAGGATTGGGGCTATATATAATGATGGGGGAGAGCAGCGTGTTTTCCTTATGTACCTATTTACTATGCCTCCCCACGGGACAGTTAGACACCAGGGTCGTTTTTTAACGTGGAGAAAAGGTACAAAAATAAAAATTGTCTCAGTCGTGAAGGATTTCTCCTCCACCGAAAGAGAAGAAGAAGATGAAGTGCAGCATCTGAAGAACAGATAGTATTTATTTGCTCCCCCACCGAACAAATTAGGCACAAGGCCGATTTTTAATGTGAGGAGTGAAGGGAGGGGGAAGGGAAAAAGGGGACCAGCTCCCGAGAGGTGGGAAATGGGGGCTGGTTAATGGTCAGGCATGTGGGGTTGCCCCCACATCTGGTCTTTGCTAGTCATAGGTAGTCATAGCTAGTCATAGCTTGCAGCATCTGTAGAACAGATTGTATTTATTTGCTCCCCCACCGAGCAAATTAGGCACAAGGCCAATTTTTAATGTGAGGAGTGAAGGGAGGGGGAAGGGAAAAAGGGGACCAGCTCCCGAGAGGTGGGAAATGGGAGCTGGTTAAAGGTCAGGTATGTGGGGTTGATATTTATTTGCTGCCCACATCAGCAAAATGTGGCACAAGGCCGGAAAGTGGGAACCCCGCAGGCTCCCCTAAAGGAGGGGCACTCCTGCAATTTTAAAAATTGCCTGAGTAACCCCGTCGGCATTCCCCGGTCGGGGCGCCTCAAGCAGCAAGCAATAAACTTGCCCCACCGGAAAGCCCAGTGGCAAGGCCTGGGAGGGTGGACCTCCTAGGTATTACCCAGGCGGCGTACCTCAGTCCAACAGGTGCTGGACCGGTTCCCGGCCCCTCACCTGTTGGGCTGAGTGTCAAGTGACGAATCCTTGACTTGACTGGTCAGGTATGTGGGGTTGCCCCCACATCTGGTCTTTGCTTGCAGTATCTGCCGGAACAGATACTACACTTTGATCTTGTTTATATATTTTATTGAGAAAGAAAAAATTGAACATAAAAAACGTACAAAAAATTCAATTCAACAAAATTAGGCACAAGGCCCTACAAGAAATTGGGAGGGGGAGGGTACAGGGTCTTTTTGACTATGTAACAGATGAGACTTTGAAGTCTTACTCTTGACTGGCAACATTTACCAAAATACCTCAATCACTCTGTGGATCCTAATCTAACTAATAACCCCAGCGTTCAATGTAAAATTTAACTATGTACAATTTGTATATTCATTTCTGTATGTTGTGTGTGCATTTTTTTTTTTTTTTTTTTTTGTGTGTGTGTGTGTGTGTGTGTGTGTGTGTGTGTGTGTATGTGTGAGAAAATAAAGTTCGATTTCATTAGAAAGAGTTCTTGAATTAATTGGCATAAAATGTTCGTGGAGTGGGAAAAAACTAATGAAAATGTTCACTTCAAAAATAAGGAAAAAACTACTAATGTGTTGTTAGTAAGACCCCCCTGTACTATTCTATGTGGCTAGATCCCCCACTGTTTTCCGGGGAACCGAAAACAAGCAGAACATCCCTAATGGGGTTTGGGGAAGTCGCCTTAATGGAGGTGGGAGAAAATAAAGCAACGGATGGAGGGGGTAGGAAGGTGACCTCTGAGTAGGGGGATGACCGGGGGCATCAGAAAATAAAGATGAGGAGCAGGGGGGTTGGGCAGACTCAGAGGTTCTCTAATACCAAAAAATAAAATCAGGAACAGGATCTCATTTGTACCACCAGTCAAGAGTTACTTTACTGAACTTATAATGCTAACCTAGGCGGGATGGGTTCCGTAGGACCCAGCACCGCCCATGCCATGCCTAAGGAGGGAACACGTATTGAAACTTGGCTCCTCGACGGATGCACAAACTAGTGCTGTGCACCCACCTCTTGTCAAATTCCACTCTAGGCAACCTCTTCCAATCGCATCTGATCTTTACTTTAAGCAAATGTTTAAAGTAAACGATCAGATCCCGATCAGGAACAGATGTCCCTTCGTGGACCAACTTGAGGCGCGTGATCCAAATGGTCATGCGCGCTACTGCTAGGATCGCCAGGAAAACCAAACTTTCCTCCCTGGGGAACGGCGGCTCCATGTTGTACACAAAAGTTCCTACGTCGAGATCGAGCAGACACTCGGCATCGATGCGAGCTGTTACCCCCTCGACGTACCTTAATAGGGGCTGTATCCGGCTGCAACTAAAAAACGCGTGCTCGATTGTTTCGGGCTCGCGTTCGTCACAGCACGGACAGAAGCGGCTGGTATGTTCTTTATACCGGAAAAGTACGTCGAAGAGGGGCAGCGCATTTCGGACCAGTCGCCAAGTCAGGGAGAATTCCGAGTTATTTAGAATCTCCCGTCCCGGCGCCCAACACCATTGAGAACGGACAACCTCCATCGACCATCCCATCTGCCTACAAAGTGGATCCTTCGCGGTCCCCTCCACTAAATCCCGATACAGTTTCTTCCTTGGCTGATCGAGGACATTGGTCCCCGGCAAAGCTCTAAGAGCGGTTCGGCATTCGGAGAAGAACTTGGACTCCCCCTTCGGTCTACGACGACCTTCTACCGAAGGGTTGGGTTTGAGATTGGGAAACGAGTTCTCAACCACAGGGACCTAAGGAGCGTCTCCTTCAAGTGAACGACCCAGGAAAGCCAATCTCTCGGCGTTTCTATGACACAAGAGACTGGGCTGACCCAGGCCTCCCTCGCTCGGATTTTGAACACAGACCTCTCTGCAGACATAATGCTTACCCTCGTTCCACAAAAGTGAATCGAGGCGCCCTTGTAAGCGGGTTAGTCGTTCTGCAGGGAGAGGAAGTACAGACAAACGGTGGAGGATGAGCGGAAAGACGTATGTAGCACACGCCTCCGCCCGACCCTTAAGGACAATTTCCTTCCAATCCAAGTCTTTACTGACGATTTGACCTTAGACTGTACTTCCGACCAATTCTTTTCCAGCTGAAGTCCCGGTCCAAACCAGACACCGAGAATGCGGACCGGTCCATCGGTCCAGCTGAAAATACCTGGAAGCGAGTTTACCCCGGTCCAGGCCCCCAACCGCAGGCCAACAGACTTGCTACGGTTGAAGATGGCCCCTGTTACTTCTTCGTATCAAGCGAGCGCCTCGACCACCGCTTGAACGTCCGTGAGGCAAGACACGAACACGGTGACGTCATCGGCGAACGCGGAAACCCTGGCTCGTGTGCCTCCAGGGAGAGCTATTCCGCACAGGACTGGTGTAGCCGCCTCGTCCCTTAACTTGCGAAGGAGGGGTTCCAACACCAGGACATACAACAGAGGCGACAGCGGACAACCCTGTCGCACCGACCGAGAGACAGCGAATGACTCCGACAGCTTACCGTTGATCTGCACCGCTACCGTCGGCCTGTCATACAGAACAAAGATCCACTTGCGGAAGTCCGGATTAAATCCGGCGGCCTCTAGCACAGATCCTAGGAACCGATGGTCGACCCTATCGAATGCCTTGGACTGATCCAAACTGATCAGTGCGGCTTCAGCGTTGTCTTCTGTCCCCTCTATGATCGAGCGTATCAAGTGCAAATTTTCTTGAATCGATCTCCCCTTCACAGCATAAGTCTGGTCCGGTTCGATCAAGTCAGTGATGACAACCTGCAAGCGATTCGCAAGAATCTTTGCCAAAATCTTTAACTCTGTGTTTAGCAGAGTCAAGGGCCTAAAATCATCAAAGTTTTCCCTCCCACCATGCTGTTGACCTTTCCTCAGCAATGTGATCACACCCTTGGTCACCTGTCCAGGGATGAAACCCTGGGCAAACCAATGGTTGAACATATCCTTCAGAATAGGGACCAACATGGGCGACAGCCTCAAGTAAAACTCGTAGGGTAAACCATCAAGCCCCGGGGATTTGTTATAGCCGACCTGCTTCAACGCAGTAATGACCTCATGTTCAGTAATAAGACCATCACAGCTAGCCGCCCGAGCCGCCGTGAGGCGGGGCGAGTCAGCCAAATAGCTGCCAAACTCATCAACCCTGAGTCCGGGTAGTTGGGTGAAGCGCACCGATAGATGCTCCCGAAACCCCTCGCAGATCTCCCGAGTCGATACTAAGGGGTGTCCTTCCAGGTTATGTACTTTACGAATGTACCCATCCGAACCGCGCCTTAAAGCAGCCTTACGCTCAACAGCGTCAACATTCACAGCCTCGTTAGAAACTTTCTTTAACCTAGCCCTAACTACTTGACCTTCATACCGCTCGCTAGCCAAGCGGTTGAGATCTTGTTTAGCTAGTGCTAACTCTAGGGGGTCCCCCCCCCTCCACCGCCCGGGTCAGCTTATCCTCTAAACGCTTCTTTGCCTTAGCCTTATCTATTGCGAGGCGTTGGCTATACTGGACAGAGAAGCGCCTAATTTTGGCCTTGAGACTAACCCACCACTTACTCCCTGTAACCGCCCCCACTAAAGCCCGCTGAATTAGCTCAGTGACCTTCAACCGGTAGTCCTCCAGCTCCAACAAGGTGCTGTTGAACTTCTAGTATCCGGCCAGTTTAGGCCTAGCACTTAAGCTCAAACGGGCCATAACAAGTTTATGGTCCGAGTGTCCTAGCAAGTGGAACGTGGGGCAAGATAGGAAGTCTACATCACCTCTTCTAACTAACATCCGATCCAAGTAAGTGCTTGGATGGGAAGGCACTACAGGATGCCACGTCCACATCTCCCGCCCCGGATGATCCAGACGAAATCTGTCGACGAGATCGCACGAGGCCATCAGGTCAGACAGACTGCTGTCACACCACGCCGACCCGCTAGTCCCCCCGACCTTATCTATTTTGGGATCAAGGATTGCATTCCAATCCCCCATTAAAACTAACCGTTCCGGATCCACTAAGAAGCCCTCCAACCGTCGAAAAAAGTTGCCCTCTCTACAGCAGCATTGGGAGCATAAACAGCAACAATCCGAAAAACACTACAATTAACAGCAACATCAACAACAAGCGCCCGCCCGTCCTCGCCTGCGTGAACAACATTCACCGACGCTGACAGGGTGCGACTCACTAGCAAGGAGATTCCACGACTATAGGTATTGCCATATGCTGAGTAGACATCGTAATCGTTTACCAGCACCTGACAATCCCCGTCACAAACAAAGTGGGTCTCCTGGATAGCGGCAATATCTACCTTGAGGGATACCAAGTCTCTCACAACGCGCGAGGCCTTTTCGACACCTGATGCCCCTCACATTCAATGTAGCCAAGTTCAAAGACATGATCACTTACCTTAAGCACTGTCACAGACGGGTCTGAAATCCTGGGCAGTGAGGACATGGCAGGCCTGGCCAAGGCTGCCGGTAAGTAAATCCGATGAAGGTGATCCATCCTTGGCCACGCCCCCCACGTCCAGGGGGAAGGTTAGTTTGAGTGCCCTGTATAGCGATGGGTGTACATACATGGGGATTCTACCCTCACATTTAAAGAAAATGTTGGTCAGTGAAGGATGGTCCCTATCCACCAGCTGCTGGCCTGGGATCGCATTCTTCGCTGCCTTAATCATTGCCCACATTCCTCCAGTCCTAGCGTCCTTGTTGACCCTAACGAAAGTGGTCAACAAGGGAGCGTCCTTGAATTTAGTGGGGTCTGTTACTAGGTCTCCACCGACTTTTTCAAAGTTTTTAAGTTTATTGTACCGGACCTTCTGTTGTCCTTTAAGGTCCGGAGCCGGTTGGAGAGGGTCTGTTTCACAAATCCTGCTTCCTGGCAGGAAGGGGAGCTTTTTGGTCCGTTCAGTGCGGACTTTGGGAGTGGGGGAATGGATCTCTTTTGGTTGATGGGGAGGCTGAGCGCTTGGGGAGGGGGTAGCCTGCTCGTTTTCTTCTTTTTGGCTCCTGTCACGGGATGAGGGGCGGGAAGAGTTTCTTGGGGCCTTTATAGGAGAAGGGGAAGGTTGTTCGGGTTGCTGGGGTGTTGGGATCACAGGGGGCTCATCCTGTGTTGTTGTTGCGAGGGAGTCCTTCTCAGTCTCAGTGGGGGTAGGAGGGTTTGCGCGTGTCTTGCGGCTTTTCCTCCTCCTGGCCCTCCTGATCTCTGTTGCGCTCAGGGCCATAGAGACTGTTGTTGTCTCTTCCTCTGCCTCTGACGCGGCCTCCTCCTCAGATTCTGGTAGTTTCCTCTTGTTTGAGGAGGAGGGTGTCTGTGTCCATTTTCTCCGTCTCGCTCTTCGGTTGTTCTTGGTCTTGGGTGACTGTCTGCAAGGATGGCTGTTTGTCGATCTTGCCTTTCTTTACGACCGTCACCCAGCCTGTCGGTGCCTCTGGAGGATTTGCGGCCGGCGCGGGAGCAGCGGCTTGATTTGTTGTCACGCTTGTTCCCGCCGCTTTTGTGGGCTTCTTCCCTCCATTCCTCTTTGGACAGTCCTTCGCCATATGCCCTTGTTGTGTGCACAGCCAGCAATGAGGCCTCCTCCCTTCCACTATAAGGGAGAGTGTCCACTCTCCGAACTTGAGTGTGGCTGGGATGGCGTAGAATCCAGCCTTGTCCAGGACCATCTGTACTTTGTAGTCCCCGGTCATGATGTTTCTTAATCCGCGGACCGGGGTGACTTCCTCTACGTCTCCATACTGGCTTAGGATAGCCCCCAGTTGTTTGGCCTCCATATAGCAGGGGACGTTTAGAGCAGAAACATTTGCTCTCCTCTTGTTCATATAGATGGGTTGGAGCTTTATGTTCCTGCTCTGATGGCAGGTCCTGGACAGCCTGACTGCGTCTTCGGAGGTGGGGAGCAGAACATCCCACTGTGCGTAACTCCTTCTACAGTTGTAGTTGGCGGGAATGTTCTGCTCCAGCAACACGTTCATCATGGTGTCCTTGTTGACGCCCGTCAGACCCCTTGTCTTGGTGTCTGAAGTTATCAGCGAGAGCACTCTTTTCTCCAGAACTTCCACTTGACCCGGGAGGGTTTGGATGTTGTTCCCCTGGGTATACTCCTTGTAAGTGGAGTTGAAGAGTGCTCTGTAGTCTTCGGGCATCAACTTCCCTTGCTGCTTTAGACGTAATCCACTACACTAGTTTACTCTAATTAGTTCTTCTCTCATAAAATGTATATACATGTATATATGACATCTAATTTACATAAGGAAAACACGCTGCTCTCCCCCATCATTATATATAGCCCCAATCCTCCGACTCTCTCGTCAATGACCATCCCTCTTGAAGAAGCCCGCATAAATCGGGCGAAACGTTGAGTATCCAGGTCCTTCCACCTCCATTTTATTTCATATATATATATATATATATATATATATATATATATATAAGAGTAAGCGTCTTTAATATATGTCGGTTGGACTGTGTTTACATTTGACTCGTCGTCGATTTTGTTTGTGAAATAATGTGTGAAATTGTCAACATCATCATCATTTTCTACTTCAAAAGTGATAGTCTTATAGCAAAACTTTTTTGTAAAAATAAGAACAAGATGTAAATCCATGCCATTTTTTTAATCATGCCCATCATCACCATCATCGTCGTCTTGATCATTGAGTATTTAAGACTTTTGGAATGTTCCTTCATGTGTATTATGTGTACGTATGTATATGAATGTGTATGTATATGCGTATTTGTGTGCTACTATGTGTGTATGTTTGCATGTGTGTGCATATGCATATGTATGTTGGCATACATCTGTATTTTTTTTTTTTTACACAGTGATCACCACTTATCAAGGCCCGGAAGCCACTCAGGGATAAGGGTTATTGCAAGTACATTATGTTAGTGTGGAGATTTGATGAAGTGTTTACTTAAGGGGGCGGTTCATTAGGAATTTGTTAACATTGGACTTGAAGACATTCAAGTTGTAGTCCGGTGGGAAGCAGGCAGACGGAACAGAGTTCCACAGGCGTGTAGTTCTAAGAAAGAAGCTTTGTTCATGGAATCCGCGTTTTGATTTAGGCACAGGTATAGAGTGGGGGAAATTTTTCACAGTGGATTCAGCTAGACGGGTGTTTTTCGTGAAAGATTGGCGAGGGGGGACCAGAGATTGGAGTTCAGAGGAGCACCTGCCATGGAAATAACGATAAAACAAGGATAGGCTCGCAACGTCTCTTCTGTGGGAGAGAGGCTGCAGGGTAGAGAAAAGGGCATCCCCCACTAAGCCACAAAGTCTATTTTGTACTCTGTCAAGGCAGGATAGGCTGTTTTTAGCAGTTCCTGCCCAGATATGGCAACAGTATTCCATCCTTGGACGTACTTGGCTTTTATATAGATAGAGAATTGCATCAGTAGTGAGATATCTTCTGGAGCGGTAAAAGGATCCCACCATCTTTCCAGCGACCTTGGCAACAGACTTGATGTACGTGTTCCATTTCAGATCAGGAGTAAAGGTCAAACCCAGAAGCTTGTCAAAACATGGAGCCTCACCCAGACGAGAGCCATCCATCACAATTGATGCCAGATGGGGATCAGAGACTTGATGATGTAAGGATAGGAGTTTGGTTTTGGATGCATTAAAGGTAACCAGCCACATCTTCCCCCACTGAACCACACGCTCGAGATCAGAGGAGAGAGAATCAGAGAGAACTTTGTCATTTACAGCCTTTGATGTGTTGCCGTAGATGGTCGTGTCATCAGCATAGATGTCAACGAATGATTTAAGTATGTGTTTAGGGAGGTCATTGATGTAGATCAGGAAGAGAGTTGGGCCTAGGATTGACCCCTGAGGGACTCCAGCATTTATATTGCAGGCCTCCGATTTTTGTCCATCTACCACTACTCTTATGAGCCTATCGGAGAGAAATGATTTAATGATTGAGAAAACATTTCCAGTAATACCGTAGCTGGAAATCTTGTGAAGTAGACCCTTATGCCATACCTTGTCGAAGGCCTTTGGTATGTCAAGAGCAATTGCCCTAGAAAGGAAGCCTTTGTCAAGAGATTCACTAATCCTGTGGGATATAACCCTCAGCACATCTGCGGTAGATCTTGCAGAGCGGAAACCATATTGTGTGTCACTAAGAAGGTTATTCCTGTTGAGGTGGTTGACTATTTCTCTATTTAATATGGATTCCAGCAACTTACTCATAACACACAGGAGACTTATTGGTCTGTACTGAGAGGGAGATGACTTATCACCTGAATTCTTAAATACAGGGCAAACTGATGAGGTCTTCCAGGGAGTCGGAAAGCACTTCTCCTTAAGGCAGTGCTTAAACAGTTTTGTAAGTACAGGATCAAGTTCTGGTTGAAGCTTTTTTAACACTATAATTGGGATGCCATCAGGGCCAGTTGCTTTACTGGAATCTAGCTTCTTGATTAGCTTGGCAACCTCATGCACGGATATTTGTATGTTACCTAGCTTGTTCTGTGTTATAAGAGGAAATATGGGGAGTTGATGGCCTTCGTCGCATAGGGTAGAATTAGCTGCAAAGTTCTTTGCAAATAGTTTGGCCTTGTCTGATGCTGACGAGATGACCTCTGGTCCATTGATAATGGTTGGGATAGAACGCACACTTCTGTTCAGGATCCTATTTGTTATTTGCCAAAACTGGTGGGAACCAAGCCGCTGATCAGCTACCTTGGATTTAACAGACTGAGCATATAGCTCTCTTGCATTTTTTATTACTCTTTTACAGTGGTTGCTGGCAGTCCTGAAAGCAGCTTTAGTCTCAATGCATATATTACGTTGGTAGCTATGGAAAAAGTAATTTCTGTGCGCGATAGCAGCAGCACATTCTGAGGAGAACCATGGCTGGCTGTTAGGTTTTTGTTGGAATTTTTTAGATGGTATGAATTGGTCTATGCCTACAATTAACCATTCGGTCAGATTTGATACTATAGAGGACACTTCCTTTTTAAACCTGGAGTGCAGAGGTAAATCAGATATGAATGTACGGAAGCTATCCCAGTCAGCCATAGAGTATCGGTATACAGTACGGTGGAGGGGTATGTCTGGGGGCTTCTTACATTTCGTTTTTATCTTAACTGATACGACGGAGTGATCGGAGGATCCTAGAGGAGAATGAACGGAACATGAACATAGCTCAGGGGAAGTTGAGAGAAAAAGGTCTAGGAGGCTTGCATATTGACCGGGTGTATCGGGCACACGGGTGGGTTCACGAACAATCTGAGTGAGGTCATAAGCAATGGCAAAATCATGACAAAACCTCTCCTCATCATCTGTCTTATTTGAATGGGTCAGCCATTCCACGTTATGGACGTTGAAGTCACCACAGATGTGGATGTTAGCCGAGGGATGTGAAGATAGTATGTGGTCTATTTTCTCAGATATGCTCTTAAAGATAGTAACTCCGCTGTTGTGGGGCCTATAGAGGGCAAATATAAATGCAGTAGTGTTAGCAAGTGCAACCCTGAAGCACATATAGGGTAGATTAGGATCTTCTCTAGAGATATCCCTGCCACACGGGAAGCCATCCTTAATGTAGGCACATATTCCATGCCCATGGCGATCTTGGGTGTCAGAGTTAGCTGTTAAATTAGAGTATCCGTTAATTATGAACTCATCTAGGGAAGTGGTCGGCCCTATTCCAGTTTCACTTAGAAATAATATGTCCGGTTTCGTCTCCTGTAATTGGGTTTCAACCTCTGGAAGGTTGGAACGTAGACCCCTGATGTTGGAGAAGGAGACCTGATAGTAAGGGTCTACGTTGGAAGATGGGGTTCTAGATGTATGTATGCATTTGTTCATTTCCATGTATGTGTGGGGTGGAGAGGACTCCTGTGGGGCGTGGTGAGGGCAGCCCCTCTGGGAGAAGCGGATCACTGATTTAAAAAAAAAAACAACAGAGCGGGAGACCAGTACCCGCATTAAGATGGTCTGCAGTTTAACTTGTTGCTGGCTATCTTGCTCTTGCTTGTTGCTGGATGTCAACATTTTGAACTGAGAAAGAGATTTAGCTGTCGTACAAAGCTAAAACTCTGTAACATCATCTTTGTATAGATACTCCCTCAGGCATTTGTCTATTAAAAAAAAAAAAGTCCTGCGGCGATAAAAAAGCTGTGACGTGTGTATGCCTGAAATGTTGGATGCATGTAACAATTAATCTGCCATCATTATATGTATCTATGTATGTATATGTGTATGTATATTTATATATGTATGTGTGTGTGTATATGTATTTATATCTATGGGTATATGTATGTATATGTGTCTGTGTGCATATATGTTTGTGTGTGTATGTATATACATTTATATATGTTTGTAGGCATGTATGTTTGTATATGCATATATGTGTATGTGTATGTGTGTATGTATATGTATGTGTATATGTGCATGTATGTGTGTATGTGTATGAATACATATATATGTATGTATATGTATATGTAGGTAATTGTATATATATATGTGAATATGTGTACGTATATGTATGTGTAAGTATATGTGTGTATGTATCTGTATATGTGTGTATATGTGGATGTATATGTGTATGTATGCATGTGGGTATCTATATGTATGTTTGAGTATCATGCATTGTGTATGTATATGGGTATATATTAGCGTATGCTTATAGACATGTATGTATGTATGCATGTATATATTTATATGTATGTATACCAATGACCGTCTTGTGTATGTTTGCATGTGTGTGTGTATGTATATGTATGTGTGCGTAATGTGTATTGTGTATGTATGCATGTATATATGTGTGTGATATGTGTACATATGTATGTGTGCGTGCATGTATATATATGTATGTATACCAATGACCGTCTTTAGTGTCATGTCTGCTTAAGCATGTGAATTCGCCGGCAGGACTATATGTCATTTTCGGGCTCATGAACTTTCAGTGTCTGAGGGAGTGGCACTCGTCTGACAAGACGTTGCAATCATCACATCACATCATATGTATACATATATATATATACATATATATATGTATATACGTATATATATATACATATATATATGTAGCATGCGCATATATATATATATATATATATATATATATATATATAATTTGAGGTTGCTATTTTCCAAAGGTAGATGTTGAAATTTTTAATAGAGAAATAATTTTTATTTATTTTTTTATTTATACACATTCAACATCTCGCCATGTGGGTCAAGGAACGCATTCCTTGACCAGCAGGTCACTTCCATCATCATCAGCATCGGTATAGTTCACTTTCTAGCAGCCAGCTCCACTCCTACCCTCTGGAGGGCAGAAGGAGGAGGAGGAGGAGGAAAGAGCTTTTGCGCTTTTTCGTCAGTTCGAATCTAGCCGGCCAAGAAGAAGGACGCTATTCGGCTCCGTCAACAAGGATTCTTGACGTTAAATTCTACGGTTTTTTTCTCTCCTCCTTTGGAGAAAGACGTTTGTTTAGAACTTCATTGGTTGATACTAAACTATTAACGTTATTTTATTTTCAGTCATTATAAGGCAACAAGGTCTTACGACTGGAAGATTAATACCGGTTATTAAAAAACAAACGAGTCTTACAACTGGTAAATTATTATTCTCAAAGGACTAACGAAGGAAACTACCGTGTGTTGAGAAGTTATTTTCTAAGAAGAACAAAAATTAATTTCGCCGACGAGACGAGCAAAATATCGCCCCTAGAAAGCAAATCCTCTCTTTGAAAGATTTTTCAACTGAAGTTTCCTTCAGAAAGGAAATCTTCCATAATTCAAGAATTTACCCCGTATTTGTACACATAAAACCTACCAAAGCGGCTGTATGGTCTTCTCTCCCCTTTGAATTAAAAGGCAGATGATCCTTCACAAAGGAAATTACTTCTTTCTTCCATTTTAGGTCAAAGAAACTTTTTGTTTGTCCTTTCGAAAAAAAAAAAAAAAAGAACATTTTGTCAAAGAAAGACTGAACATTTTGTTAAAAGGACTGAATTCTAAACAGGGACTGTTTTCCGTTTTTACATGTTCTTTTCTTTCAGCCTTTCTTGCAAGTAAGGATTGACGTCTTTTTTTGTATTGTTTTAATGTATTTTTAAATGTTTCCTTAAAGGTTTTTTTAACCCCATCCTTGGGAAATAAAGGCAATCGATAACTTTTTGTTTTAATAAACTTGGATCATTTTAAACTTATTCGGGTCTGTATTTCTTTTGCTCATTTCCACTAGTTATTCTTTTCCGAGAAATTTGCCATAAATCCCTTTTTTCCCCTTTTTTTCTTTACTTTTTGTTACCATGAAAAACGGATTTTGGTGACGAACCCAAAATTTCGTTACTTTGCCTTTATTTCTCCAAGTCTTATGCGTTTACAAACAGCATAAGACATTTTCCTTTAAACCTCTACACTTTGCATTTATGCTTTCAAAGTCTTATGTATTTACGAGATACATAAGACATTTCTCTAAATTTTCTGAATTTGGCTTTGAACCTTTCCTAGTCTGATATGTTTCCAACCACGTGGGAGCTTTTAAATTCTCCCGCTATTTCAACTTGTGTGCGTGACGTCAGCACATACGTTGAGATCTTCCTTCCATTAAGCCATTACAATAGTCCGTTTTTTTTTTCTTTCTATTGTAGACTTTCTTAAAATTTTACATTTGGAGCAAGACCCATTTTAATTTGATCTGGTTATTGATTGCCTTATTTCCATTTTGTATATTTTTGTATGTAATTTTGTAAGCTGTTTTCCACCATTTTTGCCTGGCTCTGCGCCGCCTCCCACCTTTATGTGCCTCCTATGTCGTTATTTTGAATTTTTAGGGAATTGAAATTCAAATATTTTTGCTTTGGTGTTTTTTCCCCTATAAATTTGCATTTTCCTTTTATTTGTTACTTTAATGGAACACACATAACATTTATTGATACAAATTTGAAAATTTATTGATAATTTGAGAATTGAATGTATTATCTAATTTTCTTTAATTGTGGTATGTAGAAATTACCTTTTACCTCGTGAGCATTTAATAAGATATTTACCTCCCGATAATTTAATCATAAACGGCAGGTTCTTAAGGGAGATATTTGCTCTCCTATAATTTTTTAATTTACGATAAATTTATTTATCAACAATTAAATCATTTTCCCATAGTTATAGTGGGTTTATTATCAAAAGGAAATAGGTTTCCTGGAAGATATTTTTATTCCAGTAAATTGTATACGTTTATTTCAACAAAGAATTTGTTTCTTCTGTTAATTCATTTATCCCCAAACATTAGCGCCTCAGGTTTTAAGAAGAAAGTTTTAAAAGAAATATTTCCTTTCTTTGTTTTCGCCAATAGTTGGCAGTTCGGTGCATTTAATTATTGTAAGTCTACAACGTGGGAATTTGGCCCGGGACTTAGCGTTAATAGTTAAATTTAAGTTGTAGTTTTCTTCTGACTTTAGTTTTACCTAACATTGGTTCTGAAAAAAATATTTATGCTGCATTTTTTCTTGTGTAATATAAGAAAATCTTTCCTACCTTCAATGACCTCGGGTTTTGAGAGATGGATGCGAAAGCGTCTTTCCCTTTGTGATTGTTTTTTATACTAATGGATAAATCATGTGACCCTAGACCTTCTATAAAATTGTATGGGTTGACTAGCTTGTGTGTTATTTTTTTACCCCCATCTTTACAATCGGTTCACACCGTGTCTGAAGTTGTTCCTTTTCTTCTCTTTCCTTTTCTTTTCTTCTTCTCTTATTTACTATTGGGACACCGTCTTGGTAGTTCCTTTGTTTTTTCTTTCTCAATCAATTATTGTATTGATAAAGAATTATTACGGGACCACAAGGACTAATACCTGAGGTCGCAACCGACGGCATCTGTTGCAAGAGGTAAGACGTTCTTTTTCTCTTTCTCTCTCAGCCAGTTGTCATTGATGTGTTAGGATAAATTTCTTAGCCTCAGACCTTGGTCCTTGATTATACCTTTTTTATAGCATCCTATTAAGAATTCGCTATAGTAAAAAACAATCCTTCTGTCCTCAGTCAGAGAAGGAAAAATTGATAATTTTTATTTTAGGAAAAAAAAATAGGAAAATTCTACTGCACTTTTTCAGTTAATATAAGAAATTTATTTTCGTCCTCAGTCTTGAAGGATAAAATTCCTTCGGAAATTATTCAATTGGTCCCAATCCAAAGTGCATCCTTGGAATTGGATTTTCTCCTTTGTTAACCCGACTTCGTGTCCACTTACATTTTAGGGGAATAATTGATAACTTTATTTATACAATTTTAGTGTTTAAAATTATTACTAACGCAAATCTCAGTTTAATGCGGATTTGCTTTAACTTTCTATGAGAGAAATTTACTTTAAAATTTAGGTAGAATTCTATGTGATAGTTATTCGGCTTAGTTTATATTTATTTCATATTTTTAAAAGCCTCGGTATGTCTGCAAATTCTTCTTACTGTACATTGGTAGAGGAAAGGTTATTTGCTATGGATGCTATTATTCTCAATCTTAGCTTTATGAGTTCAGACGAAAATTGTCTTAAAGTTCTCTTTCAACAAAATATGACTGAGATTAGAGAAGGCTTAGATACGTTTCTTGACTTGACTGAGCAAGTCTATGCTTGTTTCTCTCCTGAGACCGTGGATATGGAATTTCTAAACGCAGATGCTTCTCGGGTAGATGCATTCCAGAATAGTGTTAGAGAAGCCATGCGTAGTTTAGCTAATGGTAAGCAAGGTGAGTCTATTAGTATCCCGGTGCTCTTTGATACACCGACGATAATGCCGATCAAGGTTTCCGATCCGAAACCAATGCCCGGTTGCTGAGACCAACTCTCTAAGTACTGGCGAATTTGGCTTAGTGAGGGTCCGGCCGCAGTTAGAAAATTTGCGCGGCAATTAAATTTAATCTGCCTAGATTGCAGCTTGCTGTAAATATAGCTAGAAATAATTTAAATTTGTTAGGAATTTTTAAGGACTCCAGTTTGGTCCATAATTTGTTGAGTATGGAGCCCTGGAATCAGTGGCGTAGCTAGACCTTTTGCCGCCCGGGGCAGTAATAAAATTTGCCCCCCCCCCCAAGCATTTGGGTGCCTGGAAAATTCGTCCATTTTTTTGCTAGGTAGGAAAACTGGTCCATTATTATTAAGTTAACATTTATTCTGTAGTTGCTTAATTTTCATACCTTGCGAAAATTAGTTCTACGGTATCTAATTTTCCTAAATTCAATTAAATTAAAATTAAAATATGAAAACTGATTTTTAATATTTTTTATTCATTTGAGATTTTATCTGTTTTCCTTTTGTTTTAAGTAGATGGTGGGGGTTACCCGGGGTGATTTTGTCCTCCCCCAGCTAGCAATTGTAAAGTTTACGAGGAGTTATAAAAACTATGCTACAAAACAAACGTTTGATACTTTCAAAGTCTTAGCTTCATGAATTGGACAGTAATAAAATTAATGAATTCAAACTTTTGCATCTAATGTTATTTCCTCTTTGATGTCGGTGTATATACACCCAAATATCCAACTTTCTTTTCGCACCTATTCGATAAAAATTTATATGAAAGTTCCCCTTTAAGTATGAAATCTTTCTGAGGTCATTTTGTTTTTTTTGGTGCTTAGCCGAAGCCTGGGCTTGGCCCTATCCTGTTAGGTCAGCCGGTCACTGAGTATATCTCCAGAAATAATTAATGCTTGCATTTTTTAAACTTAGTGATTGAAATGAATTAAAGCAATTTATTCTCAATTAATGGAAATTTTGAAAACTCCAAACTGTTAAACTATTTATCAAGTAATAATTTACAATTGCGTTTGGAGTTTTCAAAATTTCCATTAATTGAGAATAAATTGCTTTAATTCATTTCAAGATCGGTTTTTAATGTAGAGAAAGTTCAACCTAGATTAAAACAAAAAAGTTGCCTCAATCTTGAAGGATATATATATATATTTGTTTATATATATATGTATATGTATGTATCTACATGTATGTATATATGTATGTATATATTTATATTATATATGTATATATATACATATATGTATATATATACATATATATGTATGTATATATGCGTATTTATATGTGTATGTGTGTGTATATATGTATATATGCACGTATGTATAAATATGTGTATATGCACATATATATGTATATATGCACATATAGAGTTATAAAATAAATACGTATTTATTATAATGCTCCCATAATGTTGAGCATAATGAGAGCCGAAAATGGCAAACGGCCGTAAGCGAATATAGCAATGGTCTTGTTTAAAATTAGATCTTGTGTACAATTAGAGCTGAGGTCGGTTTTGCAACGACTGCCGATTGTTCCCATTTACTTGCCTCTCCACGAGGGCAGAGTTAGACACAAGGCCGGTTTTTAATGTGGGGAAAATCCAGCTCCACAAAAAGGGGCAATCTGGATAGGAACAAAAATAAAAATTCTCAGTCATGAACGATTTCCCCATACTGACCGACGACAGAAAAGGAGAAGTGTATCATTAGAACAGATACTACACTGTGATATCAGCCCAAAGGCTGCTAATTGTTGTTAAAATATTTCTCCCTCGCTCTCTCAGATGGTCGGATTTCGTTCCTAGCTGGAAGTAGTTGCTAAAGTCTAGCCGCACCGCACCGATGAGCTGTAAACAGCGAAACTCCTGTGTGTGAATGACTATTATACAAACACACACACACACACACACACACACACACACACACAAACACACATATATATATATATATATATATATATATATATATATATATATATATATATATATATATATATATATGTAATTTAATTTAATTATGTTTTTACGTGCATAAAATTTATTTTAGTTTATTTTATGCACGTAAAAAAATAATTAAATTAAATTAAATTAAATGCGTCCAAAAAGTTAGGGCGATTCTCATTCATATAATAATATGAATAATAAAGAGCTTATAGCTAAGGTAGCGAATGTATAAAAATATATAAAAAATGTAAACAAACGCTTATCGCGGAACAAACGCCAATAACAAAAAAATCTTAACCATATATATATATAGGTGCCCGGAAAACTCGTCCCGGGAAAACTCGTCTCGGGAAAACTCGTCCCCTTTCGCTAGGTAGGAAAACTGGTCCCTTATTGAATAAATATCGATTGAAAACACATTTTATGATCGTTCTTGAAAGAGATATATTTTTTTTTTAAATAGACTATAGCCCCCCCCCATAATATTTAAAAAAAAATATTTTACTTGTTTAATGTTTTTTTTTTTTTTTTAAATAAAAGCGATTTTCTAAGTGTCCGTTTTCTACCTAACTGGCTAAGTTCTTAGTGGTTCACTTATTTTAAAGCGTTTATTATGTTCATAAACGAGACCGCATATTTTTTATACTAATATAAAAAGAATTTACTTATTTACTGTTGTTATAAAAGGGTAAAATCGAGTTTTCTACTTCGCCGACTATGTTGTGTGTTGTTTAATTTATTTGGAATCGTTTATTCGGTAAAGAAAAAAAAACACAGAAAACAAACAAAAAACATGTCGAGTGTTACGTGAGAACGAGAAATAATGTCCGGTATATCACATCTTAAGAGTCTTGATAATCGCTAAAAAATAGAAAATTAAAAAAATTACTGAGGGAGATTTGGTTTTAAAAAGAAAATAATAAATTTTAGGGTTGTATTACTGTACACATAGATTCGAAAAAGTTGTCAAAAAAACAAATATATAACAAATAAATGTTATCAAAGGCAAGATAAGTTACTTTCCTACCAAACTGGATATATTTTTCGTGTTTTTATTCAATGTAACATGTTTATTCAGCTCGAGAAACATAGTGTTTACCGATGTATTGGACAATTCAAAATGGCGGCCGACTCTCTCTTAAACGCGGTAAGTTCGGGAAAAGGTGTTATAAATAATAAACTAGACAAAATACTATTAAAAAAAACACCGAATATATGTCAACATATGTCACGGTAATATATATTGAGCGAATTTCTAACAGGATTTTGTCTAGTTTATTATTTATAACACCTTTTCCCGAACTTACCGTGTTTAAGAGAGAGTCGGCCGCCATTTTGAATTTTCCAATACATCGGTAAACACTGCATGTTTTTCGAGCTGAATAAACATGTTAAATTGAATAAAAACACGAGAATTATATCCAGTTTGGTAGAAAAGTAACTTATCTTGCCTTTGATAACATTTATTTGTTATATATTTGTTTTTAACTACTTTTTCGAATCTATGTGTACAGTAATACAAACCCAAATTTTAATATTTTTTAAAATATAATTTAGAGAGGGGGGGGTTAAAACTATATCTCCCTCCGAAAAACAACCAACAAAAAATGAAATTAAAAAGATTCTTGATAAACGATAGCGGAGTTTTCAATAAAATTGATTAATAAATTTATTTAGTGATTACTTTTTCTCTTAATGATTGATTTTAGAATTTTGAAGTAAAAATTAAAAAAATTAAAAATGAGTTAACGATAGATTGTTAGCACATGGCATCTCTCGCGCCAAAAAAATATTTCGCTTTTAATTTATTAGTTAATTTTTGCAAAATTTTACAGGACGACAATAAATGTGGATAATTGATAGAATTATAATTTTAAATAACGCATGAGTGCATTTGGTATGAGAGAAAACGAAAACATAACAAAAAACTATCATAATTAAAAAACCAAAACAAAAAAGTAACGCTCCCAGTTTTTAATTTTTTTGTTTTGTATTTTATTATTGTTTTTATGACTTATTTTAAAGCGTTTATTATGTTCATACAAAGTTAATTACAATTTTTTTGGTTCTTATTTTAACGATGTTTTTTGGAGTCATAAAAACAATAATAAAAAACAAAACAAAAAAATTAAAAACTGGGAGCGTTACTTTTTTGTTTTGGTTTTTTAATTATGATAGTTTTTTGTTGTTATGTTTTCGTTTTCTCTCATACCAAATGCACTCATGCATGCGTTATCTTCTCTTCTCTTCTCTTCTCTATTCTCTATATAAATAAAATGAACTCATTTTTTCCCGTCTGATTTTGACATTAATAGGATTAAAAATCAAGATATTTCATGCAAATATAATATGCACAAACGGCAGAACAATATCTGAGGTGTGTTATAGACTTATTATTTCTCAAATTCCTCGATAATCTTAGATTTCTATACTTTTTCTGCTGAGAAGTCACGGCCAAAATCGGTTAAGATCAATGGAAGTGGTAAAATATTTTCTCTCTAATAAATTCCTCCTCCTCCTGCCACCACTTAACACCGTTTGGGGATCGTTCAGAAGAGAATCATGTGAAGCTATTTAAAATCACCAAACTAAGCTGCAGTGCTCTGTGGCGTAGTGGTTAGCGTGCTAGACAATTCACATTATATTTTCACGTTCGCGCCGACCTACGTAGTCGTTTTTTTTTTCTTTGTTTTTTTTCCTAAACAACTGGAATGGACTTTTCTTGGTGGCCGAACTGTTAACGTTGCAGATGTTTTTTTTTTCACACTTTATTTTCCTACTTTTACTCATGACTCCGGGTTTGCTTCTTCCTACTTACCTACCATAACATTTTGTAAACACCCCCCCCCGTCCCGGAAACAAACACTCGGGCAACGCCGGGTACCCCCGCTAGTTTAAAATAATAATTCTATCAATTATCCACATTTATTGTCGTCCTGTCAAATTTTGCAAAAATTAACTAATAAATTAAAAGCGAAATATTTTTTTGGCGCGAGAGATGCCATGTGCTAACAATCTCTCGTTAACTCATTTTTAATTTAAATTTTTACTTCAAAATTCTAAAATCAATCATTCAGAGAAAAAGTAATCACTAAATAAATTTATTAATCAATTTTATTGAAAACTCCGCTATCGTTTATCAAGAATCTTTTTAATTTCATTTTTTGTTGGCTGTTTTTCGTAGGGAGATATAGTTTTAACCCCCCTCTCTAAATTATATTTTTAAAAATATTAAAATTTGGGTTTGTATTACTGTACACATAGATTCGAAAAAGTAGTTAAAAAAACAAATATATAACAAATAAATGTTATCAAAGGCAAGATAAGTTGGGTTACCCGATAAGTTACTTTTCTACCAAACTGGATATAATTCTCGTGTTTTTATTCAATTTAACATGTTTATTGAGCTCGAAAAGCATACAGTGTTTACCGATGTATTGGAAAATTTAAAATGGCGGCCGACTCTCTCTTTAACACGGTAAGTTCGGAAAAAGGTGTAATAAATCACAAACTCGACAAAATACTGTTAGAAATTTGCTCAATATATGTTACCGTGACATAACTTGACATATATTCGGTGGTTTTTAATAGTATTTTCTCTAGTTTATTATTTATAACACCTTTTCCCGAACTTACCGATTTTCAAACTAGCTAGGTTCAAGTTCATTGTGTCCCTAACTAGTAATATTCGTCTATCGTGGGTCTAGAGTCCTCGGGGGTAAGGACCTCGAAGGTCTGGCCGAAACTGCCAGTCAACAGCTCCGCTCCAGGCTGACAATCCAGAGCCAGGCCTCCTACATCCAGGGAAATGTTATTTTCGATGCTCTATACAGGGATGGGTGAACATATATGGGGACCCTCCCTTCACTTTTCGCTATAATCTGGTTCAGAGAGGAATGCTCTTCTTCGATTATCTTGAGTCCTGGAATTGCTTCTTTGGCCTCCCTAAGCATTTTCCATAAAGCTTTGACCCATGCGTCCTTGTCTTTTCTGACGAAGGTGACACACAGTGGTGCCTCAGGGAAGTTTCTCGGGTCTTGGATTCTTTTTCCATCTACATACAAGAGGTTCGCCAATTGCTTTAGTTGCTTCTCCTGCCTCCCGTTTAACTCTGCCTGTATGTCCGCCTCATCTTCCTCACAAAGGGCAGCTTTCTTGTCTTCTCAGGTCTTGTCAGTTTCAGAGAGGCTACTGCCTTCTCTTCTGGAACAACTTTGCCCTCTGAGGCTTCTACCTCCTCCTCAGCTTCCTCCTCCTATGGATTCTGCATCTCTACTACTACGGGGGTGTTAAAGAGGGGAGGGGTATTCTGCTCCATCGGGGTTAGGGAGTGTTCTGAGGAGCAGGATTGTTGTCTTCTTTCGCCTTTTTCTGCATTCTCTTCTGGTCTTTCTTCTCTGTCTCTTCCTCCGATTCTGAGGAAGGCGCCACCAATTTCCTTTTAATACCCCCTTTTCCACTTCTTTTCTGCTTAGGGAGGCCTTTTTCTTCTTCTCCACCATTTTCCAGTTGGACTGGGGTTTCTTCTCATCTACTACTTGAGCCACCTTTGGCGCTGGGGTTGTTGCAGAAACAGCAGCCTGGGGGTTCGTCTTGCTAGATTCTACTGGCACTTTTAGCAGGCACACCTTTGCCATGTAGCCTGGCTTCTGGCAGTGCTAGCAATGTGGTCATCTTCCTTCCACTATTAAGGACATCGTCCAACTTTCGCACTTCAGCTGCACGGGGATGGAATTAAAGCCCTTTCTGTCGACTTTCATCATTGTGTGGTAGTCTCTAGTCTGGATATTCCTCGGGCCACGGACCGGGGTTACCCCGGTCCGTGGCCCGAGGAATATCCTAAAGTCTTAATGCTGTGACAATATCGCACCGAGAAATTCCACACTTATGCAGCATGGGACCCCTAGCACCGACACTAGCATCCTTTTTTCTCCAAATATTCTGGTCTGAATTTAATTCCTTTCCAAATGAGGTCCCCATTCGCGAGCCTCTCCGCTTCTTCTTTAGTATTCACCAGAACATCCCATATTGCATAGCTGCACCTGACGAAGTATAAGGCCGGAACGTTTTGGTCTACCAACATCTTGATGAAACTGTCCTTTGGTACTCTTACCAGCCCTTTCTTCTTGGTGTCCAATGTTACAAATGACACAATCCTGCCATGCAAGGTTTCTAATGTGCCTGGCTCTGGTCTTATCACATTTCCTTCTGTCAGGGCTTGGTACTTGGTACGGAATAATTCTCTATATTCCTCTGGGGTCCTCTGTACTTTTGGGCCTTATGGAGTTTTGCCAGGGCTGCTTTCCTGCCCTGGTCTAGTCCGCTTCTCCTCCTCCAGTGCCTTTTTTGCCTCACTTTTACTTGCATCCCTCTCTGATGCTGATGAACCTGCCTCCACTCTTATTGTCGATGTATGCAGATTTACGGACTGCCACCTCCTGAGATCTTGCCTCTTCTGCGGGCTGCATCCTGCTGACCTCACCATCCTCCATGCATCTCTTTCAGCCGATGGATATAGGCCACTGTCTCTAAAGCTCCTTGGTAACTGCCATATCCCTGCAAGAGATTCCTCGAGCCAGCTCTTTAAGCTTTCCGGTGTTGCTGCCACTTTACCTGACAACGGAATGTTGCTTGAAGATGCGAACTGGAAAATGTCTCCCTCGATATGTCCTGACTCTGACCTTGGAGCTGAGCTTGGCATCGGGGTATCACCGGGTGTGATACCCCCCCCCCCGACACGGACACTGGGGCACCACCGGGTGTGGTGCTCCCCAAACCGACCACGGACACTGGGGTACCACCGGGTGTGGTACCCCCTGCCACAAACATTGGAGCACCACTGGGTGTGGTACCCCCCACCACGAACACTGGAGCACCACCGGGTGTGGTGCCCCAAGACACGGTCCCTACACCAGGGGCGTCCTCCATGGTGGGAGAGGCAGAGGCCTGCCACCTCTAGTTGTTGGCCCAGTGCCCTTCTCCGACCCGCCGATTTGGAAACTAGGGGGACCTTCGCCTAAAAAGGCACGTCAGTTTCCCCTAGCCTAGCTGGCTGCTTAAGTCAAATCCAGACACTGGACTATCTGTAACAAAATATGTAATATACGTAGGTACACAGGGGACGATAACAGGGGGAACACCGGCAAAAATGGGTGGGGCACAAAGAGACAGCATGTAGACACTTGTGATCGGCTCTCGGCTGAATAAAGTCTTAAAACAAACTCGGCGTTTGCGTTCTCAGTGAGAAACACCACATGGCGACGAGGATGAGATCATTTTTCATAAAGGGGAAAGTTATTTAAACTTTTTCTCCGAAAAACATCGCGTTTAATAAAAATTAAATAGCGACATATTTCTACCTGCACTCATGCATTTTAAAAACATGACGTCTTATGGTAAAATCGACGAATTCTCACCGAGTGGAGGTGATTGGGACACATACTCAGAAAGATTGGAGTATTATTTCGAGGCTAACGGAATACAAGATCCAGGAAAGAAAAAGGCCGTCCTTCTTTCTGTTTGTGGTGGTGAAACATTTACTCTGCTGAAGGATCTCGTTACACCGCACAGCTTAAGAGACAAAAGTTATGAGGAACTCTCGCTCTCGTTAAAAGAGCATTGCAACCCAACACCGTCCGTAATTGTTGAGCGATTCAACTTTTACATGTGCCGCCAACAATCAGGTCAGTCCATTTCGGATTTTATTGCTCATTTAAAAAAAATTACAAAGTTTTGTGAGTTTGGAAATACGATAGAAGAGATGTTGAGAGATTTGATCGTCGTTGGATTGATGGATGACCGAATCCGTCGGCGACTGCTTTCCGAGAGGAAACTAACATTTCCTTATGCCTGACAGATAGCTCTTGCCATGGAAAGTGCAGACAGGAATGTTAGTGACATGGCAGCCTGTTCAATGTCCAATTTTACAATACAGACGAAAGTCAACCAGGTTGAACGGCCTACTCCACTACGGAGACAAAAACAAAGACCATTTTTCTGATGTAACGGAAAACATTACCCCGACTCCTGTCGTTTCAAAGAGGCAACATGTAATTTTTGTCACAAAACCGGTCACATTTCGCCAGCCTGTTTGACCCGGAAGTACAACGACAGAGCTGGAAATCATAAAACCCACAAGGTCACCAGTGAAGAACCAGTAGACGAAGATACAGGCAGCGACTGTGCCTCGGTGCATAGGCTGTTTAACCTGCCAGTAAATAGCAAAACCGAGCCCCTGATGGTGTTGGTGGGCATAAATGGCCGCAATGTAGAGATCGACACCGGAGCTGCTGTTTCATTGATCAGCCGCAATGCATTTGGAAAACTATGGTGTGAACCTGATAAGCCAGTACTTAAGCCTATGTCACAGAAACTAGCAACCTACACGGGAGAAAGTATCACGCCGTGTGGTACGTGTCAAGTGTCAGTAGACTATGATGGCTGACAGTTTTGTCTGCCATTAGTGATTGTTCCTGGTTCTGGCCCTGCACTTCTTGGTAGAAACTGGTTACAAGTAGTGCAACTCAGCTGGAAACGCATCCATCAGCTGAAAGCAGTAAATGCTACACCTGCAATTGAAGACATTATTGCAAAATACCCCGATGTTTTCAAGGATGAATTGGGCGCATTGAAAGGTTTCACAGCAAAACTTAGTGTTGACCCGAAAACAAAGCCCATATTCTGCAAGGCTCGACACGTGCCCTTTGCATTGCGTGAAAAGGTTGACAAGGAGCTGGATCGACTAGAGTCTTTGGGTATTATCGAACCAGTACAATATTCAGAATGGGCTGCCCCTATAGTAGCAGTTGTCAAAACTGACCAAACAATACGGTTGTGTGGAGATTATAAAACTACAATAAACAAATGTTCAATTCTCGACCAGTACCCTATCCCCAGGATTGATGATTTGTATGCAAAATTGGTGCAGGGAAAGAAATTCACCAAGCTTGACTTGAGATCAGCGTTCCTGCAGGTTCCGTTAAAGGAAAACTCAAAGCAGTACCTTACAATCAATACACCACGGGGTCTCTACAGATTCAACCGCCTCAGTTTTGGAGTAAAATCAGCTCCTGGTATCTATCAACGCTGTATGGACAATTTGTTGGCAAATGAACCACATGTCATATGCTATCAGGACGACATACTAATTACAGGATCATCAGATGCAGAACACTTGAGCACCTTTGACCGAGTGTTAGGGAAACTCTCAGAATCTGGTCTCCGCGTTCGTCTGGACAAGTGCAAGTTCATGGCACCCTCCGTAACCTACTTAGGTCATTGGATTGACTCCGAAGGCCTTCACCCTACAGCAGAAAAGATCCGTGCCATCCGGGATGCACCAGCCCCACGCAATGTGACCGAACTTAAGGCTTTCTTGGGCTTATTCCAGTTCTACGCCAGGTACGTCCCCAACATCGCAGATAAGTTGGGCCCCCTCTATTATCTACTGCGGAAAGGTGTCTCTTGGACGTGGGGAACCCCCCAATTAACAGCTTTTCAGCGAGCCAAAGATGCATTGCAGACCACAAATGTCTTGGTTCACTATGACCCGAAGAAGGAACTGGTACTGACCTGTGACGCCAGTCAATATGGTGTCGGAGCTGTTTTGTCGCACATCTTTGCCGACGGTTCAGAGAAATCTGTTGCTTTTGCTTCAAGAACAATGTCACCGGCTGAGAAAAATTATAGTCAGTTGGACAAGGAGGAACTGAGTATTATCTTTGGGGTTAAAAAGTTTCATCACTACTTATTTGGACGTGCATTCCGTATCATTATGGATCATAAGCCACTTATCAGCCTCTTTAGCCCAACAAAGCCAACATTGGACATCCTGCTACCAAGAATAATACATTGGTCACTGTTGATGAGTGCTTATGATTACACGATAGAATATAGGCCTGGTTCACACATCGTCACTGCCAACGCAATGAGTCGTCTTCCCCTGCAGGAAGCGTTAGATGTCCCAACACCAGGCTGCATTATACATCTCATGGATCACCTGGACAATTCCACCGTTGACTCGGCTGACATTTGTGCTCATACACGCAAAGACCCCATCCTCTCTAAGGTTGTTTAAGCCACACAACATGATGCTCCGCATTTACCATTTCACGCTCGTAAAAACAAACTAAGTGTTGAAAGGGGGTGCCTGCTGTGGGGTTCACAAGTGGTAATTCCCCACCATCTCAGGCAGAGAGTGTTGGACGAGCTTCACCAATGCCACCCTGGCATAGTCAAGATGAAGGCCCTCGCCCAGACCTATGTATGGTGGCCTGGGATAGATGCTGACATCGAAAAAAAAGGTGAACAACTGTTACCCTTGCCAGTGCTCCATAGGCCTACCTGCTAAGGCAACATTACACCCCTGGGAATGGCCAGCTGAACCTTGGCAGCGGGTTCACGTTGATTATGTCGATTACAATGGCCAATACCTGCTTGTCATTACGGATGCACACTCAAAATGGGTTGATGTCTATACCACAAGTGCAGCTACTTCAGCCACTACAATTGAAAGGTTGAGGCGCTGTTTTGCTACTCATGGTCTCCCGCACATTATTGTCAGTGATAATGGCCCATGCTTCACCAGTTCAGAATTTGCAGAGTTCATGAAACGGAATGGTATCAGACACAAATTTGTCAGTCCACATCATCAGGCATCAAATGATCTAGCCAAACGCTCAGTTGGGCTGGTTAAAAACGGTATTAAAAAAATGTCGGGAGGAACTCTGAAAACAAAGATATCCCGTTTTCTGCTGACATACCGGACAACGCCTCCTACAACAACGGGATCTACCCCAGCAGAGTTGTTGATGAAGCGAAGATTGCACACCAATCTGGATCGTATGAAGCCCGCCACCTCAAGTGTTGTATATAACAACCAAGAATGTCAAAAGTTTCACCATGACAAATCTGCCCAGATGCGTTCATTTGATGAAGACCAAGCAGTATTTGCACATAACTTTGGTTCCAGATCCATGTGGTTGGCTGGTCACATTCTGGTAAAAGTATCTCCTTTATCCTTTCTAATCAGATTGCAGGATGGCTGGTTGGTTCGTCGTTATCAGGATCACATCAGGTCTCGCCGTTGTATCACCGAGCCAGCACCTCAATCCCCAAGTGAAAACAATCCAGAACGCATTTTCACGGAACTAAACATGCCTCCAGATATGGCCACAGAAAATAACACACATCCACAGACTCCATTGACACATGAGAATTCGCCCGATTATGAGCAGCCAGATAGAGAAGTGAGTGAGCATACCCCACTAGCCCTGCCACGACGATCGGGCCGTACAATAAAACCACCGAATCGTTTTAGTCCGTATTGACTAAAGATTGAACAATTAACTTTTATTTTTTCTTAACTTTAAAAAAAAAAAAAAAGGGGGGATTTCAATGGTCACATACTGAGGCAGAATAATCCTCGACCACAAAAGGGTCACAAGGGCAGTCTACCCTGACCTTTTTCCATGATAAATGGACCTTTCTTTTTTGGGGGGAGATGTTATGTACGTAGGTACACAGGGGACGATAACAGGGGGAACACCGGCAAACGGGCGGTGCAGAAGGAGACAGCATGTAGATACTTGCGGCAGGTTCTCAGCTGAATAAAGTCTTAAAACAAACTCGGCGTTTGCGTTCTCAGTGAGAAACACTACAAAATAGAAAAACCGTTAGTGGTAACAAATAACAAAAACAATGCCTTAAGGACCACTCACCCAAAGAATGGGGTCGGTCCTTTGATGCCAAACAAGAAAAAAACCCTGAACTTCACCAAAGATTGGTCAAGTGGGCTGTCGCTGATCTTTGAAAAAGAGGAAGCCTAGTATGCTGCGAGAACAGATATTACACTTTGATCTTGGTTCAAAAGGCCAAGAACAACAGGGTATTTATTTGCTAACCCTCTGAGTAAATTAGGTACAAGGCCGATTTTTAATGTGAGGAGTGAAGGGGAAGTGGGGACCGACTCCCTGGGGAGTAGAGGAGCTGGATAGTGACAATTGGTATGAAGCTAGTGTTGTGCACCCATCTTCTATCAAAGTCTATGCGGTGCAATCTTTCCCAATCACATCTGATTTTCATTTTAAGTTGATGCTTAAAATAAACAACCAGATCGTGATCTGAAACAGATTGCCCCTCATAGACAATGTTCAGATGCGAAACGCACGTCACTAACCTAGCTACAGCTAGGATCGCCAGAAACACCAACTGTTTCTCCCTAGTAAACGGCGGGTCCACATTGTCGACGACATATGCTAAATCAAGTGGCACCGATCACTCGGGGTTGATGCGAGCCGTTACCTTTCCAACATACTCCAAGAGACTCCAAACTCCGCTGCAAAGAAAGAACGTGTGTTCTCTTGTCTCCTCCTCCTCTTCATCGTTGCAGCGTGGGCAGGGGGGGTAATAGTATTCACTATCCCTGCAGTCCCTGGCTAGTCTGCCAAAGAGTGGCAGCGCGTCCCGGACTAGCCTCCACGTGATTGAATACTCAACATTGTTGAGAAAGCTACTGGCTGGCGCCCAACTCCACAGCAAGAGAACTTCCCCCCTCGACAGATGCAGCCGCTCCACCAGCGGATATTTAGCGGTTCCCCCCACTAAATCCTTATATAGCCTCCTCCTAGACTGTGCAAGGTCACTGGACCCCAGCAATGCCCTAAGGGCAGCTCGGCATTCAGTGAAGAAACACGATTCCCCTACCAGTCTTCGGCGACCTTCATTGACAGGGGTGGATATGAGCCGCATAAACGCAAGTTCTACGGCTGGTACCCAGTATGTTTTCTCTAACAGTGTCCGACTCAGAAACGCCAATCTCTCAGCATTCTTATGACTCTACAAGTCCGGCATTCCTAAGCCTCCCTCACTAAGTTTCTGCATACAGACCTGTCTACAGACATACGGCTTTCCTCCCACCCAAAGGAGTTTGAATAGGAGTTGCTCTAAAGCCTTACAGCGATCCGCAGGAAGGGGAAGAACAGACAAGCGGTAAAGGATCAGCGGAAACACGTACGTTGCACATGCCTCCGCACAACCTTTTAAGGACAATTTCCTCCGAATCCAAGTCCTCACTGACGACTAGACCTTCGTCTGTACCTCCGAACCATACTCCGAGAATTTTGACCGAGCCATCAGTCCAGCTAAACACACCTGGAAGCGAGTTTACCCTGGTCCAGACGCCCAACCGCAGGCCAACGGACTTGCTGCGATTGATTACGGCCCTCATGACAACTTCATACTCCATCACTGCCTTAATATCAAGCCTTCACCCGGCAAAAACAGTGACATCATCAGCATATGCGGACACCCTGGCAAATTTTCCACCAGGTAGAGCTAGTCCGCGCAGGACTGGTCTAGCTGCCTCGTCCCTTAACTTGCGAAGGAAGGGTTCCAACGCCGGAACATATAACAGAGGTGACAGCGTGCACCCCTGGTGCACCGACTGAGAGACCCCAAAGGACTCCGACAACCTACCATTAACTTGCACCACTACTGCGGGATCACGATACAGAACAGAGATCCACTTGTGGAAGTCCGGCGGTTTCTACAACAGATCTCAAGAACCCATGGTCGACCCTATCGAATGCCTTGGACTGATCTAAATTGATCAGCGCGTCTTCTATGTTGGCTTCTAAACCCTCTATGATCATGCGCACCAAGTGCAAGTTGTTTTGAATCGATCGACCCTTCACAGCGTAGTTCTGATCTGGATCGACCAAGTCACTGATAACAACCTGCAGTTGGTTCGCAAGAACGCAGGACAAAATCTTGAAGTCTGCGTTAAGCAGAGTAATGGGCCTATAGTCGTCTAGATTCCCCCTCCATGTTGGTCCTCCTTCTTCAGAAGCGTGGCCACGCTTTTGGTTACCTGCCTCGGGATCGAGCACTGGGCAAACCAGTGGTTAAACACGCCCATCAGAAGGGGCACAAACATGGGTGACAGCCTCAAGAACAACTCGTAGGGCAGACCATCAAGCCCCGGAGATTTGTTGTAGCCAACCTGCTTCAACGCAGTGACGACCTCACGCTCCGTAACCATCCCCTCGCAGCTAGCCGCTCGGGCCGCATTAAGGCGGGGCGAGCCAGCTAAATAGCTGCCAAACTCATAGCCGCGGAGTCTGGGTAGTTGGGTGAAGCTATCCATTAAATGCTGCCGAAACCCATTGCAAATCTCCCGCGCTGATGCGAGAGTGTGCCATTCCAGGTTTTTCACCTCCCGAATGTACCCATCCGAGCCGCGTCTTAAGGCGGCCCCACACTCAGCAGCGTCAACATTCACGGCTTCGTTGGAGACTCTTTTTAACCTAGCTCTAACTACCTGACCTGCATATCGCTTGCTAGCCAAGCGACTCAGATCTTCCTTAACTAGAGCTAATTCTAGGGAGTCCCCCCCCTGCCACCGCCCGGGTCAGTCTATCATCTAGGTGCCTTTTGGTCTGAGCCCTAGTTAGCGCGAGGCATTGGCTGTATTGGACGCAAAAGTGCCTAATGGTAGCCTTAAGGTGAAACCACCATCTACTCTCGGTAACCGCCCCCACTAACTCCCTCTGAATTAGTGATGTCAGCTGCTCCCGGAAGTATTTCGACTCCAACAAGGAGACGTTCAACTTCCAGTAGCTAGCCAACCTAGGCCTATTACCTAATTTCAAACGGGCCAGCACGAGTTTGTGGTCCGAATGACCTAACCAGTGGAACGTGGGACAAGATAGGAAATCTATATCGCCCCTTCTAATTAACATTCTGTCCAAGTATGTACTCGGACAGATGGCCGTACTAGATTGCCACGTCCACATTTCCCTCCTGGGGTGATCCACACGGAACCTGTCGACCAGATCGCACAAGGCCATGGAGCACCCATCTATGATAATCACTTCAGCTGATTTTGCTCTTCTTAGTTCTATCTCCGGCTTGTTTGGACTGTTTCTTTCCAACTGGGTCATTGTTGGTGGCAGCCTAGATATCTCCTCGTCGAGGACCCACCACCTCTTCACTGGTCGCCTCTTCTTCTTATTGAGGCTCTTGTAGGCTTCCACAATCTCGTCTGCATCTGGGGTATTCTCCAGCACTTCCTTCCACATTTGTACCACTTCTTCCCAACTTGCTGGTATCACTGTCGCCGGTGTTCTCCATGGAGCCTCATCCACCACTGTGACATTCCCCATCCCTGAGCTACTGGGGGTGACGTCCTCAGAGCCCGCCTCAGAGTTGCCAGAGACTGACCGGAACCGGGACCTCGACCTCGTACTTACTGCTGAGGTGGCGACCCCGAAACCCACTCTCGAACTGGGGTTGCCTTTTGGGGTGGCAACCCCTGCAGCCGTAACCTTACCGGCTGCTAACGTACACTCGACCCTTCTCGAACTGGGGGTGGCGACCCCTGGAACCGACCACAAACCGGCGCTCGACTCTTCCGAACTGGAGGCTGCGACCCCTGGAACCCTTCTCGACCTGGGGGTGCCTTTCGGGACGCCAACCCCTGGACACTTCTACACCAGGAGCGTCTCCCATGGTGAAGAGGCAGAGGCCTGCCCCCCTAGGTGTTGGCCCAGTGCCCTTCTCTGACCTGCCGATTTGGAAACTAGGTGGACCTTCGCCTAAAAAGGCACGTCAGTATCTCCTAGCAACAATAACAAAAACACAACAATGATTTAAGGACAACTCACCCAAAGAATGGGGTCGGTCCTTTGAGGCCAAACAAGAAGAAAAACCCTTGAACTTGACCAAAGTTGGTCAAGTGGACGGTCACTGGTCTTTGAAAAAGAGAAAGCCTAGTATACTGCGAGAACAGATACTACACTTTGAGATATTAAATCCTTTATTCATGTTAAAAACACATTGGAAATCAACAATGAACAAAAAACTTAGGCACATGGCCAACTCAAAAGGGGGTATTATGGGGGTCGTTGGTCATCCTTGTCACTCCAGAACTAAACAAAATCAAAAGTTTCTCCCAGCTAGTACCTTTCACCATAATACCGCATTCATCCTTTCATACTGGGGGGCATCCTACTTAACTCCCAATTTTAAAACATTTTTTATTGACGTGTAAAAAAAAAAAAAGATAACAATAAAAATGGTACAATAATTCATTTGTGTCGAGGGCGGGGGGGGGGACGATTAGTAGGACCGTCCCTACCCCGTCTAGTTGATAGACTTTCCGTTCCACTAGGTTTGTAAAAGGAACCTGGCTTCTGCAGATCAGTCTCTAAGTGGGGATGCCCTCTAGATGGGGGTGAATGGAGAAAAGAAAATTTTGTGGGTAAGGAATGGGGGTTAGCTTGTATTTCTTTCTCTCCAAGATGAGTGAAATTTAGAGGAGGGGGTGAAAACAAAAATTGCAAGAAAGAGGGGGTGAGGATCTTGGAGGCTTCCTAATCAGGGAGGGATGGAACACACACTCAGCTAGCTGAGAGGCTATTTGCTAAATTTTACTTTACGGAACTGCGCGTTCCACACCTAGGCGGGGAACACGTATTCAAATTTGGCTCCTCTCCGTACACACAGACTTGCTACATGTATCGATCTTCTGTCAAATGCTGCACGATGCAGCCTTCTTCTATCACATCTGATCTTCACCTGTAGTTGGTGTTTAAAGAAAGTGATCAGATCCTGATCAGAAAAAGACAACCCCCCCCCCCCGGCAACCTTGCAGACGCGACATCCAAATCACCATTCTCGCCACGGCCAGGATTGTAATGTAGACCATTTGTCTTTCCCGGTCCCACGGTGGCCTCACGTTGTCCACGACATTGGATATGGTAATTGGGTGAGGATGCTCAGGATCGATGCGAGCCGTCACCTCACTGACAGAGTTCACGGCAATCGAAGAAAGCGTGATCAGTCGTTTCTACGGCCGTTGTCCCACAACGGGGACAATCAGGCGACTCCAAAAACCCGGAACTGCATTGTACGTTGTTGAGTGGAAGTGCATTTCGGGTCAATCGCCAGGTCAGAGAGAACTCCGAATTGTGCAGATGACTCGAACCTGGCGCTGAGCTCCACGCGGAGCGGATCTCACTCTGCTGCCAACCATAACACGCGCATAGCGGGTCATCTGCAGCCCCTTCACTAGATCCCTGTGGAGTTCCCTACGGGTAGCAGTCACAAGGTCGCTGGACATTGGTAGTCGTTTTAGCGCAGCTCGGTACTCTTTCATGTAGGCAGATTCTCCACGCGGCCTGCGACGGCTCTCGATAGAAGGGTCGAGAACGAGATCAGGGAAGGCGGCAGTAACCACGGGGTGCCACGGTTGGTCATTTTGCATATAGTGACTCAGAAAGGCCAGCCTCTCAGCGTCTCGATGACACTTCAAGTCCGGCATTCCCAAGCCTCCTTCATATGGACGTTGAATACAGACCTGTCTGCTCACCCAGTGTCTTCCTCTGTCCCAAAGAAGAGAGGACAAGAGTTCGACAAGAGCTGTTAGGTATTGTGCAGACAGGGGAAGTATGGCCAGTCGGTAAAGGATGAGAGGAAAGACGTAAGTGGTGTACGCCTCAGCTCTACCCTTTAAGGAAAGTTTCCTAGGAAGCCACGAATTTACTGCAGCCTCCACCTTTGACCGTACCTCCAACCAATTTTTGTCGAGTTGGAGACTCGGTGCTGCTTTTGCTGTTGTGGTAGTCGTTGTTGCTGCAGTTGTTTCCACGGCATTGGCTGCTGTGGCTGCTGTTGTTGCTGCATTTGCAGAGGCTGCTGCCTCGATTTTGGGGCTGGTGGTGAGACGGTGGCAGAAGGGATTATGTGCTTCCGTTTTTGTCTCACTACCGTGCTCCATTCTTCCCCCTTGGCCTCCTGGGTGGTTTGGGTTTTCCTTGGAGCTGGGGTTGGTGCTGCGGTTGCAGAGGTTGTTGCCACCTGTTTTGGCGCTGGTGCTGTCTCAGAGTTTGTGACTGCCTTTTGGGTTGTTTGATTAGGGGTTACCCTTTGGGGGCAGCTCCTAGCCATGTGGCCCTGCTTTTGGCAGAATCAGCAGTGTGGACAACGGCCCTCCATCACTACCGTTATACTGGCGTCTTTGTATGTCAGCAGCAGTGGTATCGCTCGAACACCCTCCCTCTTCAGCCTCATTGCTATTGTGTAGGAGCCCAGGTGAGTCCCAGTTTTTGACCGTACTGGGGTCACCTGTTCCACCTCACCATACTGGCTGAAGAGGCATCCTAACACTTCCGCAGGTATTTGGGTTGGCACATTAAATACCTGCACCCGAGTCCTTCTCTTTCCCTGGTATTCGGATATTAGTTTGACTCTTCCATGCTTTATTTCTTGGAGGGAGAGTCTCTCCACATCGTCCTTGGTGGGAGCGTCCAATGCTGTCTTATCCGGGTGGTACGCCCTGTCAGCGGTTGTTTTCTCTCCTGTTGGGGAGTTGTCCTCTGGGGAGCAGTAGCCCCCTGGCTAGGGGTATCCATATTGGTGGGCCCCTGGCTGAGGGTATCCATATTGGTGGCCCCGGGCTGGGGGTGTCTGTTTTGGTTCCCTCTTTTACAAAAAAAAAAATCACTGAAAAAAGTGACATGGAGTCAGCGTCCAAAGTGGGAAGCCGACTTTTGCGCCAAAAAGAGGTGGCGTTGTCGCGGCTAGGCCGCTAACAACAACAACAACAACAACGACAGCACAACAAACGACCAGCCTTTAACAGCCTCCGCCGAAATCAGCAGTAGCAGTAATGTTGGCGGCCGTCACGTGACTCCAGCGCCCCGTTGTAGGAAAGAAATTTAAAAAAGACATCTTTTCTACAACATAACAAAAACAACTAACTTTAATTTCCTGGAGAAACTTCGTGAAATACACACAACGAACTCCTCCAGCATCGACTGTTTGTTAAGAACATATCCGAGAATTAATATTAACTGTTGTTTAGAAATAGAAACAGCTGCCTGCCCGTCCCCGGTGACTGGCAGCCTCCTGAACATTTCGGCGATATTTCCACCGTTCGCCAGCTTGGTCCCCATCCAAAGCTCCTTTAACTGTTCACGTTTTCTATTCTTTTTTTCAGATTGTTCAGTGTCTGGAACCGACTTAAGCAGCCGGCAGGACTAGAGGTTACCCACGTACCCTTTTGTGGTGAAGGCCCTCTAGCTTCCAAATCGGCGGGTCGGGGAAGGGCACTGGGCCAACAAATCAAGAGGCAGGCCTCTGCCTCTAACACCATGGGGGACGCCCCTGGTGTTGTGCCGAGAAGGGGGGGTGTCACATCCGGTGACACCCCAGTGCCGAGAAGGGGGGGTGTCACACCCGGTGACACCCCAGTGCCGAGAAGGGGGGGTGTCACATCCGGTGACACCCCAGTGCCGAGAAGGGGGGGTGTCACACCCGGTGACACCCCAGTGCCGAGAAGGGGGGGTGTCACATCCGGTGACACCCCAGTGCCGAGAAGGGGGGGTGTCACACCCGGTGACACCCCAGTGCCGAGAAGGGGGAGCGTCACATTCGGTGACGTTCCAGTGCCGTTGACGGGTAACGTCACAATGCCGTCGAGTGACGTTACAGTGCCGCTGTCGGGGGAGACCACGCCCAGTGGAATCCCAGTGCCATCGAGAGATACCACACCCGGTGGAGTCTCAGTGCCGTCGTCGTTGTCAGGGGATGCCACACCCAGTGAAATCCCACTATCACCTGCAGCATTCATGGTAGAAATAGAGTCTCTAGCCGCGGGGTATTCACCATCACCTCCTGTATACCTAGTAGAGGGAAAAGACTCTAGGCCCGGGGGCGCTGAACCAAGGGAGGACAGTGACACAGATTTTCTCAACCCATGGGCAGTTGTCGGGGGAAAACCACGGACACGGGAAGAGAAAAGAGCAATCAAGACAGGCTGGGCCATACCTCAAAGGCCCATCAGGAAATCACACCCCTCCACAGAAGGAACGAACAGAGCGGTCAAGTCGGCAAACAACAGCCCGAAGAAGAGGGAACCAGCTTTGAGGAGATGGAACTCTCTTGAGTTGGAGAAACCTACTACACGGCAACCTATGACTCACGAGAAGAAGCAGAATCCGGGAAAAAGCCCAGAAGCAAGACCGGAGAAGACGGGTCACGAGGGATCACAGCAGCAGAGCCCAGGAAAAAGTCCAGAAGCTGGAAGCAGCTGGGGACCAAATCAAACAAGTCCAGAGAAGACCTGGGGCCCGAAGGAGCAAAAGAGCCCGGAAGCATACCGAAGACTCTTCCAGGAAAAGTACCGGCACCTCACGGACGGAAATGAAATCAAGCCAGTCCCAGGGAAGCTCGAAAGCCTCAGAAGAAGAATTGTGTCCCTAGTGACTTTCGATGAAAAACAGAAGGGGCTCACCGGATTGACCAAGGAGAAAATGATAAGCTTGTTGGTGGAAACAAACATCCCAGCAACTTACATAGTGCGTAGAAGTTACGCAATGTGGGACGTCCTGCTACCCACAGAAGAAGACGCCATCAGAACATCAAAAAGCGACACAATATGGAAGGGGATCCGGTGTAAGCCAGAATACCTGGAAAAAAGACGAACAACGGTGACCATTCTGGGAGTCCCATGGTGTTTCGAAGAGGAGCAGGTCGGAGCCATCTTATCACAATATGGGGACGTGGAGGCAGTGACGGCAGCGCGAGGCCCCAAAAATATAATGACCGGAGATTATAAGCTCAAGATGAGGGTCAACAGAGCTGGCTTCAACACAATCCCCGCCCAACTGACATGGGAGAAATGGACAATGTCCATAATCGTCGAAGGCAGAAGGCCACACTGTTGGAGCTGTAGGATGCCGGGCCACATGGCGAAGTTCTGCCCGAAGAGGGATCCAGTGCCCCCACCGACAGCGGTGCCCCCGGTGAAAGTGACGGAGAAAGCAGTCACACCAACAGCGGAGACACCAAGGAGCTGGAGTACTGTGGCCAAGAAGGGAAAGCAGAAGACAGTGGCCCCGGAAAAGCCAAAAGACCAGAAACAAAAGGAAGAGAAGTCGGGAGTGAAACGAAAGTTGGCCCCCGAATCAGAAGAGGAAGAAGAAGAAAAGAAGACGGAAAAAAGAAGCCTGGCAGCCACAAACAAGAAGGTTAAGGAAGACCAGGAAGACGACGACGAAGAAGACCAAGAAAACCCTGCCCAACCGTCAGACCCCATGGATGAGCAGAATACCCCTCCCCCTACCACTACTACTCCTACTACCAACGAGGAGACCTCTGAAGCCCAAACTTCCGAAGACGTAGAAGCCGGGTCCCCAGAGGACATGGAAGCAGAAGAGAACAAAGAGACGATCAGCACCACCACCACCCCGGTAGCCCCGATCCGGACTGAACGAACACGGAAGAGGCCTTTCTTACCCGGGGAGAGGATATGCGAGGTGGATGTGAGCCAGGGACCGGTGGACCTCAGCGCAGGCCAGAAGAAACACGTCCAAAAGCTGGAAAAGCTCACCGAAGTGGACGGGAAGGAAGTGGAGAGGCCAACCAACTTCAGTGAAGCACCGATGCTCATCACGTTCCTGAGAAAGGAGAAGGGGGCCAGAGTAAAAGCATTATGGAGGATGGTTGCCGAAGCGAAACTGGCTTTTCCGGGGCTGAAGATTGTGGATGAGGAGCACCCGTCCTTAATGCAAATAGCAGTCAAGTGCGAAGGGAGGGTCCCCATTTATGTTCACCCATCCCTTTATAGAGCCTTGAAAATAACCTTTCCCTTAGACGTGGGGGGACTGGTCCGAGGAGGTCAGTTCACAACAGAGTTGCTAACTGGCAGCATCGGTCAGTCTTTCGGCGTTCTAACACCCGAGGACTTTAGACCCGTTTTTGAGGGATACTTCTAGTTAGGGAAATTATGGCAAACTTGAACCTAGCTAGTTTAAATGCGAGGGGCATGAGATCTCGAAGCAAGGCTGCTCGCGTGCTGAGGGATCTCATAGCCCTGGAGGTAGATATAGCTACAATTCAGGAGACCCACTTTGTTGGGCCCGGGGATTGCAGTGTGCTGGTGAACGACTTTGACGTTTATTCAGCATACGGCAATTCCTTTAGCCGTGGGGTTTCTGTGTTAGTGAGTCGCACCCTAGGTGCGGCGGTTACTGTAGTTCACGCGTGCGCTCATGGAAGGCTGGTCGTGGTCGATGTTGCCGTTAAAAGCAGTAAGTTCCGGATTTTGGCAGTTTACGCGCCCAATATCGCTGGGGAGAGGGTTTCCTTTTTTCGGCAGGTGGAGGTGTTCCTTTCGGCGGGTCCGGAGCGAGTAGTTTTAATGGGGGACTGGAATGCCATCCTGGACCCCAAGATAGATAAGGTCGGGGGGAATAGAGGGTCGGATCGGTGTGAAAGCAGCCTGTCTGACCTGATGGCCTTGTGCGATCTTGTCGACAGGTTCCGTCTGGATCACCCAGGGAGGGAGATGTGGACGTGGCAAAGTAGCGTGGCCGCCTGTCCAAGTACCTACTTGGACAGGATGTTAATTAGAAGAGGCGACATAGATTTCTTATCGTGTCCCACGTTCCACTGGTTAGGTCATTCGGACCATAAATTAGTAATGGCCCGTTTGAGATTAGGTAATAGGCCTAGGTTGGCTGGCTACTGGAAGTTGAACGCCTCCTTGTTGGAGATGAACGACTTTCGGGAACAGCTGACAACACTAATTCAGCGGGAGTTAGTGGGGGCGGTTACCGGGAGTAGCTGGTGGGTTAGACTTAAGGCTACCATTAGGCTCTTTTGTGTCCAATACAGCCAACGCCTCGCGTTAACTAGGGCACGGACCAAAAGGCAGCTAGAAGATAGATTGACCCGGGCGGTGGCTGGTGGGGATCCCCTAGAGATAAACATAGTTAAGGGGGACCTTCAGCGCTTGGCTAGCGAGCGTTACGAAGGGCAAGTAGTTAGGGCTAGGTTAAAAAGAGTCTCTAACGAAGCCGTGAACGTTGACGCTGTTGAGCGTAAGGCTGCCTTAAGACGTGGTTCGGACGGGTACATTCGGAAGGTGAAAAACCTGGAAGGACATACCCTCGTATCGACTCGAGAGATTTGCAATGGGTTTCGTCAACATTTGAAGGAACGCTTTACCCAACTACCCAGACTCCGCGGCCAGGAGTTTGGCAGCTATTTAGCCGGCTCGCCCCGCCTTACTGCGGACCGAGCAGCTAGCTGTGATGGGGTGGTTACAGAGCGTGAAGTCATTACTGCGTTGAAGCAGGTTGGCCAGAACAGATCTCCAGGGCTCGATGGTCTGCCCTACGAATTGTATTTGAGGCTGTCGCCCATGTTTGTTCCTCTTCTGACGGGTGTGTTTAACCACTGGTTTTCCCAGGGATCCATCCCTGGGCAGGTAACCAAAGGAGTGGTCACACTACTGAAGAAGAAAGAGCGGCATGGAGGGGAGGACTTAGATGATTACAGGCCCATCACTCTGCTAAACACAGAGTTGAAGATTTTGGCCCGCGTTCTTGCAAACCGACTGCAGGTTGTCATCGGTGATTTGGTCGAACCGGATCAGACTTGTTCTGTGAAGGGGAGAACGATTAAAGACAACTTGCACTTGGTGCGCACGATCATAGAGGGGTTAGAAGACGACACAGGAGCCGCGCTGATCAATTTAGATCAGTCCAAAGCTTTCGATAGGGTCGACCATGGTTTCTTGGAGTCTGTTTTGGAGACCGCCGGTTTTGGTCCGGACTTCCGTAAGTGGATTTCCGTTTTGTATCGTGACCCCACGGTAGCGGTACAAGTAAATGGTAGGTTGTCGGAGTCCTTTGGGGTCTCTCGGTCGGTGCGCCAGGGGTGTCCGCTGTCGCCTCTGCTTTATGTCCTGGCGTTGGAGCCCTTCCTTCGCAAGTTAAGGGACGAGACGACGAGACCAGTCCTACGCGGGATAGCTCTACCTGGCGGCCGATTTGCCAGGGTTTCCGCGTACGCCGATGACGTCACCGTTTATGTAGGGCGAAGGATCGATATTAAAGCGGTGATAGAGGCGGTCGATGAGTATGAACGTGTTACAGGGGCCATAGTCAACCGCAGCAAGTCCGTTGGCCTGCGGTTGGGCACTTGGACCGGGGTAAACTCGCTTCCAGGTGAGTTCGGCTGGACAGATGGCCCGGTAAAGATTCTTGGAATCTGGTTCGGGCCTGGGCTCCAGCTGGACAAAAATTGGTCGGAGGTACAGACAAAGGTCGAATCGTCAGTGGGGACTTGGATTCGCAGGGGTTTGTCCCTGAAGGGTCGTGCGGAGGCGTGCCAAACTTACGTCTTTCCGTTGATCCTTTACCACTTGTCAGTACTTCCTCTGCCTGCGGACCGCTGTAAGGCTTTGGAGCGACTCCTTTTCAGACTCCTCTGGAAAGGGGGAAAGCCGTATGTCCGTAGACAGGTCTGTACACAGAAACTCAGCGATGGAGGCTTGGGAATGCCTGACTTGTTAAGTCATAAGCACGCCGAAAGATTGGCGTTCCTAAGTCGGACACTGCTTGAGGAATTGCACTGGGTGCCAGTTGTGGAGCACGCTTTCCCACAGCTCGTACCCTCCCCTGCCGCCGAAGGTCGCAGAAGACCGGCGGGGGAACGGCGGTTCCTCTCCGAATGCCGAGCCGCCCTTAGGGCATTGCCGGGGTCCAGTGACCTTGCACGGCCTAGGAGGAGACTGTATCGGGATTTAGTAGTGGGGACCGCAAAAGATCCGCTGGTTGAGCGGCTGCACATGTCGAGGGAGGAGGTCCTCTCTCAGTGGAATTGGGCGCCAGCCAGTAGCTTTCTAAATAATTCAGAGTTTTCAATCACATGGAGGCTAGTCCGGAATGCGCTGCCACTTTTCGGCGTACTAGCCGGATTCTGCAGAGAGGATGAATACGTTCCTTTCTGCCCCCGCTGCGAGGAAGACGAAGATGAAACGAGGGAGCATGCCTTTTTTCTTTGCAGCGGAGTTCGGAGGCTCTGGGAGTACGTCGGAAGGGTAACGGCTCGCATCGACCCCGAGCGGTTGGTGCCACTTGATTTGGCGTACGTCGTCGACAACATGGATCCGCCGTTTACTGGGGAGAGACGATTGGTGTTTCTAGCGATCCTAGCAGTAGCTAGATTAGTAACGTGGATTTCACGTCTTGAGATGGTCCATGAGGAGCAATCTGTTTCGGATCGGGATCTGGTTGGTCGCTTTAAACATCAACTTAAAGTAAAGATCAGATGCGATTGGAAAAGATTGCACCGCATGGACTTTGATAGGAGATGGGTGCACAACACTAGTTTGTGCATCCGACGAGGCGCTAGGTTTAAGTTTGTTTTCCCACCCTAGTGGTATCTGTCAGGCGGTGCTAAGGTTCTACGGAACCCAGCCCCAAACAAAGTAACAGAGTAGGGATAGTTAGGTCCTAACCACCACGAGTGGAAAATTCTTTATTAGATACTAGACTAGGGCAAGTATGAAAGTTGATCCCGTCCCTGAATTTATTTTTATCGGCAATAGGAGAGCTTCCAAAAGATGCCCAGTCCACCCTTTGTTTTGTCCCCGGTCTGTTTGCCCCTATACGTACATTTATCTTGGAAGACGCCGTCCAGTCCTGATGTTACCCATCCCTATCTAATTTATTTTCAAATATCGTCCCTAGGTCCCCCACTCCCCACTAGGGAACGACCTGCTTGCTTTCGACCTTCGGGACCGAAAGACAGTAGGCGCTCCATATTTAGAAATAGGTTGGGGGGATCCATTACTAACCCGACCCCATAGGCATTTTGTTAATTTGTTTTTTCTTTTCTTTTTGGGTGTATCTTAGTTTGCCCCCCTCCCCATCATCTCATCCCTCATTTTTAGAAAAAAAAATTTTATTTCCAAAATTATATTTTCTTTTTTGTTTGTACATATGATTTTGTTTTGTTGAATAAAAACATTTATTTCTTTCAGTTAAAAACGCCAAAAGCCATACGCTGGGGAGATTTTAAGTAGATAAACTCCATGGTAAGAATGATAATATAAAAAATAGTGTCTTAGCATAGGAATTTTAATAAAGTCTTCAAAGACCTAGCATAGTTTAGAATGACCCTCGACCCCCCTTTCCCCCTACTGGCTTCATGCCTAAGTGTCTCTGGACCCCAAATGAGGGCCTGGCAGTAGATAATGCCAGGTCCGGGGCAGAACACTAAATAAACAGCTTGGTCCCCCTCCAAAGCTCCTTTAACTGTTCACGTTTTCTATTCTTTTTTCAGATTGTTCAGTGTCTGGAACCGACTTAAGCAGCCGGCAGGACTAGAGGTTACCCACGTACCCTTTTGTGGTGAAGGCCCTCTAGCTTCCAAATCGGCGGGTCGGGGAAGGGCACTGGGCCAACAAATCAAGAGGCAGGCCTCTGCCTCTAACACCATGGGGGACGCCCCTGGTGTTGTGCCGAGAAGGGGGGGTGTCACATCCGGTGACACCCCAGTGCCGAGAAGGGGGGGTGTCACATCCGGTGACACCCCAGTGCCGAGAAGGGGGGGTGTCACACCCGGTGACACCCCAGTGCCGAGAAGGGGGGGTGTCACACCCGGTGACACCCCAGTGCCGAGAAGGGGGGGTGCCACATTCGGTGACACCCCAGTGCCGAGAAGGGGGGGTGTCACATCCGGTGACACCCCAGTGCCGAGAAGGGGGAGCGTCACATTCGGTGACGTTCCAGTGCCGTTGACGGGTAACGTCACAATGCCGTCGAGTGACGTTACAGTGCCGCTGTCGGGGGAGGCCACGCCCAGTGGAATCCCAGTGCCGTCGTTGTCGAGAGATACCACACCCGGTGGAGTCTCAGTGCCGTCGTCGTTGTCAGGGGATGCCACACCCAGTGAAATCCCACTATCACCTGCAGCGTTCATGGTAGAAATAGAGTCTCTAGCCGCGGGGTATTCACCATCACCTCCAGTATACCTAGTAGAGGGAAAAGACAAGACGGGAACCTCTAAGCCCGGGGGCACTGAGCCAAGGGAAGACAGCGACCCAGATTTCCTCAACCCTTGGGTAGTTGTCGGGGGAAAACCACGGACACGGGAAGAGAAAACAGCAGGCAAGACAGGCTGGGCCATACCACAAAGGCCCATCAGAAAACTGCACCCTTCCGCAGAAGGAGCGAACAGAGCGGTCAGGTCGGCGAACAACAGCCCGAGAAAGAGGGAACCAGCATTGAGGAGATGGAACTCCCTAGAGTTTGAGAAAACTACCGCACGGCAACCTATGACGCACGAGAAGAAGCAGAATCCGGGAAAAAGCCCAGAAGCAAGACCGGAGAAGACGGGTCACGAGGGACCACAGCAGCGGAGCCCAGGAAAAAGTCTGGAAGCAGGAAGCAGCTGGGGACCAAATCAAAGAAGTCCAGAGAAGACCTGGGGCCCGAAGGAGCAAAGAAGCCCGGAAGCATACCGAAGACTCTTCCAGGAAAAGTACCGGTACCTCACGGACGGAAATGAAATCAAGCCAGTCCCCGGGAAGCTCGAAAGCCTCAGAAGAAGAATTGTGTCCCTAGTGACTTTCGACGACAAACAGAAGGGGCTCACCGGATTGAGCAAAGAGAAGTTGATAAGCCTGTTGGTGGAAACAAACATCCCAGCAACTTATATAGTGCGTAGAAGTTACGCAATGTGGGATGTCCTGCTACCCACAGAAGAAGACGCCATCAGAATATCGAAAAGCGACACAATATGGAAGGGGATCCGGTGTAAGCCAGAATACCTGGAGAAACGACGAACAACGGTGACCATTCTGGGAGTCCCATGGTGTTTTGAAGAGGAGCAGGTCGGAGCCATCTTATCACAATATGGGGACGTGGAGGCAGTGACTGCAGCGCGTGGCCCCAAAAATATAATGACTGGAGATTATAAGCTCAAGATGAGGGTCAACAGAGCTGGCTTCGACGCAATCCCCGCCCAACTGACATGGGAGAAATGGACAATGTCCATAATCGTCGAAGGCAGAAGGCCACACTGTTGGAGCTGCAGGATGCCGGGCCACATGGCGAAGTTCTGCCCGAAGAGGGATCCAGTGCCCCCGCCGACAGCGGTGCCCCCGGTGAAAGTGACGGAGAAAGCAGTCACACCAACAGCGGAGACACCAAGCAGCTGGAGTACTGTGGCCAAGAAGGGAAAGCAGAAGACAGTGGCCCCGGAAAAGCCAAAAGACCAGAAACAAAAGGAAGAGAAGTCGGGAGTGAAACGAAAGTTGGCCCCCGAATCAGAAGAGGAAGAAGAAGAAAAGAAGACGGAAAAAAGAAGCCTGGCAGCCACAAACAAGAAGGTTAAGGAAGACCAGGAAGACGACGACGAAGAAGACCAAGAAAACCCTGCCCAACCGTCAGACCCCATGGATGAGCAGAATACCCCTCCCCCTACCACTACTACTCCTACTACCAACGAGGAGACCTCTGAAGCCCAAACTTCCGAAGACGTAGAAGCCGAGTCCTCAGAGGACATGGAAGCAGAAGAGAACAAAGAGACGATCAGCACCACCACCACCCCGGTAGCCCCGATCCGGACTGAACGAACACGGAAGAGGCCTTTCTTACCCGGGGAGAGGATATGCGAGGTGGATGTGAGCCAGGGACCGGTGGACCTCAGCGCAGGCCAGAAGAAGCACGTCAAAAAGCTGGAAAAGCTCACCGAAGTGGACGGGAAGGAAGTCGAGAGGCCAACCAACTTCAGTGAAGCACCGATGCTCATCACGTTCCTGAGAAAGGAGAAGGGGGCCAGAGTAAAAGCATTATGGAGGATGGTTGCCAAAGCGAAACTGGCTTTTCCGGGGCTGAAGATTGTGGACGAGGAGCACCCGTCCTTGATGCAAATAGCAGTCAAATGCGAAGGGAGGGTCCCCATTTACGTTCACCCATCCCTTTATAGAGCCTTGAAAATAACCTTTCCCTTAGACGTGGGGGGACTGGTCCGAGGAGGTCAGTTCACAACAGAGTTGCTAACTGGCAGCATCGGTCAGTCTTTCGGCGTTCTAACACCCGAGGACTTTAGACCCGTTTTTGAGGGATACTTCTAGTTAGGGAAATTATGGCAAACTTGAACCTAGCTAGTTTAAATGCGAGGGGCATGAGATCTCGAAGCAAGGCAGCTCGCGTGCTGAGGGATCTCATAGCCGTGGAGGTAGATATAGCTACAATTCAGGAGACCCACTTTGTTGGGCCCGGGGATTGCAGTGTGCTGGTGAACGACTTTGACGTTTATTCAGCATACGGCAATTCCTTTAGCCGTGGGGTTTCTGTGTTAGTGAGTCGCACCCTAGGTGCGGCGGTTACTGTAGTTCACGCGTGCGCTCATGGAAGGCTGGTCGTGGTCGATGTTGCCGTTAAAAGCAGTAAGTTCCGGATTTTGGCAGTTTACGCGCCCAATATCGCTGGGGAGAGGGTTTCCTTTTTTCGGCAGGTGGAGGTGTTCCTTTCGGCGGGTCCGGAGCGAGTAGTTTTAATGGGGGACTGGAATGCCATCCTGGACCCCAAGATAGATAAGGTCGGGGGGAATAGAGGGTCGGATCGGTGTGAAAGCAGCCTGTCTGACCTGATGGTCTCGTGCGATCTTGTCGACAGGTTCCGTCTGGATCACCCAGGGAGGGAGATGTGGACGTGGCAAAGTAGCGTGGCCGCCTGTCCAAGTACCTACTTGGACAGGATGTTAATTAGAAGAGGTGACATAGATTTCTTATCGTGTCCCACGTTCCACTGGTTAGGTCATTCGGACCATAAATTAGTAATGGCCCGTTTGAGATTAGGTAATAGGCCTAGGTTGGCTGGCTACTGGAAGTTGAACGCCTCCTTGTTGGAGATGAACGACTTTCGGGAACAGCTGACAATACTAATTCAGCGGGAGTTAGTGGGGGCGGTTACCGGGAGTAGCTGGTGGGTTAGACTTAAGGCTACCATTAGGCTCTTTTGTGTCCAATACAGCCAACGCCTCGCGTTAACTAGGGCACGGACCAAAAGGCAGCTAGAAGATAGATTGACCCGGGCGGTGGCTGGTGGGGATCCCCTAGAGATAAACATAGTTAAGGGGGACCTTCAGCGCTTGGCTAGCGAGCGTTACGAAGGGCAAGTAGTTAGGGCTAGGTTAAAAAGAGTCTCTAACGAAGCCGTGAACGTTGACGCTGTTGAGCGTAAGGCTGCCTTAAGACGTGGTTCGGACGGGTACATTCGGAAGGTGAAAAACCTGGAAGGACATACCCTCGTATCGACTCGAGAGATTTGCAATGGGTTTCGTCAACATTTGAAGGAACGCTTTACCCAACTACCCAGACTCCGCGGCCAGGAGTTTGGCAGCTATTTAGCCGGCTCGCCCCGCCTTACTGCGGACCGAGCAGCTAGCTGTGATGGGGTGGTTACAGAGCGTGAAGTCATTACTGCGTTGAAGCAGGTTGGCCAGAACAGATCTCCAGGGCTCGATGGTCTGCCCTACGAATTGTATTTGAGGCTGTCGCCCATGTTTGTTCCTCTTCTGACGGGTGTGTTTAACCACTGGTTTTCCCAGGGATCCATCCCTAGGCAGGTAACCAAAGGAGTGGTCACACTACTGAAGAAGAAAGAGCGGCATGGTGGGGAGGACTTAGATGATTACAGGCCCATCACTCTGCTAAACACAGAGTTGAAGATTTTGGCCCGCGTTCTTGCAAACCGACTGCAGGTTGTCATCGGTGATTTGGTCGAACCGGATCAGACTTGTTCTGTGAAGGGGAGAACGATTAAAGACAACTTGCACTTGGTGCGCATGATCATAGAGGGGTTAGAAGACGACACAGGAGCCGCGCTGATCAATTTAGATCAGTCCAAAGCTTTCGATAGGGTCGACCATGGTTTCTTGGAGTCTGTTTTGGAGACCGCCGGTTTTGGTCCGGACTTCCGCAAGTGGATTTCCGTTTTGTATCGTGACCCCACGGTAGCGGTACAAGTAAATGGTAGGTTGTCGGAGTCCTTTGGGGTCTCTCGGTCGGTGCGCCAGGGGTGTCCGCTGTCGCCTCTGCTTTATGTCCTGGCGTTGGAGCCCTTCCTTCGCAAGTTAAGGGACGAGACGACGAGACCAGTCCTGCGCGGGATAGCTCTACCTGGCGGCAAGTTTGCCAGGGTTTCCACGTACGCCGATGACGTCACCGTTTATGTAGGGCGAAGGATCGATATTAAAGCGGTGATAGAGGCGGTCGATGAGTATGAACGTGTTACAGGGGCCATAGTCAACCGCAGCAAGTCCGTTGGCCTGCGGTTGGGCACTTGGACCGGGGTAAACTCGCTTCCAGGTGGGTTCGGCTGGACAGATGGCCCGGTAAAGATTCTTGGAATCTGGTTCGGGCCTGGGCTCCAGCTGGACAAAAATTGGTCGGAGGTACAGACAAAGGTCGAATCGTCAGTGGGGACTTGGATTCGCAGGGGTTTGTCCCTGAAGGGTCGTGCGGAGGCGTGCCAGACTTACGTCTTTCCGTTGATCCTTTACCACTTGTCAGTACTTCCTCTGCCTGCGGACCGCTGTAAGGCTTTGGAGCGACTCCTTTTCAGACTCCTCTGGAAAGGGGGAAAGCCGTATGTCCGTAGACAGGTCTATACACAGAAACTCAGCGATGGAGGCTTGGGAATGCCTGACTTGTTAAGTCATAAGCACGCCGAAAGATTGGCGTTCCTAAGTCGGACACTGCTTGAGGAATTGCACTGGGTACCAGTTGTGGAGCACGCTTTCCTACAGCTCATACCCTCCCCTGCCGCCGAAGGTCGCAGAAGACCGGCGGGGGAACGGCGGTTCCTCTCCGAATGCCGAGCCGCCCTTAGGGCATTGCCGGGGTCCAGTGACCTTGCACGGCCTAGGAGGAGACTGTATCGGGATTTAGTAGTGGGGACCGCAAAAGATCCGCTGGTTGAGCGGCTGCACATGTCGAGGGAGGAGGTCCTCTCTCAGTGGAATTGGGCGCCAGCCAGTAGCCTTTTAAATAATTCAGAGTTTTCAATCACATGGAGGCTAGTCCGGAATGCGCTGCCACTTTTCGGCGTACTTGCCAGAGACTGCAGAGGGGATGAATACGTTCCTTTCTGCCCCTGCTGCGAGGAAGACGAAGATGAAACGAGAGAGCATGCCTTTTTTCTTTGCAGCGGAGTTCGGAGACTCTGGGAGTACGTCGGAAGGGTAACGGCTCGCATCGACCCCGAGCGGTTGGTGCCACTTGATTTGGCGTACGTCGTCGACAACATGGATCCGCCGTTTACTGGGGAGAGACGATTGGTGTTTCTAGCGATCCTAGCAGTAGCTAGATTAGTAACGTGGATTTCACGTCTTGAGATTGTCTATGAGGAGCAATCTGTTTCGGATCGGGATCTGGTTGGTCGCTTTAAACATCAACTTAAAGTAAAGATCAGATGCGATTGGAAAAGATTGCACCGCATAGACTTTGATAGGAGATGGGTGCACAACACTAGTTTGTGCATCCGACGAGGCGCTAGGTTTAAGTTTGTTTTCCCACCCTAGTGGTATCTGTCAGGCGGTGCTAAGGTTCTACGGAACCCAGCCCCAAACAAAGAAACAGAGTAGGGATAGTTAGGTCCTAACCACCACGAGTGGAAAATTCTTTATTAAATACTAGACTAGGGCAAGTATGAAAGTTGATCCCGTCCCTGAATTTATTTTTATCGGCAATAGGAGAGCTTCCAAAAGATGCCCAGTCCACCCTTTGTTTTGTCCCCGGTCTGATGCCCCTATACGTACATTTATCTTGGAAGACGCCGTCCAGTCCTTATGTTACCCATCCCTATCTAATTTATTTTCAAATATCGTCCCTAGGTCCCCCACTCCCCACTAGGGAACGACCTGCTTGCTTTCGACCTTCGGGACCGAAAGACAGTAGGCGCTCCATATTTAGAAATAGGTTGGGGGGATCCATTACTAACCCGACCCCATAGGCATTTTGTTAATTTGTTTTTTCTTTTCTTTTTGGGTGTATATTAGTTTGCCCCCCTCCCCATCATCTCATCCCTCATCTTTAGAAAAAATTTTTATTTCCAAAACATCTTTTTCTTTTTGTTTGTACATATGATTTTTGTTTTGTTGAATAAAAACATTTATTTCTTTCAGTTCAAAAAACGCCAAAACCATACGCTGGGGAGATTTTAAGTAGATAAACTCCATGGTAAGAATGATAATATAAAAAATAGTGTCTTAGCATAGGGATTTTAATAAAGTCTTCAAAGACCTAGCATAGTTTAGAATGACCCTCGACCCCCCTTTCCCCCTACTGGCTTCATGCCTAAGTGTCTCTGGACCCCAAATGAGGGCCTGGCAGTAGATAATGCCAGGTCCGGGGCAGAACACTAAATAAAAGCTTGGTTCCCCTGCAATCAGGCGCTTTTGGTCATTGGCCAAAGGTTTTTTGTTTTTTGCATTGCTCCCTGCAAGGACCAGCCCCTCTTTGGGGATTGGACCCGAAAGGACTTTGTACTTTGTTGTTGTTTTGCCCACTCTGGGGCAACTATTAACTGCTTGTTTTTTCCTCTCTTTCAGATAGTCCGGGGTCCAGCTAGCACTTAAGCAGCCGGCAGGGCCAAGGGAAACTGACATACCTCTTTAGGTGAAGGTCCCCTTGGTTTCCGAATCGGCGGGTGTCTGGCCGGGCCTTGGGCCAACAAAGTAGATGGAGCAGGCCTCTGCTCCTGCCACCTTGGGGGACGCCCCAGGTGTAGGTGCCGTGAAGGGTTTCGTGTCGAGAAGGGTCTCGGGGGTCGCCACCCCCAGTTCGGAAGGGTCGAGTGCCGGTGCGGTTCCGGGGGTCGCCACCCCCAACTCAGAAGGGTCGTGTTCGGTTGCGTCGCGGTCGGTAGCGTCTGGCAGGGTTGCAGACGCTGTGCAGGGCACCCCCAGTGCAGGTGCGCTCGGTTGGGTTTCGGGCGCTGGGATGACCTCCCAGGAGGACATCCCTGGATCGGTAACGGGAACAGCAACGTCCAGGGAGGAGGAGGTGGAGGCCTGGCGAAAGTTTGTTCACGAGATTCCAGGCGGGCCGTGGAAGGTGAAAAGTAGAAGGAGACGAGTCAGGCAATGGTCACGGTCAGAAAGAAACAGCCCAAGGGATAGATCGGTCGAAGGGATGAAGAAGGCGAGATCCATGGAGGTGTTCAGGTTAGAAGGGTGCTCCCCGGGGACGGGGGGATACACTAGCGTGGAGCCGGTGGAAAAGGAGGAATGGCCAGCCCTCGTATTGTCGGATTCACCAATCCCAGCGGGACAGAGAACACCGCAGGCAAAGACGGTGGCAGAAGCAGTGGTAGCAGCGGCAGGAGTCCAGTCCACGGGTGAACAGCTGAGCTGGGGACCAAAGGAGAGGAAGGCAAAGTCCCCAGCTTACTACAAACAGCTGTTTGAAACGAGATACAAGGAGCTCGTGGACGGGAACAACATCAAAGTGGTCCCGCAAACATTGGAAGGAATAAGGGAGCGCTCCGTCTCCCTACTAACATTGGATGCCAAAGGGAAGGGACTTAAAGGCGTCCCGAAAGAAAGAATGATGGAACTTCTGGGCGAACTCAAGATCCCGGCCCAATACGCCGTAAGAAGATTTAATGCCATGTGGGAGGTCCTCTTACCGACAAAAGAAGAGGCACAGAAACTGGCAAGAGGGGATCTCACATAACGGGACATCCGCATCAGACCAGAATACTTGTCAAAAAGGAGAACAGCGGTGACAATTTCGGGAGTCCCCTGTTTCTTAGAAGAAGACCAGCTGGGGGCCATCATGTCCCAGTACGGGGAGGTCGAGGAGGTGGAAGCGGTGAAGGGCCCCCGTAATATCAAAACAGGGGAATATAAATTTCTGATGCGGCTGTCAAGGAAGGAGTTCCATGAAATTCCCGCCCAATTGACATGCGAGGGTTGGTCCATGGTGGTCATCGTGGAGGGCAGAAGACCACAATGTTGGCAATGCCAAAAACCAGGGCACGTGGCCAGATTCTGCCCTCAAAGGAAAACAGCAGAGACCAGTAAACAAGGACCAGCTCAGAGCCAGACGAAGGAGCCCCCGATGGAGGTAGATACCACTACAAAATGGAGTACGGTGGTATCAAAGAAGGGGAGAAAGGTGGAACCGGCTCCACGAGCAGAAACAAGACCTACAGTAACGGCTACAAAGAGAAAGATCAGTAGCAGGTCATCCGAATCAGAGAGCGACGGTGGGGATGACAAACAGCAAGAAAAAAGAGAAAAGAAAGAACAGCCTACTGAATCTCCAAAAAACCAACCCCCCCAAGAGGATGTTCAGCCAACCCCTCCCCTATTCACCACACCAGCAAGCGAAACGGAGCGTTCGGAGGCTCCAGCAGAAACGTCAGAACCTGTCGAAACACCTGAACCAGTTGAAATGACGGCAGAGAAAGAAGCCCCGGGAAAGAAAGTAGAAGAAAAGTCGGCAGTAAGAGCGGAAAAAACCAGAAAGTTCCCTTTCTGGCCCGGGGAAAGAGTTTGTGAAGCCGACATCAGCAACACGGTCAGTGACCTCAACGGAAGGCAGAGGAGGTACCTGAAAGAACTAGAAAGCCTCTCAAAGGTCGACAAAAAGGAGGTCACTGACCCAAGAAACTTTCCGGACGCTCCGTCATTAATTACATTCGTCCGAGTGAATAGGGGAGGTAGAGCGAAAGCGCTCTGGAGAATAGTGGAGGAGGCAAAAACAGCGTTTAAAGGCCTCAAACTAGTAGACGGGGAGCACCCTTCACTAAGTAAGATTAATACCCAATGCGAGGGGAGGGTCCCGCTTTATGTTCACCCCTCCCTCTATAGGGCACTGAAAATGACGTTCCCCTTGGACGTGGGGGGCCTGGCTCGAGACGGACGGCTTACGTCCGACCTGCTCACGGGCAGTCTTGGTCAGGCCTTCGACGTCCTCACTCCCGAGGACTTTAGACCCTTAGTTGAGGAATACTTCTAGTTAGGGAAACATGGCCTTGAACCTAGCTAGCTTAAATGCGAGGGGCATGAGGTCTCGAAGCAAGGCTGCTCGCGTGCTGAGGGACCTCATGGCCCTTGAGGTAGACATAGCTGCAATACAGGAGACCCACTTTGTTGGGGCTGGGGACTGCGATGTGCTGGTGAACGATTTTGATGTTTACTCAGCATATGGCAGTCTCCATAGCCGGGGGGTTTCTGTGCTAGTAAGTCGCACCCTATCTGCGACGGTTACACTTGTTCATGCGGACGCTCATGGGAGGCTGGTCGTGGTCGATGTTGCCGTTAGCAGCAGCGCATTCCGGATCATGGCAGTTTATGCGCCCAACATCCAAAGCGAGAGGGTTTCCTTTTTTCGGCGGGTGGAGGGGTTTCTCTCTTCGGGTCCGGAGCGAGTAGTTTTAATGGGGGACTGGAATGCCATCCTGGACCCCAAGTTAGATAAGGTCGGGGGGCCTAGTGGGACAGGTAGGTGTGAAAGCAGCCTGTCTGACCTGATGGCCTCGTGCGATCTGGTCGACAGGTTCCGTCTGGATCACCCCGGGAGGGAGATGTGGACGTGGCATACTAGTGCGGCCGCCAGTCCAAGTACATACTTGGACAGGATGTTAATTAGAAGGGGCGACGTAGATTTTCTATCTTGTCCCACGTTCCACTGGTTAGGTCATTCGGACCACAAACTTGTGTTGGCCCGTTTGAAGTTAGGTAATAGGCCTAGGTTGGCTGGCTACTGGAAGATGAACGCCTCCTTGTTGGAGTCGGTCGACTTCCGGGAGCAGCTGACGACACTAATTCAGAGGGAGTTAGTGGGGGCGGTTACCGGGAGTAGGTGGTGGGTTAATCTTAAGGTGACCATTAGGCATTTTTGTGTCCAATATAGCCAAAGCCTCGCTTTAACTAGGGCTCGGACCAAAAAGCACCTAGAGGATAGATTGACCCGGGCGGTGGCAGGGGGGGATTCCCTAGATCTAGCACTAATTAAGGGGGACCTCAGTCGCTTGGCTAGCGAGCGATATGAAGGTCAAGTAGTTAGGGCTAGGTTAAATAGAGTCTCCAACGAAGCCGTGAACGTTGACGCTGTTGAGCGTGGGGCCGCTTTAAGACGCGGCTCGGATGGGTACATTCGGGAGGTGAAAAACCTGGAAGGATGTTCTCTCGTGTCGACGCGGGAGATCTGCAATGGGTTTCGGCAACATTTGGAGGAGCGCTTCACCAAACTACCCAGACTCCGCGGCCAGGAGTTTGGCAGCTATTTAGCTGGCTCGCCCCGCCTTACTGCGGCCCGAGCGGCTAGTTGCGAGGGGGTGGTTACGGAGCGTGAGGTCATTACTGCGTTGAAGCAGGTTGGCCACAACAAATCTCCGGGGCTCGATGGTTTGCCCTATGAATTGTACTTGAGGCTGTCGCCCATGTTTGTGCCCCTTTTGACGGGCGTGTTTAACCACTGGTTTGCCCAGGACTCGATCCCGAGGCAGGTAACCAAAGGAGTGGTCACGCTTCTGAAGAAGGGAAACCAACATGGAGGGGGGAACTTAGAAGACTATAGGCCCATAACTCTGCTTAACGCAGATTTTAAGATTTTGGCCCGTATTCTTGCAAACCGACTGCAGGTTGTTATCGACGAGTTGGTCGAACCGGATCAGAATTACGCTGTGAAGGGTCGAACAATTCAAAACAATCTGCACTTGGTGCGCACAATAATAGAGGGTTTAGAAGACGACACAGAAGCCGCGCTGATCAATTTAGATCAGTCCAAGGCGTTCGATAGGGTGGACCATGGGTTCCTGAGGGCTGTTGTGGAGGCCGCCGGCTTTGGTCCGGACTTCCGCAAGTGGATCTCCGCCCTGTATCGTGACCCCGCGGTGGTGGTGCAAGTCAATGGTAGGTTGTCGGAGTCCTTTGGGGTCTCCCGGTCGGTGCGGCAGGGCTGTCCGCTGTCGCCTCTGCTCTATGTCCTGGCGTTGGAGCCCTTCCTTCGCAAATTAAGGGACGAGGCGGCGAGACCAGTCCTACGCGGCATTGCTCTACCTGGCCGCCGATTTGCCAGGGTGTCCGCGTACGCCGATGACGTCACCGTTTTCGCAGCCAGTCGTAACGACATCGAAGCGGTGATAGAGACGATCGCTGAGTACGAAGTTGTCACAGGGGCCGTGATCAATCGCAGCAAGTCCGTCGGCCTGCGGTTGAGCGCCTGGACCGGGGTAAACTCGCTTCCAGGTGCGTTCGGCTGGACTGATGGCCCGGTTAAGATCCTCGGTGTGTGGTTCGGGCCGGATCTCCAGCTGGACAAGAATTGGTCGGAGGTACAGACTAAGGTCGAATCGTCTGTCGTGACTTGGATTCGGAGGAGATTGTCCTTGAAGGGTCGTGCGGAGGCATGCGCCACTTACGTGTTTCCGTTGATCCTTTACCGTTTATCTGTTCTTCCCCTGCCTGCGGACCGCTGTAAGGCTTTAGAGCGACTCCTTTTCAAACTGCTCTGGAAGGGAGGAAAGCCGTATGTCCGTAGACAGGTCTGTACGCAGAAGCTTAGCGAGGGAGGCTTGGGGATGCCTGATCTGCGCAGCCATCAACACGCAGAAAGACTGGCGTTCCTGAGTCGGACACTGATAGAGGAGGCACCCTGGGTTCCGGCCGTGCAGCGCGCTTTCCCACGGCTATTAACCAACCCCGCCGCCGAAGGTCGCCGTCGACCAGCGGGGGAAGGGCGCTTCCTGACCGAATGCCGAGCCGCCCTTAGGGCATTGCCGGGGTCCACTGACCTTGCACGGCCTAGGTGGAGGCTATATGAGGAGTTAGTGGAGGGTACCGCGAACGATCCGCTGGTGGAGCGGCTGCACCTGTCGAGGGGGGAGGTTCGCTCGCTTTGGAGTTGGGCGCCTGCCAGTAGCTACATCAATAATGCGGAATTTTCGGTAACGTGGAGGCTAGTCCGGGATGCGTTGCCTCTCTTCGACCGACTTGCCAGGGATTTCCGGGATCCCGATTATTATTTTCCCCCGTGCCCACGCTGCAACGATGAGAACGAGGACGAAACGCGTGAACACGCGTTCTTTCTTTGCAGCGGGGTGCGGAGTCTCTGGAGGTATGTCGAGGGGGTAACGGCTCGCATCGACCCCGAGTGGTCAGTGCCACTTGATTTGGCGTACGTGGTTGACAATGTGGACCCGCCGTTTATCAGGGAGAAACGGGCGGTGTTTCTGGCGATACTGGCTGTAGCTAGGTTAGTGACGTGGGTTACACGTCTGAGCATTGTCTATGAGGGGCAATCTGCTTCCGATCAGGATCTGGTCCTTTATTTTAAGCATCAACTTAAAATAAAAATCAGATGTGATTGGAAAAGATTGCCCCGCATCGACTTTGATAGGAGATGGGTGCACAACACTAGTTTGTGCATCCGACGAGGAGCTAGGTACGAGCTTGTGTTTCCACCCTAGTAGTATTCGTCTGGAGGTGATGAAGTTTCGATTGTCGTGCACTCGGAACCCAGCCCCTCATATATTAATACGGGGTTTACCCCGTAATCATGGGTAGGAGTAGGTTTGCTAGTTAGGCGGAGTAACCACCTAGAGTGGAAAGCACATACTTTATTTAGGGCCTAGACTAGGGTGAATGTGAGTTTGATCCCGTCCCCTGTAGTTCTTTGTTTTTCTGATAAGATTGGCACTAGGAGAGCTTCCAAAGATGCCCAAAGTCCACCAGTTTTATTTTGTCCTCGGCCCGATTGTACCCCTTACGTATTTTATCTTGGAAGACGCCATCCATCCCTGTTATCCCCGACCCTAAGTTATTTTTCTTACAAGTCCCTAGTTCCTTCACTCCCCCCTAGGGAGCGACCTGCTTGCTTTCACCCTTTTCCCCCTCGGGGAAGTGGATTGGAAGACAGTGGGCGTTTCATACGACAGACCAGCCGTTAGGTAGGGAGGGTCCCCTTACTAACCCGCCCCCATAGGCATTTTATTAAGTTGTTTTTCTTTTTCTTTCTTTTTGGGTGTATTTTAGTTTGCCCCCCTCCCCATCATCGCACCCCCATTTATATAAAAAAAAAATAAAAAAAAAAAAATACAATACATTACTTTAAGTTTGTAAATACCATTTTGTTTTGTTTTTCTTTTGTACATATTCTTCTCTTTTTACAGTACGAGTGTCGCCCGCCATCCCGATAAGCTGGGGAGCTGTCTCTTTTAAGTAGGTCCTGGTAAGAATGTAGGCGGATGTGTTATGATAGAATCTAGTATAGGTTTTCTAAATAAAATACTTGCTTTCTAACGCAAGTTTAGCTAGCGAATTTCGCAAAGTCCCGTTTTCTTCCCCACTTCCCCCTTACTGGCCTTGTGCCTAAGTTGGATCGGACCCCAAATGAGGGCCTGGCAGTAGATAATGCCAGGTCCGGGGCCGATACTACTAAATAACAGCTTGGTTCCCATGCAATCAGGCGCTTTTGGTCATTGGCCAAAAGTTATTCTTTTGCGTATTTTGCTTGTTGTTGTTTTTGCCCACTCTGGGCACCATTAACTGCGCTTTCTCTTTTTATTACAGATAGTCCAGGGTCCAGCTGTCACTTAAGCAGCCGGCAGGGCCAAGGGATACTGACGTGCCTCTTTTGGCGAAGGTCCCCTTGGTTTCCGAATCGGCGGGTGATCAGCCGGGCCTTGGGCCACCAAAATAGATGGAGCAGGCCTCTGCTCCTTCCACCTTGGGGGACGCCCCGGTGTAGTGTCCGTGAAGGGTCCGGGGGGTGCCGTCCCGCAAGGCACCCCCAGTTTGAGAAGGGTTACCGGGGTCGCCGCCCCAGAGTGGTTCGGATCGCGAGCGGGGGTCGCCACCCCCAGTAGGGTCGAGTTGGGTGTTGCCACCCCGAAAGGCAACACCACCATGTCCGGATCGAGAGCGGGGTTCGCCAACCCCAGTAGCGGAGAGTCGGGTGCTGCCACCCCGAAAGGCAGCACCAGTGGGTCGTATCCGCAGCGGTCGGTACCCCAACGGTCGAAGCAGTAAACAAGAAGAGACCGGTCAAAAAGTGGTGGGTGCTGGAAAAGGAACCCAGAGCTCCTCTTACCAGATCGCAGTCAGCGAGGGGAAGTCCGGCTAAGGAGACAGAAGAGGGTCTGCGGAGGTGCAAGTCGGCGGAAGTTATAGTAGTAGATGGGTGCTCCCCCAGGGTGGGAGGGGTCGGGTTGTCGATGCCAACCAGCCAATTCGAGTGGCCATCCCTCACAAATAGCGACTGTTCCCCAATTCCACCGGGACAGGGAAACAAAGTGTCCTAAGAAGAAACAGCAGGGACCAGCAAATCCACAGCAGCGGTACAGGACAGTGGGGTATGGGGTCCAAAGAAGATAACGAAGAAGACCCCGGAATACTACCAAAGGCTGCTGGAAGGCAAATACAAAGAATATGTCACCGGGAACAAGTTGGGAATCATCCCAGGAGCCTTGGAGGACATTAAGCTGCGTACAGTCTCCCTGGTCACCTTAGACGCAAACGGCAAAGGTTTGACGGGCGTACCACTAGAAAAAATGTGCGACGTCATCGGAGACTTAAAAATACCCGCACAGTACCTAGTCAGGAAGTACCACGCTACATGGGATCTCCTCCTGCCGACGAAGGAGGAGGCAGAAAAGCTGGCAGGAGGAGACCTCACGTGGAAGAATCTGAGGTTACGCCCCGAGTACTTGTCAAAAAGGAGAGCCGGGATAACAGTGCTCGGGGTACCAAGCTTTATCACGGGGGATCAGTTGGGTGCCACCTTGGCCCAGTTTGGAGAAGTCGAAGAAATTGTCCCTACAAAGGGGCCTAGAAATATCCAAACTGGGTCATATAAAATTTATATGAAGGTGGACCGAAAGAGTTTCCACGACATTCCGGCCCAGTTGACCTGTGAAAGCTGGCAGATGGCGGTGATCGTTGAAGGGAGGAGGCCATACTGCTGGCAATGCACAAAACCCGGCCACGTTGCCCGTTTCTGCCCCCAAAGAAAGGGACCTGACCTTCCAAAAACCGGAGCAAAGACGGGGGCTAAGGAGATACCAGTGGCGGAGGGCAGTAAGGAGAATGTCGATGAAGGAGGTGTATGGAGCAAGGTCGTCGCCAAGAGGGGCAAGAAGGAAGGAGTCGCCCCTCCAGCACCAACAAGGACACCGGCGACGACCGCAAAACGAAAGCTGAAAGTAAGCTCCTCGGAGTCCGAGGGGGAGGAAGGTGAACCCTCGGGCAAGCAAGCAGGGAAAAAAGAGAGGAAGGGAACCTCAAAGGCATCCCCGAAGAAGTCTCCCCCTCGGAAATCCTCGGAAAAAGAGGAGGAAATGGAAGAACAGGAAGAAGCAGCTACTGAGCCTCCAACACAACCATCCCCAGAGGACGCTCAGCCCACCCCTCCCCTTTTCAACACCCCGGAGCAAGATGTGACGGCTCCAGTAGAACACGAGGTCATAGCAGAAGAACCGGAAGTGGAGAAGACGGCCCCCAGAAAGGAAAAAACCAGAAAATGTCCATTCTGGCCGGGGGTCCGTCTCTGTGAGGTCGATGAGGCGGTCGGTGACCTCAGTGGAACACAGAAAAAATACTTACGAATACTGGAGAGCCTCAAGATGGTGGAAGGGAAGGAGGTCACCGACCCCAGAAACTTCCCTGACGCTCCACAGATGATAACGTTCGTCAGGCCTAACAGGGGTGGGCGAGCTAAGGCCCTTTGGAGAATGTTGGAGGAGGGAAAATCAGCATTCCCGGGGATAAAACTAATAGACGGGGAGCACCCATCTCTGGAGCCAGTCGCGAAGCGATGCGAAGGGAGGGTCCCGGTTTACGTTCACCCCTCCTTTTATAGGGCTATTAAGTTGACGTTCCCTCTGGACGTGGGAGGTCTGGCCAAAGACGGGCGGCTTACGCCTGTCCTGCTTACGGGCAGTCTTGGGCAGACCTTTGACGCCCTTTCCCCCGAGGATTTCAGACCCTTGATAGACGAATATTACTAGTTAGGGAAACATGGCCACAAGCTTAAACCTAGCTAGTTTGAATGCGAGGGGCATGAGGTCTCGAAGCAAGGCTTCTCGCGTGCTGAGGGACCTCATGGCCCTTGAGGTAGACATAGCTGCAATTCAGGAGACCCACTTTGTTGGGGCTGGGGACTGCGATGTGCTGGTGAACGACTTTGACGTTTACTCAGCATATGGCAGTCTCCATGGCCGGGGGGTTTCTGTGCTAGTAAGTCGCACCCTATCTGCGACGGTTACACTTGTTCATGCGGACGCTCATGGGAGGCTGGTCGTGGTCGATGTTGCCGTTAGCAGCGGCGCGTTCCGGATCATGGCAGTTTATGCGCCCAACATCCAAACCGAGAGGGTTTCCTTTTTTCGGCGGGTGGAGGGGTTTCTCTCTTCGGGTCCGGAGCGGGTAGTATTAATGGGGGACTGGAATGCCATCCTGGACCCCAAGTTAGATAGGGTCGGGGGGCCTAGAAGGACGGGTAGGTGTGAAAGCAGCCTGTCTGACCTGATGGCCTCGTGCGATCTGGTCGACAGGTTCCGTCTGGATCACCCCGGGAGGGAGATGTGGACGTGGCATACTAGTGCGGCCGCCTATCCAAGTACATACTTGGACAGGATGTTAATTAGAAGGGGCGACGTAGATTTTCTATCTTGTCCCACGTTCCACTGGTTAGGTCATTCGGACCACAAACTCGTGTTGGCCCGTTTGAAGTTAGGTAATAGGCCTAGGTTGGCTGGCTACTGGAAGATGAACGCCTCCTTGTTGGAGTCGGTCGACTTCCAGGAGCAGCTGACAACACTAATTCAGAGGGAGTTAGTGGGGGCGGTTACCGGGAGTAGATGGTGGGTTAATCTTAAGGTGACCATTAGGCATTTTTGTGTCCAATATAGCCAAAGCCTCGCTTTAACTAGGGCTCGGACCAAAAAGCACCTAGAGGATAGATTGACCCGGGCGGTGGCAGGGGGGGATTCCCTAGATCTAGCACTAATTAAGGGGGACCTCAGTCGCTTGGCTAGCGAGCGATATGAAGGTCAAGTAGCTAGTGCTAGGTTAAAGAGAGTCTCCAACGAAGCCGTGAACGTTGACGCTGTTGAGCGTGGGGCCGCTTTAAGACGCGGCTCGGATGGGTACATTCGGGAGGTGAAAAACCTGGAAGGACGTTCTCTCGTATCGACGCGGGAGATCTGCAATGGGTTTCGGCAACATTTGGAGGAGCGCTTCACCAAACTACCCAGACTCCGCGGCCAGGAGTTTGGCAGCTATTTAGCTGGCTCGCCCCGCCTTACTGCGGCCCGAGCGGCTAGTTGCGAGGGGGTGGTTACGGAGCGTGAGGTCATTACTGCGTTGAAGCAGGTTGGCCACAACAAATCTCCGGGGCTCGATGGTTTGCCCTACGAATTGTACTTGAGGCTGTCGCCCATGTTTGTGCCCCTTTTGACGGGCGTGTTTAACCACTGGTTTGCCCAGGATTCGATCCCGAGGCAGGTAACCAAAGGAGTGGTCACGCTTCTGAAGAAGGGAAACCAACATGGTGGGGGGAACTTAGATGATTATAGGCCCATAACTCTGCTTAACGCAGATTTTAAGATTTTGGCCTGTATTCTTGCAAACCGACTGCAGGTTGTTATCGACGAGTTGGTCGAACCGGATCAGAACTACGCTGTGAAGGGTCGAACAATTCAAAACAATCTGCACTTGGTGCGCACGATAATAGAGGGGTTAGAAGACGACACAGGAGCCGCGCTGATCAATTTAGATCAGTCCAAGGCGTTCGATAGGGTGGACCATGGGTTCCTGAGGGCTGTTGTGGAGGCCGCCGGCTTTGGTCCGGACTTCCGCAAGTGGATCTCCGCCCTGTATCGTGACCCCGCGGTGGTGGTGCAAGTTAATGGTAGGTTGTCGGAGTCCTTTGGGGTCTCCCGGTCGGTGCGGCAGGGCTGTCCGCTGTCGCCTCTGCTCTATGTCCTGGCGTTGGAGCCCTTCCTTCGCAAATTAAGGGACGAGGCGGCGAGACCAGTCCTACGCGGCATTGCTCTACCTGGCCGCCGATTTGCCAGGGTGTCCGCGTACGCCGATGACGTCACCGTTTTCGCAGCCAGTCGTAACGACATCGAAGCGGTGATAAAGGCGATCGCTGAGTACGAAGTTGTCACAGGGGCCGTGATCAATCGCAGCAAGTCCGTCGGCCTGCGGTTGAGCGCCTGGACCGGGGTAAACTCGCTTCCAGGTGCGTTCGGCTGGACTGATGGCCCGGTTAAGATCCTCGGTGTGTGGTTCGGGCCGGATCTCCAGCTGGACAAGAATTGGTCGGAGGTACAGACTAAGGTCGAATCCTCTGTCGGAACTTGGATTCGAAGGAGATTGTCCTTGAAGGGTCGTGCGGAGGCATGCGCCACTTACGTGTTTCCGTTGATCCTTTACCGTTTATCTGTTCTTCTGCGGACCGCTGTAAGGCTTTAGAGCGACTCCTTTTCAAACTGCTCTGGAAGGGAGGAAAGCCGTATGTCCGTAGACAGGTCTGTACGCAGAAGCTTAGCGAGGGAGGCTTGGGGATGCCTGATCTGCGCAGCCATCAACGCGCAGAAAGACTGGCGTTCCTGAGTCGGACACTGATAGAGGAGGCACCCTGGGTTCCGGCCGTGCAGCGCGATTTCCCATGGCTATTAACCAACCCCGCCGCCGAAGGTCGTCGTCGACCAGCGGGGGAAGGGCGCTTCCTGACCGAATGCTGAGCCGCCCTTAGGGCATTGCCGGGGTCCAATGACCTTGCACGGCCTAGGTGGAGGCTATATTAGGAGTTAGTGGAGGGTACCGCGAACGATCCGCTGGTGGAGCGGCTACACCTGTCGAGGGGGGAGGTTCGCTCGCTTTGGAGTTGGGCGCCTGCCAGTAGCTACATCAATAATGCGGAATTTTCGGTAACGTGGAGGCTAGTCCGGGATGCGTTGCCTCTCTTCGACCGACTTGCCAGGGATTTCCGGGATCCCGATTATTATTTTCCCCCGTGCCCACGCTGCAACGATGAGAACGAGGACGAAACGCGTGACCACGCGTTCTTTCTTTGCAGCGGGGTGCGGAGTCTCTGGAGGTATGTCGAAGGGGTAACGGCTCGCATCGACCCCGAGCGGTCGGTGCCACTTGATTTGGCGTACGTGGTTGACAATGTGGACCCGCCGTTTATCAGGGAGAAACGGGCGGTGTTTCTGGCGATACTGGCTGTAGCTAGGTTAGTGACGTGGGTTACACGTCTGAGCATTGTCTATGAGGAGCAATCTGCTTCCGATCAGGATCTGGTCCTTTATTTTAAGCATCAACTTAAAATAAAAATCAGATGTGATTGGAAAAGATTGCCCCGCATCGACTTTGATAGGAGATGGGTGCACAACACTAGTTTGTGCATCCGACGAGGAGCTAGGTACGAGCTTGTGTTTCCACCCTAGTAGTATTCGTCTGGAGGTACTGAAGTTTCGATTGTCGTGCACTCGGAACCCAGCCCCTCATATATTAATTTGGGGTTTACCCCGTAATCATGGGTAGGAGTAGGTTTGCTAGTTAGGCGGAGTAACCACCTAGAGTGGAAAGCACATACTTTATTTAGGGCCTAGACTAGGGTGAATGTGAGTTTGATCCCGTCCCCTGTAGTTCTTTGTTTTCTGATAAGATTGGCACTAGGAGAGCTTCCAAAGATGCCCAAAGTCCACCAGTTTTATTTTGTCCTCGGCCCGATTGTACCCCTTACGTATTTTATCTTGGAAGACGCCATCCATCCCTGTTATCCCCGACCCTAAGTTATTTTTCGTACAAATCCCTAGTTCCTCCACTCCCCCCTAGGGAGCGACCTGCTTGCTTTCACCCTTTCCCCCTGGGGGAAGTGGATTGGAAGACAGTGGGCGTTTCATACGACAGACCAGCCGTTAGGAAGGGAGGGTCCCCTTACTAACCCGCCCCCATAGGCATTTTATTAAGTTGTTTTCTTTTTCTTTCTTTTTGGGTGTATTTTAGTTTGCCCCCCTCCCCATCATCGCACCCCCATTTATAAAAAAAAAAAAAAAAAAAAAAAAAAAATACATTACTTTAAGTTGTAAATACCATTTTGTTTTGTTTTTCTTTTGTACATATTCTTCTCTTTTTACAGTACGAGTGTCGCCCGCCATCCCGATAAGCTGGGGAGCTGTCTCTTTTAAGTAGGTCCTGGTAAGAATGTAGGCGGATGTGTTATGATAGAATCTAGTATAGGTTTTCTAAATAAAATACTTGCTTTCTAACGCAAGTTTAGCTAGCGAATTTAGCAAAGTCCCGTTTTCTTCCCCACTTCCCCCTTACTGGCCTTGTGCCTAAGTTGTATCGGACCCCAAATGAGGGCCTGGCAGTAGATAATGCCAGGTCCGGGGCCGATACGACTAAATAACAGCTTGGTTCCCATGCAATCAGGCGCTTTTGGTCATTGGCCAAAAGTGTTTTTTTTTGCGTTTTTACGTTTATTGTTGTTTTTGCCCACTCTGGGCAACCATTAACTGCGCTTTCTCTTTTTCTTACAGATAGTCCAGGGTCCAGCTGTCACTTAAGCAGCCGGCAGGGCCAAGGGAAACTGACGTGCCTCTTTTGGCGAAGGTCCCCTTGGTTTCCGAATCGGCGGGTGATCAGCCGGGCCTTGGGCCACCAAAATAGATGGAGCAGGCCTCTGCTCCTTCCACCTTGGGGGACGCCCCGGGTGTAGTTGTAGTGAAGGGTCCGGGGGGTGCCGTCCCGCAAGGCACCCCCAGTTCGAGAAGGGTTACCGGGGTCGCCGCCCCAGAGTCGTTGGAAGCGTTCGGATCGCGAGCGGGGGTCGCCGCCCCCAGTACGGTCGAGGCAGTTCCGGGTGTTGCCACCCCGAAAGGCAACACCAGTGTCGTTGGGTCGTGGGTTGCTTCCGTAAATAGCAACCCAGTTTCGGTCGGTACGGTCGTTGCCCCTAGTGGGATGTTGGGGGTTACCACCCCGAAAGGTAACCCCACAGAGGTGGTCGAGTTGGACATGGAGGTAGCGGTAGAAAAGAAGCGTCCATGGGCGATACCTGTAGTAGGTCAAATTGCCATGAAAAAACAAAGGAGGGCGGTTAAGAAATGGTGGGTCCTAGATGAGGAGAAAAGGGCCCCACTAATGGAATCGCAATCTGAGACCAATAGTCCGACTAAACCAATAGCAGAGGGACTACGGAGGGTAAAATCCGCAGAAGTAATTGTAGTAGATGGGTGCTCCCCGAGGGTGGGGGGATCGGTAGTCATGACAACACCAGCCAGCGGAAGCGAGTGGCCAGCCCTCACACAGAGCGACACCTCTCCGATACCAGCCGGGCAAGCTGTAGCGGAATCGGCCGAAACTTCCTCACCAGCAAAGACTGATTCGCCGAAAAGCGTCTGGGGGCAAAAGAAGAAGGAGCAGAAAACCCCCAAGTATTATAGAGAGCTGTTGGAGTGCCGGTATAAGGAATTCGTTCAGGGCAACCAGATGCGGATTGTTCCAGGGGCACTGGAGGAGATTAAGGAAAGGACAGTCTCATTAGTAACCCTGGAAAATAATGGCAAAGGACTCACCGGGGTGCCCCTGGAAAGGATGTTTGAGATCCTTGGGGATCTAAAGATTCCAGCACAGTACCTGGTGAGGAGGTATCATGCCACGTGGGACCTCCTCCTACCGTCAAAAGAGGAGGCAGAAAAACTAGCAGGAGGGGACCTCACGTGGAGGAACCTGAGACTCCGGCCAGAATATATGTCAAAACGAAGAGCGGGAGTCACCATCCTTGGAGTCCCCAGCTTTATCGGAGAGGACCAGCTGGGAGCGACCCTTGCCCAGTTTGGCGAAGTGGAAGAGATACACCCGACAAAAGGGCCGAGAAACATCCAAACCGGTGCCTATAAGATCTTCATGCGGGTAAACAGGGAAAACTTCCACAAGATCCCGGCCCAGCTGAATTGTGAGGGCTGGCAAATGCCAGTGATAGTAGAAGGAAGGAGGCCGTACTGTTGGAATTGTGTGAAGCCCGGGCACGTAGCTCGCTTCTGCCCTCTGAGAAAGGAGCAGAACCCCCAGAAGGCAGGAGCGGTGGAGAATCAAGGAGTGGACAGCAAGGAACAAATGGAGACCAGCAAGAAGACGAATGCGGAGATTGCAGAGGCCAGTGCATGGAGCAAGGTCGTCGCCAAAAAGGGAAGAAGGAAGGAAGTAGAAGGGTCCCCTGCACCAGCAAGAGCAACAACGGCGACGACCAAAAGAAAATTGAAGATGAGCTCGTCTGAGTCGGAAGGAGAGGAGGGCGAGATCAAGAAGAGGCAGGTCGAAAAGAAAGAAAGGAAAGAGACGCCGAAAACAACTCCGAAAAAGACTCCTCAAAAATCACCCAAAGAGGCGGAAACAGAAATGTCTATAGAAATAGAAGACCCTCACACTGAGCCTCCAACAGAAACCCCCCAAGAGGAAGCTCAGCCCACCCCTCCCCAAACCAACACCTCGGAACCGAGAGAAGAGGTTCCTGTCAATATAGAAGAGAAGGCAGCAGAAGGCAAAGACCAGGAGAAGGCGGCCCCCAGAAGGGAGAAAACCAGAAAGTTTCCGTTCAGGCCGGGGGACCGTCTGTGTGAGGTGGAGCGCGCGGCCGGTGACCTCAACGGAACACAGAGGAAGAACCTACGGGCACTGGAAAACTTCACAACAGTGAACGGGAAGGAGGTCACCGACCCCAGGAACTTCTCGGATGCGCCGCACGTGGTTACGTTTGTGAGGCCGAATAGGGGTGGGCGTGCGAAGGCCCTTTGGCGAATGTTGGAGGCCGGAAAAACTGCGTTCCCGGGCTTCAGACTAGTAAATGGGGAGCACCCGTCATTAACACAGATTGTGAAACGCTGTGAAGGGAGGGTCCCAATTTATGTTCACCCCTCTCTGTATAGGGCCTTAAAATTGACGTTCCCGCTGGACGTGGGGGGTCTGACCAGAGACGGGCGGCTTACGCCTGACCTGCTCACAGGCAGTCTCGGACAGACCTTCGGCGTCCTCTCCCCCGAGGATTTCAGACCCTTGATAGACGAATATTACTAGTTAGGGAAACATGGCGTCAAGCTTAAACCTAGCTAGTTTGAATGCGAGGGGCATGAGGTCTCGAAGCAAGGCTTCTCGCGTGCTGAGGGACCTCATGGCCCTTGAGGTAGACATAGCTGCAATTCAGGAGACCCACTTTGTTGGGGCTGGGGACTGCGATGTGCTGGTGAACGACTTTGACGTTTACTCAGCATATGGCAGTCTCCATAGCCGGGGGGTTTCTGTGCTAGTAAGTCGCACCCTATCTGCGACGGTTACACTTGTTCATGCGGACGCTCATGGGAGGCTGGTCGTGGTCGATGTTGCCGTTAGCAGCGGCGCGTTCCGGATCATGGCAGTTTATGCGCCCAACATCCAAACCGAGAGGGTTTCCTTTTTTCGGCGGGTGGAGGGGTTTCTCTCTTCGGGTCCGGAGCGGGTAGTATTAATGGGGGACTGGAATGCCATCCTGGACCCCAAGTTAGATAAGGTCGGGGGGCCTAGAGGGACGGGTAGGTGTGAAAGCAGCCTGTCTGACCTGATGGCCTCGTGCGATCTGGTCGACAGGTTCCGTCTGGATCACCCCGGGAGGGAGATGTGGACGTGGCATACTAGTGCGGCCGCCAGTCCAAGTACATACTTGGACAGGATGTTAATTAGAAGGGGCGACGTAGATTTTCTATCTTGTCCCACGTTCCACTGGTTAGGTCATTCGGACCACAAACTCATGTTGGCCCGTTTGAAGTTAGGTAATAGGCCTAGGTTGGCTGGCTACTGGAAGATGAACGCCTCCTTGTTGGAGTCGGTCGACTTCCGGGAGCAGCTGACAACACTAATTCAGAGGGAGTTAGTGGGGGCGGTTACCGGGAGTAGATGGTGGGTTAATCTTAAGGTGACCATTAGGCATTTTTGTGTCCAATATAGCCAAAGCCTCGCTTTAACTAGGGCTCGGACCAAAAAGCACCTAGAGGATAGATTGACCCGGGCGGTGGCAGGGGGGGATTCCCTAGATCTAGCACTAATTAAGGGGGACCTCAGTCGCTTGGCTAGCAAGCGATATGAAGGTCAAGTAGTTAGGGCTAGGTTAAAGAGAGTCTCCAACGAAGCCGTGAACGTTGACGCTGTTGAGCGTGGGGCCGCTTTAAGACGCGGCTCGGATGGGTACATTCGGGAGGTGAAAAACCTGGAAGGACGTTCTCTCGTGTCGACGCGGGAGATCAGCAATGGGTTTCGGCAACATTTGGAGGAGCGCTTCACCAAACTACCCAGACTCCGCGGCCAGGAGTTTGGCAGCTATTTAGCTGGCTCGCCCCGCCTTACTGCGGCCCGAGCGGCTAGTTGCGAGGGGGTGGTTACGGAGCGTGAGGTCATTACTGCGTTGAAGCAGGTTGGCCACAACAAATCTCCGGGGCTCGATGGTTTGCCCTACGATCGCTGAGTACGAAGTTGTCACAGGGGCCGTGATCAATCGCAGCAAGTCCGTCGGCCTGCGGTTGAGCGCCTGGACAGGGGTAAACTCGCTTCCAGGTGCGTTCGGCTGGACTGATGGCCCGGTTAAGATCCTCGGTGTGTGGTTCGGGCCGGATCTCCAGCTGGACAAGAATTGGTCGGAGGTACAGACTAAGGTCGAATCCTCTGTCGGAACTTGGATTCGAAGGAGATTGTCCTTGAAGGGTCGTGCGGAGGCATGCGCCACTTACGTGTTTCCGTTGATCCTTTACCGTTTATCTGTTCTTCCCCTGCCTGCGGACCGCTGTAAGGCTTTAGAGCGACTCCTTTTCAAACTGCTCTGGAAGGGAGGAAAGCCGTATGTCCGTAGACAGGTCTGTACGCAGAAGCTTAGCGAGGGAGGCTTGGGGATGCCTGATCTGCGCAGCCATCAACACGCAGAAAGACTGGCGTTCCTGAGTCGGACACTGATAGAGGAGGCACCCTGGGTTCCGGCCGTGCAGCGCGCTTTCCCACGGCTATTAACCAACCCCGTCGCCGAAGGTCGCCGTCGACCAGCGGGGGAAGGGCGCTTCCTGACCGAATGCCGAGCCGCCCTTAGGGCATTGCCGGGGTCCAATGACCTTGCACGGCCTAGGTGGAGGCTATATGAGGAGTTAGTGGAGGGTACCGCGAACGATCCGCTGGTGGAGCGGCTACACCTGGCGAGGGGGGAGGTTCTCTCGCTTTGGAGTTGGGCGCCTGCCAGTAGCTACATCAATAATGCGGAATTTTCGGTAACGTGGAGGCTAGTCCGGGATGCGTTGCCTCTCTTCGACCGACTTGCCAGGGATTTCCGGGATCCCGATTATTATTTTCCCCCGTGCCCACGCTGCAACAATGAGAACGAGGACGAAACGCGTGAACACGCGTTCTTTCTTTGCAGCGGGGTGCGGAGTCTCTGGAGGTATGTCGAAGGGGTAACGGCTCGCATCGACCCCGAGCGGTCGGTGCCACTTGATTTGGCGTACGTGGTTGACAATGTGGACCCGCCGTTTATCAGGGAGAAACGGGCGGTGTTTCTGGCGATTCTGGCTGTAGCTAGGTTAGTGACGTGGGTTACACGTCTGAGCATTGTCTATGAGGGGCAATCCGCTTCCGATCAGGATCTGGTCCTTTATTTTAAGCATCAACTTAAAATAAAAATCAGATGTGATTGGAAAAGATTGCCCCGCATCGACTTTGATAGGAGATGGGTGCACAACACTAGTTTGTGCATCCGACGAGGAGCTAGGTACGAGCTTGTGTTTCCACCCTAGTAGTATTCGTCTGGAGGTGCTGAAGTTTCGATTGTCGTGCACTCGGAACCCAGCCCCTCATATATTAATACGGGGTTTACCCCGTAATCATGGGTAGGAATAGGTTTGCTAGTTAGGCGGAGTAACCACCTAGAGTGGAAAGCACATACTTTATTTAGGGCCTAGACTAGGGTGAATGTGAGTTTGATCCCGTCCCCTGTAGTTCTTTGTTTTCTGATAAGATTGGCACTAGGAGAGCTTCCAAAGATGCCCAAAGTCCACCAGTTTTATTTTGTCCTCGGCCCGATTGTACCCCTTACGTATTTTATCTTGGAAGACGCCATCCATCCCTGTTATCCCCGACCCTAAGTTATTTTTCTTACAAGTCCCTAGTTCCTCCACTCCCCCCTAGGGAGCGACCTGCTTGCTTTCACCCTTTCCCCCTGGGGGAAGTGGATTGGAAGACAGTGGGCGTTTCATACGACAGACCAGCCGTTAGGTAGGGAGGGTCCCCTTACTAACCCGCCCCTATAGGCATTTTATTAAGTTGTTTTCTTTTTCTTTCTTTTTGGGTGTATTTTAGTTTGCCCCCCTCCCCATCATCGCACCCCCATTTATAAAAAAAAAAAAAAAAAAAAAAAAAAATACAATACATTACTTTAAGTTTGTAAATACCATTTTGTTTTGTTTTTCTTTTGTACATATTCTTCTCTTTTTACAGTACGAGTGTCGCCCGCCATCCCGATAAGCTGGGGAGCTGTCTCTTTTAAGTAGGTCCTGGTAAGAATGTAGGCGGATGTGTTATGATAGAATCTAGTATAGGTTTTCTAAATAAAATACTTGCTTTCTAACGCAAGTTTAGCTAGCGAATTTAGCAAAGTCCCGTTTTCTTCCCCACTTCCCCCTTACTGGCCTTGTGCCTAAGTTGTATCGGACCCCAAATGAGGGCCTGGCAGTAGATAATGCCAGGTCCGGGGCCGATACGACTAAATAAAAGCTTGGTTCTCGGCAAAAACTTTATTTTTTCACACATGCACACACACACCATTTAAAAAAAAAAAAAAAAAAAAAAAAATGCATACACAAACACACAGACAACTGTTCATCAATTGTAAATATAGTTTTCATTCTTAAACGCTGTTAGTTCATTCTTAAACGCTTAGTTAGTTTAAGATCCATAGAGTGAATGAGGTATTTTGGTAAATGTTGCCAGTCAAGAGTAAGACTCCAAAGTCTACATTCATTACCTTTTTAATCACTTTAGTCACAAAGACCCTGAACCCTTCCCCTCCCAAACTTCGAGTAGGGCCTTGTGCCTAATTTTGTTGTTTAAGAAATTTTTTGTTAATTGTATTTTCAAGATTTTTTTTATTAAGCAATAAAATATATAATCTCGGCAAAGCTCTGTCAAAGTGTAGTATCTTTACTAAACTTGACCCACCACCGGGCTCTCGGGCTAGGTTAAGGTGTTTTTTATTACTAACCTTGGTTAGTGAGGACCGACCCCCTCCTTTGGGGAGTCAGGACCTAGAGGACCGACTCCACATTTGTGGTAGCTTGGACCCGGAAACCGATCCCCTCTTTTGGGAGACTGGAATCTCGGGACCAACACCACTATCGCTGGTAGTTGAGACCTTCTTTTTTCATTTGTTGTTTTTGCATGTTGTTTTTTCTTCGTTTCGGTCTCACTTCTCGAGACTGGGATGGTCTAATTTCTCACCACTTAATTGCCTGAGCAGCACTCTGACCTGCCAGGCCCACACTTTGTCTATCTTCGCTGCTCTCCCAGTGGATCGAGCAGACAGGGCTCTCTTTCTCGCTTCCGTTGGGGTAAGTTAGTGGGTAGGGTGACGTGGGGTAGGGCGGGTGCTTCGTTTCTGCTCCCCTCTGTGGGCAGGGATGCCTATCCCCTCTCTCTCTTAATTGCGACGCGGCACTCTGACCCGCTAGCACCCACTGCGTCTTTCTTCTCTGCTCTCCCCCCTCGCGGGGGGATCTGAGCTGCTAACCCGACATCCCCGTGAGGGGAGGTCAAAAACACTAATCTCTTCTGAGTCCGCTTCACCCCCTCCACTCCCCTGGGTTTTCTTTTCTCCCAGCTACACTTTGGTCAGCGGCCAGTGCTACCGCCACGATGCCAGGCAGGAGGGGCACGTCACCCCAAATGCGCAACATCTCCCCCGCAGACGACTCCCCATGTGAGGGAACCAATGCATCTCCCGGCAGGACGGCGCCAGAAGACAAGGTAGGGCCCCAGCGCGCGGCGACCTTGAGAACAGGTGAAGGGGTAGGGCCGCAGCCCGCGGCGACCCCTGGAAAACCACCTGCAACTGCTGCTCCCCATGAGGGCGGCCCGTCGAATTGCGCAGATGCCGGAAGAACGGCAGGGGGAAAAGCAACGGAAGCTGCACCTACAGCATCCCTAGTTCCCCAACAGGCGGACGGGTCTGCGAGACCATTGTCTCTGGCTCCCCAACAGGGCAACTCCCTCTCATCTGAAGAGACAGAGGTAAACAACGCCGCCGGAAAAACAAAGGAGCTACTCGATGCAACCCTAGCCTCTCTAAAAGCGCTGTTTGAGGAGGAAACCATCATCCCACCCAGCAGCACTCCCCAAGAGGGTAATGACGGGAAGAGGAATACCCAGGTGGGGGTAAACGCATCGACCAGTTCCAACAAACGTAAACTGGTAGCAGCATCACCCCCCACCTCTGCGACTGCAAAAGCCGCTGCTGGGAACACATCCCCAGGAGGGGAGGCACCTACAACTCCGAAAGCCATCCAGCAGAACAAGAAACCTAAGGGGAACGACCCGGAAAGCAGAGTAAGCCAGCACGCGAGGACCAATGCGGACTGGCCAACTCTGACTGGTAAAGGTCAAACCCCAGGCGCTGCAGGCACAACAACGGTCACGGAGCGGCCAGCGGCCTCACCTACAACTCCTGTCCCCGGACCAGCAAACACCCAACCGGAGGGAGGATCAGCATGGGGCCCCAAAGTACAACCCAACAAGAAGAAGCCGGAGGACTACAAGAGGCTCTTTGACTCCAAGTACAAAGACTATACAGAGGGGAACACAATCAAACCCCTCCCGGGTCAGGTCGAAGGCTTGGAGAAAAGAGTCCTCTCCTTCATCACGTCAGACACCAAGACGAGGGGTCTGACGGGGGTCAACAAAGACACCATGTTGAAACTCCTGCTGGAGCAGAACATCCCAGCCAGTTACGTCTGCAGACGGAGCTACGCACAGTGGGATGTGCTGCTCCCCACGCCAGAAGCAGCCGACAAATTGTCCAGGACCGTACACCAGAGCAGGAATATCAAGCTGCAGCCGGTGTACCTGAACAGGAGAAGGACAAACGTCTCCGCCTTGAACGTCCCCTGTTACATGGAAGCAGACCAACTGGGAGCCATCCTCAGCCAGTACGGGGACGTCGAGGAGGTAACTCCAGTCCGCGGTCAAAAGAATATAATGACCGGGGACTACAAGATCCAGATGGTCCTGGACAAGGCCGGCTTCTTTGGAATCCCGGCGACGCTGAAGTTCGGGGATTGGACCCTCTCCCTAATAGTGGAAGGGAGAAAGCCCCACTGCTGGCAATGCCAACAACAGGGGCACATGGCGAAAGACTGCCCCAAGAAGACCAAGAACCCGCCCAGGGCAACCGGAAAGGTAGGAGTAGCAGCACCAGTCAAAGCCTCCGCTCCTGCCCCGACCACAAGCCTCCCAGAAGCACTTGCGGGCTGGGTTACGGTCACCAAAAAAGGGAAGACCCCCCAACAGTCATCCCCACAGACGGTGACCAGAGACCAACCCGAAAAACAAGAGGCCATGGAGACACAGGCACCCCCCTCCTCAAACAAGAGGAAATTACAAGAGTCTGAGGAGGAGGTAGTGTCTGAGGAAGAGGAGGCAACGGCAGCTCCGTCCAAACTGAGCGCCACAGAGATCAGGAGGGCCAGAAGGAGGAAGAGCAGGAAGACACGAGCCGACCCCCCAACTCCTACTGATAAAGACACCTCAGCAGTCCCGCAAGTTAAGCCACCTGCCACCCCACTACCTCAGCAGCCCGAGCAACTACCCCCCTCCCCAGATCTCCCCAAAGCCCCAAGAGACCTTTCACCACCCCCATCCTGTGATAAACCACCCCAGGAAGAAACTGTGTCAACTACCCCCACTCCACCCCCCTCCCCTCACCCCCAACCTAAAAGCCCCCCTTCCCCAACAAGGCCAGTTCGCACGGAAAGAACCAAAAAATTACCATTCCTGCCAGGGGGCAGAATATGCGAGCTAGACCCGCACCACACAACGCCGGACCTCAAAGGACAGCAAAAGGTCCATTATAACAAGCTGAAGGGTCTCGCTTACGTTGATGGCGACAGCGTAGCGGACCCAACAAAATTCAAGAACGCGCCGATGTTGACCACCTTTGTGAGGATCAACAAGGACACTAGGACTCAAGCCCTCTGGGCCATGATAAAAGCAGCGAAGGATGCGATCCCGGGCCAGCAGCTGGTGGACAGGGACCATCCTTCACTGAAAAACTTTTTCTTTAAGTGTGAGGGCAGAGTCCCTGTGTATATACACCCCTCATTCTACAGGGCACTCAAACTAACCTTCCCCCTGGACGTGGGAGGTGTGGCCAAGGACGGAGTACCCTCAGCAGATTTACTTACCGGCAGCCTCGGCCAGGCCTGCCACGTCCTCACTACCAAGGATTTCAGACCCGTCTGTGACACTGAATAAGGTAAGTGAACATGGCTTTGAACTTGGCTACATTGAATGTGAGGGGCATCAGGTGTCGAAGCAGGGCCTCGCGCGTTGTGAGAGACTTGGTGTCCCTTAAGGTAGATATCGCCGCTATCCAGGAGACCCACTTTATTTGTGACGAGGATTGTCAGGTGCTGGTGAACGATTACGATGTTTACTCAGCATATGGCAATACTAATAGTCGTGGAATCTCCTTGCTAGTGAGTCGCACCCTGTCAGCGTCGGTGAATGTTGTTCACGCAGGCGAGGACGGGCGGCTAGTTGTTGTTGATGTTGCCGTTAATAGTGGCGTGTTTCGGATTGTCGCGGTTTATGCTCCCAATTCTGCTGTAGAGAGGGCATCCTTTTTTCGACGGTTGGAGGGCTTCTTAGTGGATCCGGAACGGTTAGTGCTAATGGGTGATTGGAATGCAATCCTTGATCCCCAAATAGATAAGGTCGGGGGGACTAGTGGGTCGGTGCGGTGTGACAGCACTCTGTTCGACCTGATGGCCTCGTGCGATCTCGTCGACAGATTCCGTCTGGACCATCCGGGGCGGGAGATGTGGACGTGGCATCCTGGAACGCCTTCCCATCCGAGTACTTACTTGGATCGGATGTTAGTTAGAAGAGGTGACGTAGACTTTCTATCGTGCCCCACGTTCCACTGGTTAGGACACTCGGACCATAAACTCGTCATGGCCCGTTTGAACTTAAGTGCTAGGCCTAAACTAGCCGGATACTGGAAGTTCAACAGCACCTTGTTGGAGTTGGAGGACTACCGGTTGAAGGTGACAGAATTAATTCAGCGGGCTTTAGTGGGGGCGGTTACAGGGAGTAAGTGGTGGGTTAGTCTTAAGGCCAAAATTAGGCGCTTCTCTGTCCAATACAGCCAACGCCTCGCGTTAGATAAGGCTAAGGCAAAGAAGCGCTTAGAGGATAAGCTGACCCGGGCGGTGGAGAGGGGGGATCCCCTAGAGGCAGCACTAGCTAAACAAGACCTCAGCCGCTTGGCTAGCGAGCGGTATGAAGGTCAAGTAGTTAGGGCCAGATTAATGAAAGTTTCCAACGAGGCTGTGAATGTTGACGCTGTTGAGCGTAAGGCTGCTCTAAGGCGCGGTTCGGACGGGTACATTCGTAAAGTACATAACCTGGAAGGACACGCCCTAGCTTCGACTCGGGAGATCTGCGAGGGGTTTCGGGAGCATCTATCGGAGCGCTTCACCCAACTACCCGGACTCAGGGTCGATGAGTTTGGCAGCTATTTGGCTGACTCGCCCCGCCTCACGGCGGCTCGGGCAGCTAGCTGTGATGGTCTTGTTACTGAACATGAGGTCATTACTGCGTTGAAGCAGGTCGGCTACAACAAATCCCCGGGGCTTGATGGTTTACCCTACGAGTTCTACGTGAGGCTGTCGCCCATGTTGGTCCCTATTCTGAAGGATATGTTCAACCATTGGTTTGCTCAGGGTTCCATCCCTGGACAGGTGACCAAGGGAGTGATCACATTGCTGAGGAAAGGTCAACGGCATGGTGGGGTGGATAATTTCGAAGATTTTAGGCCCTTGACTCTGCTAAACACAGAGTTAAAGATTTTGGCAAAGATTCTTGCGAATCGTTTGCAGGTTGTCATCACTGACTTGATCAATCCGGACCAGACTTATGCTGTGAAGGGGAGATCGATTCAAGACAATTTGCATTTGATACGCTGGATCATAGAGGGGACAGAAGACGATGCTGAAGCCGCACTGATCAGTCTAGATCAATCCAAGGCATTCGATAAGTTCGACCATCGGTTCCTGGGAGCTGTGTTAGAGGCCGCCGGATTTAATCCGGACTTCCGCAAGTGGATCTTTGTCCTGTATGATAGGCCGACGGTAGCGGTGCAGATCAACGGTAAGCTGTCGGAGTCATTCGCTGTCTCTCGGTCGGTGCGTCAGGGCTGTCCGCTGTCGCCTCTGTTGTACGTCCTGGCGTTGGAACCCCTCCTTCGCAAGTTAAGGGACGAGGCGGCTACACCAGTCCTGCGCGGAATAGCTCTCCCTGGAGGCACACGAGTCAGGGTTTCCGCGTTCGCTGATGACGTCACCGTGTTCGTGTCTTGCCACACGGACGTTCAAGCGGTGGTCGAGGCGCTCGCTCGATACGAAGAAGTTACAGGGGCCATGTTCAACCGCAGCAAGTCTGTCGGCCTGCGGTTGGGGGCCTGGACCGGGGTAAACTCGCTTCCAGGTATTTTCAGCTGGACCGATGGACCGGTCTGTATTCTCGGTATCTGGTTTGGACCGGGACTTCAGCTGGAAAAGAATTGGTCGGAAGTATATGGCAAGGTCAAATCGTCGGTGAAGACTTGGATTGGAAGGAAATTGTCCTTGAAGGGTCGGGCGGAGGCGTGCGCTACATACGTCTTTCCGCTCATCCTTTACCGATTGTCTGTACTTCCTCTCCCTGCAGAACGACTAACCCGCTTACAAGGGCGCCTCGATTCACTATTGTGGAAGGAGGGTAAGCATTATGTCTGCAGAGAGGTCTGTGTCCAGAGGCTGAGCGAGGGAGGCCTGGGTCAGCCCAGTCTCTTGTGTCATAGAAATGCCGAGAGATTGGCTTTCTTGGGTCGTTCGCTTGAAGAAGACGCTCCTTGGGTCCCTGTGGTTGAGAACGCGTTTCCCAATCTCAAATCCAACTCCTCGGTAGAAGGTCGTCGTAGGCCGAGGGGGGAGTCTAAGTTCTTCTCCGAATGCCGGACCGCTCTTAGAGCTTTGCCGGGGACCAGTGTCCTCGATCAGCCAAGAAAGAAACTATATCGGGAGCTAGTGGAGGGGACCGCGAAGGATCCACTTTGTAGGCGGATGGGATGGTCGATGGAGGTTGTCCGCTCTCATTGGAGTTGGGCGCCGGGACGGGAGATTCTGAACAACTCGGAATTTTCCCTCACCTGGCGACTGGTCCGTAACGCGCTGCCCCTTCTCGACGTACTCCGCCGGTATAAAGAAAATACAAGTGGCTTCTGCCCGCGCTGTGACGAACGCGAGCCCGAAACGATCGGGCACGCGTTTTTTAGTTGCAGCCGGATCCAGCCCTTATCGGAGTACGTCGAGGGGGTAACGGCTCGCATCGATGCCGAATGTCCGCTCGATCTCGACGAAGGGGTTTTTGTGTACAACATGGAGCCGCCGTTCCCCAGGGAGGAAAGAATGGTTATCCTGGCGATCCTGGCAGTAGCGCGCATGGTGATTTGGATCACGCGCCTCAAGTTGGTCCACGAAGGGACATCTGTTCCGGATCGCGATCTGATCGTTTACTTTAAACATCTGCTTAAGGTAAAGATCAGATGCGATTGGAGGAGGTTGCCTAGAGCGGATTTCGACAAGAGGTGGGTGCACAGCACTAGTTTGTGCATCCGTCGAGGAGTCAAGTTTCAATACGTGTTCCCTCCTTAGGCATGGCACGGGCGGTGCTGGGGCCTTCCGAACCCATCCCGCTTAGGTTCTAGCTAAGAAAAACTTAAGAAGACTCTTGACTGGTGGTATAAATGAGATCCTGTTCCTGATTTTATTTTTTGGTACTAGAGAAGCTCTGAGTCTGCCCATCCCCTTTGTGCCACATCCTTGTTTTTTCAATATCCCCGGTCACTCCCCTACTCAGAGGTCACCTTCCAACCCTCCTCCACCCGTTGCTTTGTCTTCTCCCACTGCCATTAAGATATTTTCCCCAATCCCCAATTAGGGATGCCCTGCTTGTTTTCGGTTCCCCGGAAAACAGTGGGGGGTCTAGTCACCTAGATTAGTACAGGGGGGTCTCACTAACAACTCTGTAGGACTTATTGTTTGTTTTTCATACGAACACTTTTTAGTTTTTTCCCCACTCCACGAACAATCTTTCTCTTAATTCGAAAACTTTTTATTTCTAATGAAATTGAACTTTATTTTTTCACACATGCACACACACACCATTTAAAAAAAAAAAAAAAAAAAAAAAAAAAATGCATACACAAACACACAGACAACTGTTCATCAATTGTAAATATGGTTTTCATTCTTAAACGCTGGGGATTTATTAGTTAGTTTAAGATCCATAGAGTGAATGAGGTATTTTGGTAAATGTTGCCAGTCAAGAGTAAGACTCCAAAGTCTACATTCATTACCTTTTTAATCACTTTAGTCACAAAGACCCTGAACCCTTCCCCTCCCAAACTTCGAGTAGGGCCTTGTGCCTAATTTTGTTGTTTAAGAAATTTTTTGTTAATTGTATTTTCAAGATTTTTTTACTAAGCAATAAAATATATAATCTCGGCAAAGCTCCGCACTTGCTCACGGTTCCCCTACCGTTCGACGCTCGCGCAACTACTGTGACTCCAGTCCTTACACTGTAGCAGTCCAGTCCACCACCACTACCGTGGCTCCGGTCTCCACACCGTAGAAGTCCACCACCACTACCGTGGCTCCGGTCTCCACACCGTAGAAGTCCACCACCACTACCGTGGCTCCGGTCTCCACACCGTAGAAGTCCACCACCACTACCGTGGCTCCGGTCTCCACACCGTAGAAGTCCACCACCACTACCGTGGCTACGGTCTCCACGCCGTAGAAGTCCACCTCATCACCACGACTCTGTCCGTACCTGATGAACACTGAACCCTCAGTGTTGCCAATTCGCCGTCCGTACCTCTCATACACTGACACCTTACTCAGTGACTGTCCGATCCGAGCGCCCGTCCGTACCTGATGAACACTGAACCCTCAGTGCTGCCAATTCGCCGTCCGTACCTCTCATACACTGACACCTTACTCAGTGACTGTCCGATCCGAGCGCCCGTCCGTACCTGATGAACACTGATCCCTCAGTGTTGCCAAGTGTCCGTCCATTCCTCTCTTAAACCCGAGGCTAACGCACCAGTACTATCCCAGTCGGACCCAGGTCGACCAATCACCCGCACCAGTTATCACGCCGACTTCTCCGACGTCATCTCAGCGTTCCAGCCTACGGCGAACCAACAAGCATCCCCCTGTCAGAGTACACCAGCAACGGATCCCGGACCAACGTCGCCCAGTGAGAAAATTCGCATTTTTGCCACCCTTTCGTTTGCTTAAATAAAAGGCGAATCGTCGTTTTTAACTAAACCTCCCGAGTTTTGTCATTCTTCTTTGCCTAGCATGCTGTTCACCTTTTGCCTGTGTTTATTTTGTTAGTTGTTGGGTCGATTGTCTCCGGACGGACGGCCCCCGCAACAAGTGGTGACCTCGACGTGATACTTAACATAGGCAAAAACAGCTGGCAGAGAAGAGGGCTAAAAATACAGACGGACCCGACGCGACTTTCGATACGGGCAAACAACTGACACAGAAGATGGCGGAAGGCACCGAAGAACACGAAATTAACGCATCAACTCCCTTCATTCAACTACCGCCATATAACCCCGTGAACACCAGGAGTTGGTTTATTCAACTGGAGGCGATTTTTGCATCCAGGAGAGTCACACGCCAGGACACCAAATATGCCGCAGTGGTACAGGCCCTACCTGCAGCCGTTGTGGAAGAAGTGGAGGACATCCTGATGAATACACCCGAACACCTTCCGTACACCCACCTCAAAGACGCCATCCTTAAGTGCACAGGCCGCTCGGACGAAGATCTTATTAGAGACCTGTTCTCTCACGTGTCTCTCGGCGACAGAACCCCATCCCAGCTCTTGCGCCTTATGAAGAGTCGCCTCGGAAACAACACCATGGCCGAGCCTATTCTCCGAGGCCTATGGATGGATCGGTTGCCCTCGAACATCACTCAGGTTTTGGCCCTGGTTCCTATAGAAACTCCCCTGGAAGTGCTGGCCGATTCAGCAGACAAGGTCTATTCTCGGGGCCATGAAAGAGTCCACCAAGTGGACGATACCCACGAAAGAGTCCACCAAGTGGAAAGGACTCACCAAAGAGACCACCAAGGCGATAACAGCCCTCAAAGCCTTGCACGACGCTTCAAAGAGGAGATGGCCCAGATGAGAGCCGAACTCCAAGAGCTGAAACTCACCTTACTCCAGAGGCAACGAAACCCAGACACCCACACTCGCGGTCGAAGCCCAGCCCCACGCACGCGTTATAGAAGCCGTACCCGCAGTTCGAGCCAGAGACGGAGCTATAACCCCAACGAATGCTGGTACCATCAACATTTCGGTGACCAAGCTCGCAAGTGTCAACCTCCCTGTACACGCCAAAGGACACAGGGAAACGAATAAACCAGCAGGCAGTGGCGACAACCCCTGCTGGTACACACATGCATAGTCGTCTTTTTTATGTGTGGGACCAGAACAATGGCCTAAGATTTTTAGTCGACACCGGTGCAGCCATCAGCGTCATACCACCCACCAACAAGTCAAACCTAAGACCCGCCCCATTTCAACTTTGGGCAGCAAACGGTTCCATTATAGAAACCTACGGGAACCGAGAACTAACTCTGAATATTAAGCTTAGGCGTGACTTCAAGTGGTCATTCACGGTGGCAAATGTCAAAACCCCCTTGCTCGGTGCCGATTTCCTGGCACACTACAACTTGACCGTCCACATGAAGACAAGGACCCTATCCGACAACACCACATCGCTCAAGGTTATAGGGACCCCATCAAGTTGCAACACAACCGGGATTAGCGTAACAACTCAACACGACCCACGCTACGCGGAAATCCTGCGCCGGTACCAGGACATCACTCAACCTATCAAGCCTACCGACACAGGAGAACATCAAACCCAGCACCACATAAAGACCACTGGACAACCCGCATTCGCACGGCCACGACGACTCCCCCCACACAAGCTGGCATATGCCAAAAAGGTTTTTGAAGAGATGTTGGCGGACAACACCATCCGTCCCTCAGACAGTCCATACGCATCGCCACTACATTTGGTACCCAAGCCTGATGGGGAGTTCAGAGTCTGCGTGGACTACCGAAAACTAAACGCATCCACAGTGCCCGACCGGTATCCAGTTCCACACATCCACGATTTCGCATCAGGCCTACAGGGGGCTCGTATCTTTTCGAAGATCGACCTGACCAAGGCATACTACCAGGTACCAGTTGCTCCAGAAGACATACAGAAGACAGCCGTTACAACCCCTTTCGGGCTGTTTGAATTCTTAAAAATGCCCTTTGGACTACGTAATGCAGCCCAGACTTTTCAAAGACTCATGGACGAGGTTCTGCATGGCCTGCCATACGTCTACGCCTACATAGACGACATCTTGGTGGCCAGCAGAGATGTGGAGACCCATGCAAAACACCTGGAAGAAGTGTTTCGCCGTCTGAAACACTATGGACTCCGAATCAACTCAGACAAGTGCGAATTCGGAGCACATCATATAAACTTCCTAGGACACCACACCGATGCTCATGGGATCACTCCACTTCCGGCGAAAATAGAAGCGATACGGGATTTTCCCATGCCAACATCCATAAAACAATTACGACGTTTCTTGGGCATGGTAAACTTTTACCAACGTTTCATCCCCAAATGCTCAGATCTCCTCACACCCCTGACAAACGTCCTCCAGAGAAAAAACAAATCCATCACTCTGGAAGGGGAACAAGTAAAAGCCTTTCACGCAGCAAAAGCCGCTTTAGCAAACTTCACAAAGTTGGCACACCTGAACGAGGACACCCGGACGCACATCTATCTCACTACAGACGCCTCAGATACTGGAGTAGGAGCTGTCGTGGAACAGGAGAGTGAAGACCAACACAAACCTATAGCCTTCTTCTCCGCTAAACTTTCACCAGCTCAGTCGAGATATAGCACTTTCTCCAAAGAGCTGCTAGCAATCTACCTCGCTATCAAGCACTTTCGCCACCTACTCGAGGGCCGCAGTTTTACTGTTTTAACAGACCATAAACCTCTGACAACCTCTCTGTCCAACAACTCGGACAAATATTCTGCCCGTGAGATCAGGCACCTGGACTACATCTCCCAGTTTACCTCCGACATTCAATATGTCAAAGGCGAAAACAACACTGTTGCTGATGCCTTGTCCAGGTCCAACATCAACGCCTTGGAAGACAGCCCGCTCAGCCAGGACTGGATAGCAGAGGCACAGGACTCCGATACAACCCTCCCAGATGTGTTGGCAAACACATCCCTGCAGTTAAAGGAATTCCCGGCTCCCTTCAGTAGCAGAACCATTTACTGTGACACCAAACTGAGCCATCCCAGACCTTACATACCTCCAGCACTCCGAAGGCAGATCTTCAACCATCTCCACGGGATGTCACACCCCAGCAAACGGGCCACAGGAAAACTTATCACCGACCGTTTTGTTTGGCCAAATATGAACTCGGACATCCGGAACTGGGTGTCAACGTGTCTTGAGTGCCAAAAATGCAAGGTACACAGACACACAAGATCTCCACCAGGCACATTCAGCAATCCCGATGCTCGTTTCAGTCACATTCATATCGACATAGTCGGGCCCCTTCCAATGTGCCAGAATTACCAGCACCTCCTCACTGTTGTGGACCGTTTCTCCAGGTGGCCAGTGGCAGTTCCCATCAGAGACACCTCGGCTAACACGGTAGCAAAGGCCGTCCTGCAGGAGTGGATTGCAGTATTTGGTGTGCCCGGCATCATCACCACAGACCGCGGTGCACAGTTTCAGTCCCTACTCTTCCAGGAGTTTACCCAACTACTTGGCGTCAAGCACATCAAGACCACAGCCTATCACCCTTGCGCCAACGGCCTCGTGGAAAGATTTCATCGGACCCTGAAAGCTTCTATGACCACAAGACACCCCACCAACAACTGGGTGGACGAGCTACCTCTTATCCTCTTGTCAATTCGAAACTCACTGAAAGAGGACCTAGGTAGTTCCCCAGCAGAAGTAGTCTTCGGCACGACACTCTCTCTACCTGGCCAATACTTCGAGGATACCACGCCCAAACCTACTTCGGCAAGTCCCTTCACTCAAGAGCTACGCCATAAAATGTCCCAACTCCAGTACTCACCACCCAGGCAACCATCATCACCAACCGTCCACATCCCTCACCAGCTGCAGGATTGCGAATATGTCTTCGTACGAAACGACGCAGTAAAGAGACCACTAATACCAACGTACCAAGGTCCATTTAAAGTCCTGCAGCATACTGAAAAACATTTGACCATCAACCGAGGAAATCGGAACGACACCATTTCGATCGACAGAGTTAAACCAGCTTTCCTGGAAAAGACATCGCAAGGGGCAGAACCTGTCTTAACTCACCCAGACGCCGAATCAGCCCCAACAACAACACAATCACAGCCAGCTCGCCAAGAGACAGACCAAACGCCAGAAGCGTCCAGCCCTCCCACCAAACACACCAGGCGTGGAAGAAAGGTTACCTTTCCAAGTAGATATAAGACGTACATCTACCATTAGCGGATTATACCCAAGTATCCAGAGAGAGGGCATGACCATCAAAAAAAAAAAAAAAAAAAAAAAAAACATCATATTTGTAATTGAGTATGATCAATTATCCAGGGAGAGGGCCTTGTCGCGGCTAGGCCGCTAACAACAACAACAACAACAACGACAGCACAACAAACGACCAGCCTTTAACAGCCTCCGCCGAAATCAGCAGTAGCAGTAATGTCGGCGGCCGTCACGTGACTCCAGCGCCCTGTTGTAGGAAAGAAATTTAAAAAAGACATCTTTTCTACAACATAACAAAAACAACTAACTTTAATTTCCTGGAGAAACTTCGTGAAATACACACAACGAACTCCTCCAGCATCGACTGTTTGTTAAGAACATATCCGAGAATTAATATTAACTGTTGTTTAGAAATAGAAACAGCTGCCTGCCCGTCCCCGGTGACTGGCAGCCTCCTGAACATTTCGGCGATATTTCCACCGTTCGCCAGCTTGGTTCCCACGCAAAGCTCGTACTAATTTTGACGTTTTCTATTCTTTTTCAGATTGTTCAGTGTCTGGAACCGACTTAAGCAGCCGGCAGGACTAGAGGTTACCCACGTACCCTTTTGTGGTGAAGGCCCTCTAGCTTCCAAATCGGCGGGTCGGGGAAGGGCACTGGGCCAACAAAGTAGATGGAGCAGGCCTCTGCTCCTGCCACCTTGGGGGACGCCCCAGGTGTAGGTGCCGTGAAGGGTTTGGGGGGTGCCGTCCCGAAAGGCACCCCCTTGTCGAGGTCGAGAAGGGTCTCGGGGGTCGCCACCCCCAGTTCGGAAGGGTCGAGTGCCGGTGCGGTTCCGGGGGTCGCCACCCCCAACTCAGAAGGGTCGTTTTCGGGTGCGTCGCGGTCGCTTTCCACCCCAATAGCGTCTGGCAGGGTTGCAGACGCCGTGCAGGGCACCCCCAGTGCAGGTGCGCCCGGTTGGGTGTCGGGCACGGGGATGACCTCCCAGGAGGACATCCCTAGAGCAGTAAATTCAGGATGGCCGTGGATCATGCCTGATACGGAAACAGCAACGTCCAGGGAGGAGGAGATCGAGGCCTGGAAAAGATTTGTTGAAACCCGAGGTGCATCGTGGAAAGGAAAGAGAAGGAGGCGTCCCGCAAGGCGTTGGGGCAAGGAAACGCCAATGGTTTCGCAGTCGGCTAGGAGTAGCCCCAGAAAGTCGTCAGAAGATAGCCTGAGGAGAACGAGGTCCATGGACGTGTTTGTAGTGGATGGGTGCTCCCCGGGTGTGGGGGGATCGAAGATGGTGGAGTCGGAAAAGAAAGAGGAGTGGCCAGCTCTCTCATTTACGGATTCCCCGATACCAGCAGCACAGAAAACCCCAGCACAGAGGACCCCAGCAGCAGCGGTAACAGTGGAGGCAACAGCCAGTGAGACCAAAGAGAGTTGGGGGCCGAAGCAATCAGCACCAGCGAAGTCCCCAGAGTACTATAGAAGGCTTTTTGAGGACAAATATAAGAACCTGACAAAAGGGAACCAGATAGAGGTGGTTCCAGAGACACTGATGAAGATAAGGGAGAGATCAGTGTCCCTGCTGACTCTGAATGCCACCGGAAAGGGCCTTCTGGGAGTACCGAAAGACCGCATGATGGAGCTGCTGGGGGAACTGAGGATCCCCGCTCAGTACGCCGTTAGACGCTTTAACGCCATGTGGGAGGTCCTCTTGCCAACAAAGGACGATGCAGAGAAGCTGGCAAGAGGGGATCTCACATGGAAAAACATCAAGGTACGGCCAGAGTACCTTTCAAAGAGGAGGACGCTGGTCACAATTACAGGGGTGCCGTGCTTTCTGGAGGAGGAGCAGCTGGGGGCAATCATGTCCCAATATGGAGAAGTCGAAGGCATCGAGGCGGTAAAGGGCCCCCGGAATATAATGTCGGGAGACTATAAGATCAAAATGAGGCTGTCCCGCAAGGAATTCCACGGGATCCCGGCCCAATTCACCTGCGAAGGCTGGTCACTCGCCGTCATTGTGGAGGGCAGAAGACCCCAGTGTTGGCAATGCCAAAAAACAGGCCACGTAGCGAGGTTCTGTCCTCAAAGACAAGCCGGAATAGCCGAGACGGGCAAATCGGCGGAGAAAAACCCCCCAACAGAGTCAAGGAAGGAGGAAGCAGCCCCAGCAAAAGAAAAGTGGAGCACAGTGGCGGCCAAAAAGGGGGCAAAGAAACAAGAGCCGGCTCCACAAACTACAAGAACAGTGGCAACAGCTACAAAAAGAAAGGCGAGAGGAAGCTCCTCGGGCTCAGACAGCGAAGGGGCCGAGGACAAACAGAGGGAGAAGAGAGAGAAGAAAGACGACAAGCAAGACCAGATTACTGAGCTTCAGCCGCAAAGCCCCCAGGAAGAAGATCAGCAAACCCCTCCCCTATTCACCACTCCTAACGAGGAAACGGAGCAAATGGAAGCTCCAGTAGAAGAAGTTGTCCAAGAAGCCCAAGAGGAAGAAGCAAAGGAGAAAAGGCTGGAACAAAAGTCGGCAGCCCCGAGGGAGGGGAAAACCAGGAAGCACCCTTTCCTTCCCGGGGAACAATTATGCAACGCCGACTTAAGTAACGCGGTCTCGGATTTAAATGGGAGACAGAGGCGATACTTAACGGAACTGGAAAGTCTCCGGAAAGTGGACGGAAAAGAGGTGACAGACCCTAGGAACTTCCAGGATGCTCCGTCTATTATCACTTTCGTCCGGGTGAATAGGGGAGGAAGAGCGAAGGCGCTATGGCGCATGATAGAAGCAGCCAAGTCGGCCTTCGGGGGCCTCAAAATCGTGGACGGGGAGCACCCATCACTTGGAAAAATAACAACACAATGTGAAGGGAGGGTCCCGCTTTATGTTCACCCCTCCCTTTATAGGGCTCTGAAAATGACGTTCCCCTTGGACGTGGGGGGCCTGGCTCGAGACGGACGGCTTACGTCCGACCTGCTCACGGGCAGTCTTGGTCAGGCCTTCGACGTCCTCACTCCCGAGGACTTTAGACCCTTAGTTGAGGAATACTTCTAGTTAGGGAATCATGGCCTTGAACCTGGCTAGCTTAAATGCGAGGGGCATGAGGTCTCGAAGCAAGGCTGCTCGCGTGCTGAGGGACCTCATGGCCCTTGAGGTAGACATAGCTGCAATACAGGAGACCCACTTTGTTGGGGCTGGGGACTGCGATGTGCTGGTGAACGATTTTGATGTTTACTCAGCATATGGCAGTTTCCATAGCCGGGGGGTTTCTGTGTTAGTAAGTCGCACCCTATCTGCGACGGTTACACTTGTTCATGCGGACGCTCATGGGAGGCTGGTCGTGGTTGATGTTGCCGTTAGCAGCAGCGCATTCCGGATCATGGCAGTTTATGCGCCCAACATCCAAAGTGAGAGGGTTTCCTTTTTTCGGCGGGTGGAGGGGTTTCTCTCTTCGGGTCCGGAGCGAGTAGTTTTAATGGGGGACTGGAATGCCATCCTGGACCCCAAGTTAGATAAGGTCGGGGGGCCTAGTGGGACGGGTAGGTGTGAAAGCAGCCTGTCTGACCTGATGGCCTCGTGCGATCTGGTCGACAGGTTCCGTCTGGATCACCCCGGGAGGGAGATGTGGACGTGGCATACTAGTGCGGCCGCCAGTCCAAGTACATACTTGGACAGGATGTTAATTAGAAGGGGCGACGTAGATTTTCTATCTTGTCCCACGTTCCACTGGTTAGGTCATTCGGACCACAAACTTGTGTTGGCCCGTTTGAAGTTAGGTAATAGGCCTAGGTTGGCTGGCTACTGGAAGATGAACGCCTCCTTGTTGGAGTCGGTCGACTTCCGGGAGCAGCTGACGACACTAATTCAGAGGGAGTTAGTGGGGGCGGTTACCGGGAGTAGGTGGTGGGTTAATCTTAAGGTCACCATTAGGCATTTTTGTGTCCAATATAGCCAAAGCCTCGCTTTAACTAGGGCTCGGACCAAAAAGCACCTAGAGGATAGATTGACCCGGGCGGTGGCAGGGGGGGATTCCCTAGATCTAGCACTAATTAAGGGGGACCTCAGTCGCTTGGCTAGCGAGCGATATGAAGGTCAAGTAGTTAGGGCTAGGTTAAATAGAGTCTCCAACGAAGCCGTGAACGTTGACGCTGTTGAGCGTGGGGCCGCTTTAAGACGCGGCTCGGATGGGTACATTCGGGAGGTGAAAAACCTGGAAGGACGTTCTCTCGTGTCGTCGCGGGAGATCTGCAATGGGTTTCGGCAACATTTGGAGGAGCGCTTCACCAAACTACCCAGACTCCGCGGCCAGGAGTTTGGCAGCTATTTAGCTGGCTCGCCCCGCCTTAATGCGGCCCGAGCGGCTAGTTGCGAGGGGGTGGTTACGGAGCGTGAGGTCATTACTGCGTTGAAGCAGGTTGGCCACAACAAATCTCCGGGGCTCGATGGTTTGCCCTACGAATTGTACTTGAGGCTGTCGCCCATGTTTGTGCCCCTTTTGACGGGCGTGTTTAACCACTGGTTTGCCCAGGACTCGATCCCGAGGCAGGTAACCAAAGGAGTGGTCACGCTTCTGAAGAAGGGAAACCAACATGGAGGGGGGAACTTAGAAGACTATAGGCCCATAACTCTGCTTAACGCAGATTTTAAGATTTTGGCCCGTATTCTTGCCAACCGACTGCAGGTTGTTATCGACGAGTTGGTCGAACCGGATCAGAATTACGCTGTGAAGGGTCGAACAATTCAAAACAATCTGCACTTGGTGCGCACGATAATAGAGGGGTTAGAAGACGACACAGAAGCCGCGCTGATCAATTTAGATCAGTCCAAGGCGTTCGATAGGGTGGACCATGGGTTCCTGAGGGCTGTTGTGGAGGCCGCCGGCTTTGGTCCGGACTTCCGCAAGTGGATCTCCGCCCTGTATCGTGACCCCGCGGTGGTGGTGCAAGTCAATGGTAGGTTGTCGGAGTCCTTTGGGGTCTCCCGGTCGGTGCGGCAGGGCTGTCCGCTGTCGCCTCTGCTCTATGTCCTGGCGTTGGAGCCCTTCCTTCGCAAATTAAGGGACGAGGCGGCGAGACCAGTCCTACGCGGCATTGCTCTACCTGGCCGCCGATTTGCCAGGGTGTCCGCGTACGCCGATGACGTCACCGTTTTCGCAGCCAGTCGTAACGACATCGAAGCGGTGATAGAGGCGATCGCTGAGTACGAAGTTGTCACAGGGGCCGTGATCAATCGCAGCAAGTCCGTCGGCCTGCGGTTGAGCGCCTGGACCGGGGTAAACTCGCTTCCAGGTGCGTTCGGCTGGACTGATGGCCCGGTTAAGATCCTCGGTGTGTGGTTCGGGCCGGATCTCCAGCTGGACAAGAATTGGTCGGAGGTACAGACTAAGGTCGAATCGTCTGTCGTGACTTGGATTCGGAGGAGATTGTCCTTGAAGGGTCGTGCGGAGGCATGCGCCACTTACGTGTTTCCGTTGATCCTTTACCGTTTATCTGTTCTTCCCCTGCCTGCGGACCGCTGTAAGGCTTTAGAGCGACTCCTTTTCAAACTGCTCTGGAAGGGAGGAAAGCCGTATGTCCGTAGACAGGTCTGTACGCAGAAGCTTAGCGAGGGAGGCTTGGGGATGCCTGATCTGCGCAGCCATCAACACGCAGAAAGACTGGCGTTCCTGAGTCGGACACTGATAGAGGAGGCACCCTGGGTTCCGGCCGTGCAGCGCGCTTTCCCACGGCTATTAACCAACCCCGCCGCCGAAGGTCGCCGTCGACCAGCGGGGGAAGGGCGCTTCCTGACCGAATGCCGAGCCGCCCTTAGGGCATTGCCGGGGTCCAATGACCTTGCACGGCCTAGGTGGAGGCTATATGAGGAGTTAGTGGAGGGTACCGCGAACGACCCGCTGGTGGAGCGGCTACATCTGTCGAGGGGGGAGGTTCTCTCGCTTTGGAGTTGGGCGCCCGCCAGTAGCTACATTAATAATTCAGAATTTTCGGTAACGTGGAGGCTAGTCCGGGATGCGTTGCCTCTCTTCGACCGACTTGCCAGGGATTTCCGGGATCCCGATTATTATTTTCCCCCGTGCCCACGCTGCAACGATGAGAACGAGGACGAAACGCGTGAACACGCGTTCTTTCTTTGCAGCGGGGTGCGGAGTCTCTGGAGGTATGTCGAAGGGGTAACGGCTCGCATCGACCCCGAGCGGTCGGTGCCACTTGATTTGGCGTACGTGGTTGACAATGTGGACCCGCCGTTTATCAGGGAGAAACGGGTGGTGTTTCTGGCGATACTGGCTGTAGCTAGGTTAGTGACGTGGGTTACACGTCTGAGCATTGTCTATGAGGGGCAATCTGCTTCCGATCAGGATCTGGTCCTTTATTTTAAGCATCAACTTAAAATAAAAATCAGATGTGATTGGAAAAGATTGCCCCGCATCGACTTTGATAGGAGATGGGTGCACAACACTAGTTTGTGCATCCGACGAGGAGCCAAGTTCGAGTTCGTGTTTCCACCCTGGTGGTATTGTTCCTAAGGTGCTGAGGTTTGGTTTTCTCGGAACCCAGCCCCTTATGTAAAGTAATATAAGGTCAACCTTATACGATGGGTAGGAGTAGGCTAGGTAGGTGTTTAACCACCAAGAGTGGATAGCTTATGCTTTATTAGGGCCTAGACTAGGGTAGTATGCATGTTATCCTGTTCCCGTAGTCTTTTTATTTTTTCGTTAGATTGGCACTAAGAGAGCTTCCAAAGATGCCCAGTCCACTTGTTTATTTTGTCCCCGGCCTATTTTTGCCCATTACGCACTTTTATCTTGGAAGACGCCATCCACCCCGGTTTACCCCAACCCCAAGTTATTTTTCACACATACCCTTAGGTCCTCCACTCCCCTCTAGGGAACGACCTGCTTGCTTTCACCTCTTCCCCCCGGGGGAGAGGAGCGGAAGACAGTGGGCGTTTCACACGACAGACCAGCTATTAGGTAGGGAGGGTCCCTTACTAACCTGCCCCCATAGGCATTTTGTTTATTTGCTTTCTTTTTTCTTTCTTTTTGGGTGTTTTCTAGTTTGCCCCCCTCCCCATCATTTCACCCCCATTTTTATATATATAATAAAAAAAAAAAAAAAAAAAAAAAAAAAAAAAAAAAAATATATACTTTATTTTGTATATAAACAAGTTTTGTTTTGTTCCTGTACATAATTGTTTTAAAATTTTTCAGCGTGAATGTCGCCCGCCATCCGTGTAAGCTGGGGAGCTGTTATTTTAAGTAGGTCCTGGTAAGAATGTAAGGCGGTTATGCAAATAGTGCGTGATAGAAACTCTAGTATAGGTTTTTACTTAATAAAGTACTTGCTATCAAACGCAAGTCTAGCCTAGGACTAGCAAAGACCCCTATTTTTTCCCACTTCCCCCCCCCCTACTGGCCCTGGTGCCTAAGTTGTTACGGACCCCAAATAAGGCCTTGGCAGTAGATAATGCCAAGGTCGGGGCCGTAACGACTAAATAATAGCTTGGTTCCCCTGCAATCAGGCGCTTTTGGTCATTGGCCAAAAGTTATTTTTTTGCGTTTTTGCGTTTATTGTTGATTTTGCCCACTCTGGGCAACCATTAACTGCGCTTTCTCTTTTTCTTACAGATAGTCCAGGGTCCAGCTGTCACTTAAGCAGCCGGCAGGGCCAAGGGATACTGACGTGCCTCTTTTGGCGAAGGTCCCCTTGGTTTCCGAATCGGCGGGTGATCAGCCGGGCCTTGGGCCACCAAAATAGATGGAGCAGGCCTCTGCTCCTTCCACCTTGGGGGACGCCCCGGGTGTAGTTGTAGTGAAGGGTCCGGGGGGTGCCGTCCCGCAAGGCACCCCCAGTTCGAGAAGGGTTACCGGGGTCGCCGCCCCAGAGTGGTTCGGATCGCGAGCGGGGGTCGCCACCCCCAGTAGGGTCGAGTCGGGTGCCGGAACGAGAGCGGGGTTCGCCAACCCCAGTAGCGTTGTGTCGGGTGTTGCCACCCCAAAAGGCAGCACCAGTGAGGCCAGGTTCGCAGCGGTCGGTGCCCCAGTAGTCGATTCAGCAAAAAGGAGACCAGTAAAAAAGTGGTGGGTGCTAGAAGAGGAACACAGAGCCCCTCTTACTAGATCACAGTCCGCAAGGGGAAGCCCCAGTAAGGAGGTAGAGGAGGGTATGCGGAGGTGCAAATCAGAAGAAGTAATAATAGTGGATGGGTGCTCCCCGAGGGTGGGAGGGGTCGGTGATCCATTGTCAACCAGCCCGTTTGAGTGGCCATCCCTCACGCAGAGTGACTGTTCCCCGATTCCACCGGGACAGGGCAAAGACGTGGTGATAGAAGCAACAGCAAGGACCAGCGCGTCCACAGAAGCAGCAGAGGAGAGCAGTGTGTGGGGTCCAAAGAAAGTGGCAAAGAAAACCCCAGAATACTATCAAAAACTGCTGGAGGGCAGATTCAAAGAGTACGTCGCGGGAAACAAGTTGGAAATCGTCCCAGGAGCCCTGGAGGACATAAGGTTGCGAACAGTCTCCCTGGTAACACTGGACGCAAATGGCAAGCGTCTGACTGGCGTGCCCCTTGAGAAGATGTATGACATTCTAGGAGACCTAAGGATTCCTGCACAATATCTGGTCAGGAAGTACCACGCCACGTGGGATCTCCTCCTGCCAACGAAGGAGGAGGCAGAAAAACTGGCAGGAGGGGACCTCACATGGAAGAATTTAAGGCTCCGCCCCGAGTACTTATCGAAGAGGAGGGCCGGCGTTACAGTGCTCGGGGTTCCGAGCTTCATCACAGGAGACCAGCTGGGTGCCACCTTGGCCCAGTTTGGAGAAGTAGAGGAAGTCCACCCTACGAAGGGACCTAGAAACATCCAAACTGGGTCATACAAGATTTATATGAAGGTGGACCGGCAAAGCTTCCATAAGATTCCGGCGCAGTTGACCTGCGAGAGCTGGCAGATGGCGGTGATTGTGGAGGGAAGGAGGCCATACTGCTGGCAATGTACGAAACCAGGCCACATGGCCCGATTTTGCCCCCAAAGGAAGGAACAAGACCATCCAAAAGCCGGTGGAATGACGAACGTAAAGGAAACACCAGCGGCGGAGGGCAGGAAGAAAAAGGACGAGGAAGGAGGAGTGTGGAGCAAGGTCGTCGCCAAGAGGGGCAAGAAGAAGGAGGGAGACGCCCCTCTTGCACCAACAAGAACACCGGCGGCGACCGTAAAAAGGAAGCTTAAAGTGAGCTCCTCGGAGTCCGAGGGGGAGGAGGGTGAGCCTACGGGAAAGCACGTGGAGAAAAAGGAAAGAAAAGAAACACCACAGTCATCTCCGAAGAAGTCTCCCCCTCGGAAATCCCTGGATAAAGAAGAAGAAATGATCGAAGACGCAGATACTGAGCCTCCAACACAACCATCCCCAGAGGACGCTCAGCCCACCCCTCCCCTATTCAACACCCCGGAGCAGGATGCGATGGCTCCAATAGTTCAAGATGTCGTGGCAGAAGAACAAGAAGCGGAGAAGACGGCCCCCCTCAGGAAGGAAAAGACCAGAAAATGTCCATTCTGGCCGGGGGTCCGTCTCTGTGAGGTCGATGAGGCGGTGGGTGACCTCAGTGGAACCCAGAAAAAATATCTGCGGATACTGGAGAGTCTAAAGATGGTGGAAGGGAAGGAGGTCACCAACCCCAGGAACTTCCCTGACGCCCCACAGATCATAACGTTCGTCAGGCCTAACAGGGGTGGGCGGGCTAAGGCCCTTTGGAGAATGTTGGAGGAAGGAAAATCGGCGTTCCCGGGGATGAAACTAGTAGACGGGGAGCACCCATCTCTAGAGAAAGTCGCGAAGCGATGCGAAGGGAGGGTCCCGGTTTACGTTCACCCCTCCTTTTATAGGGCTATTAAGTTGACGTTCCCTCTGGACGTGGGAGGTCTGGCCAAAGACGGGCGGCTTACGCCTGTCCTGCTTACGGGCAGTCTTGGGCAGACCTTTGACGCCCTTTCCCCCGAGGATTTCAGACCCTTGATAGACGAATATTACTAGTTAGGGAAACATGGCCACAAGCTTAAACCTAGCTAGTTTGAATGCGAGGGGCATGAGGTCTCGAAGCAAGGCTTCTCGCGTGCTGAGGGACCTCATGGCCCTTGAGGTAGACATAGCTGCAATTCAGGAGACCCACTTTGTTGGGGCTGGGGACTGCGATGTGCTGGTGAACGACTTTGACGTTTACTCAGCATATGGCAGTCTCCATAGCCGGGGGGTTTCTGTGCTAGTAAGTCGCACCCTATCTGCGACGGTTACACTTGTTCATGCGGACGCTCATGGGAGGCTGGTCGTGGTCGATGTTGCCGTTAGCAGCGGCGTGTTCCGGATCATGGCAGTTTATGCGCCCAACATCCAAACCGAGAGGGTTTCCTTTTTTTGGCGGGTGGAGGGGTTTCTCTCGGGTCCGGAGCGGGTAGTATTAATGGGGGACTGGAATGCCATCCTGGACCCCAAGTTAGATAGGGTCGGGGGGCCTAGAGGGTCGGGTAGGTGTGAAAGCAGCCTGTCTGACCTGATGGCCTCGTGCGATCTGGTCGACAGGTTCCGTCTGGATCACCCCGGGAGGGAGATGTGGACGTGGCATACTAGTGCGGCCGCCTATCCAAGTACATACTTGGACAGGATGTTAATTAGAAGGGGCGACGTAGATTTTCTATCTTGTCCCACGTTCCACTGGTTAGGTCATTCGGACCACAAACTCGTGTTGGCCCGTTTGAAGTTAGGTAATAGGCCTAGGTTGGCTGGCTACTGGAAGATGAACGCCTCCTTGTTGGAGTCGGTCGACTTCCGGGAGCAGCTGACAACACTAATTCAGAGGGAGTTAGTGGGGGCGGTTACCGGGAGTAGATGGTGGGTTAATCTTAAGGTGACCATTAGGCATTTTTGTGTCCAATATAGCCAAAGCCTCGCTTTAACTAGGGCTCGGACCAAAAAGCACCTAGAGGATAGATTGACCCGGGCGGTGGCAGGGGGGGATTCCCTAGATCTAGCACTAATTAAGGGGGACCTCAGTCGCTTGGCTAGCGAGCGATATGAAGGTCAAGTAGTTAGGGCTAGGTTAAAGAGAGTCTCCAACGAAGCCGTGAACGTTGACGCTGTTGAGCGTAAGGCCGCTTTAAGACGCGGCTCGGATGGGTACATTCGGGAGGTGAAAAACCTGGAAGGACGTTCTCTCGTATCGACGCGGGAGATCTGCAATGGGTTTCGGCAACATTTGGAGGAGCGCTTCACCAAACTACCCAGACTCCGCGGCCAGGAGTTTGGCAGCTATTTAGCTGGCTCGCCCCGCCTTACTGCGGCCCGAGCGGCTAGTTGCGAGGGGGTGGTTACGGAGCGTGAGGTCATTACTGCGTTGAAGCAGGTTGGCCACAACAAATCTCCGGGGCTCGATGGTTTGCCCTACGAATTGTACTTGAGGCTGTCGCCCATGTTTGTGCCCCTTTTGACGGGCGTGTTTAACCACTGGTTTGCCCAGGACTCGATCCCGAGGCAGGTAACCAAAGGAGTGGTCACGCTTCTGAAGAAGGGAAACCAACATGGTGGGGGGAACTTAGATGATTATAGGCCCATAACTCTGCTTAACGCAGATTTTAAGATTTTGGCCCGTATTCTTGCAAACCGACTGCAGGTTGTTATCGACGAGTTGGTCGAACCGGATCAGAACTACGCTGTGAAGGGTCGAACAATTCAAAACAATCTGCACTTGGTGCGCACGATAATAGAGGGGTTAGAAGACGACACAGGAGCCGCGCTGATCAATTTAGATCAGTCCAAGGTGTTCGATAGGGTGGACCATGGGTTCCTGAGGGCTGTTGTGGAGGCCGCCGGCTTTGGTCCGGACTTCCGCAAGTGGATCTCCGCCCTGTATCGTGACCCCGCGGTGGTGGTGCAAGTCAATGGTAGGTTGTCGGAGTCCTTTGGGGTCTCCCGGTCGGTGCGGCAGGGCTGTCCGCTGTCGCCTCTGCTCTATGTCCTGGCGTTGGAGCCCTTCCTTCGCAAATTAAGGGACGAGGCGGCGAGACCAGTCCTACGCGGCATTGCTCTACCTGGCCGCCGATTTGCCAGGGTGTCCGCGTACGCCGATGACGTCACCGTTTTCGCAGCCAGTCGTAACGACATCGAAGCGGTGATAAAGGCGATCGCTGAGTACGAAGTTGTCACAGGGGCCGTGATCAATCGCAGCAAGTCCGTCGGCCTGCGGTTGAGCGCCTGGACCGGGGTAAACTCGCTTCCAGGTGCGTTCGGCTGGACTGATGGCCCGGTTAAGATCCTCGGTGTGTGGTTCGGGCCGGATCTCCAGCTGGACAAGAATTGGTCGGAGGTACAGACTAAGGTCGAATCCGCTGTCGGAACTTGGATTTGAAGGAGATTGTCCTTGAAGGGTCGTGCGGAGGCATGCGCCACTTACGTGTTTCCGTTGATCCTTTACCGTTTATCTGTTCTTCCCCTGCCTGCGGACCGCTGTAAGGCTTTAGAGCGACTCCTTTTCAAACTGCTCTGGAAGGGAGGAAAGCCGTATGTCCGTAGACAGGTCTGTACGCAGAAGCTTAGCGAGGGAGGCTTGGGGATGCCTGATCTGCGCAGCCATCAACGCGCAGAAAGACTGGCGTTCCTGAGTCGGACACTGATAGAGGAGGCACCCTGGGTTCCGGCCGTGCAGCGCGATTTCCCACGGCTATTAACCAACCCCGCCGCCGAAGGTCGCCATCGACCAGCGGGGGAAGGGCGCTTCCTGACCGAATGCCGAGCCGCCCTTAGGGCATTGCCGGGGTCCAATGACCTTGCACGGCCTAGGTGGAGGCTATATGAGGAGTTAGTGGAGGGTACCGCGAACGATCCGCTGGTTGAGCGGCTACACCTGTCGAGGGGGGAGGTTCGCTCGCTTTGGAGTTGGGCGCCTGCCAGTAGCTACATCAATAATGCGGAATTTTCGGTAACGTGGAGGCTAGTCCGGGATGCGTTGCCTCTCTTCGACCGACTTGCCAGGGATTTCCGGGATCCCGATTATTATTTTCCCCCGTGCCCACGCTGCAACGATGAGAACGAGGACGAAACGCGTGACCACGCGTTCTTTCTTTGCAGCGGGGTGCGGAGTCTCTGGAGGTATGTCGAAGGGGTAACGGCTCGCATCGACCCCGAGCGGTCGGTGCCACTTGATTTGGCGTACGTGGTTGACAATGTGGACCCGCCGTTTATCAGGGAGAAACGGGCGGTGTTTCTGGCGATACTGGCTGTAGCTAGGTTAGTGACGTGGGTTACACGTCTGAGCATTGTCTATGAGGGGCAATCCGCTTCCGATCAGGATCTGGTCCTTTATTTTAAGCATCAACTTAAAATAAAAATCAGATGTGATTGGAAAAGATTGCCCCGCATCGACTTTGATAGGAGATGGGTGCACAACACTAGTTTGTGCATCCGACGAGGAGCTAGGTACGAGCTTGTGTTTCCACCCTAGTAGTATTCGTCTGGAGGTGCTGAAGTTTCGATTGTCGTACACTCGGAACCCAGCCCCTCATATATTAATACGGGGTTTACCCCGTAATCATGGGTAGGAGTAGGTTTGCTAGTTAGGCGGAGTAACCACCTAGAGTGGAAAGCACATACTTTATTTAGGGCCTAGACTAGGGTGAATGTGAGTTTGATCCCGTCCCCTGTAGTTCTTTGTTTTCTGATAAGATTGGCACTAGGAGAGCTTCCAAAGATGCCCAAAGTCCACCAGTTTTATTTTGTCCTCGGCCCGATTGTACCCCTTACGTATTTTATCTTGGAAGACGCCATCCATCCCTGTTATCCCCGACCCTAAGTTATTTTTCTTACAAGTCCCTAGTTCCTCCACTCCCCCTAGGGAGCGACCTGCTTGCTTTTACCCTTTCCCCCTGGGGGAAGTGGATTGGAAGACAGTGGGCGTTTCATACGACAGACCAGCCGTTAGGTAGGGAGGGTCCCCTTACTAACCCGCCCCCATAGGCATTTTATTAAGTTGTTTTCTTTTTCTTTCTTTTTGGGTGTATTTTAGTTTGCCCCCCTCCCCATCATCGCACCCCCATTTATATTAAAAAAAAAAAAAAAAAAAAAAAAATACAATGCATTACTTTAAGTTTGTAAATACCATTTTGTTTTGTTTTTCTTTTGTACATATTCTTCTCTTTTTACAGTACGAGTGTCGCCCGCCATCCCGATAAGCTGGGGAGCTGTCTCTTTTAAGTAGGTCCTGGTAAGAATGTAGGCGGATGTGTTATGATAGAATCTAGTATAGGTTTTCTAAATAAAATACTTGCTTTCTTACGCAAGTTTAGCTAGCGAATTTAGCAAAGTCCCGTTTTCTTCCCCACTTCCCCCTTACTGGCCTTGTGCCTAAGTTGTATCGGACCCCAAATGAGGGCCTGGCAGTAGATAATGCCAGGTCCGGGGCCGATACGACTAAATAACAGCTTGGTTCTCGTCCAATTTTTGGTTCGCGGCAATCAAGCGCTTTTGGTCATTGGCCAAAGGTTTTTATTTTTGCGTTTTTACGTTCATTGTTGTTTTTGCCCACTCTGGGCAACCATTAACTGCTTTTTCTCTTTTTCTTACAGATAGTCCAGGGTCCAGCTGTCACTTTAGCAGCCGGCAGGGCCAAGGGATACTGACGTGCCTCTTTTGGCGAAGGTCCCCTTGGTTTCCGAATCGGCGGGTGATCAGCCGGGCCTTGGGCCACCAAAATAGATGGAGCAGGCCTCTGCTCCTTCCACCTTGGGGGACGCCCCGGGTGTAGTGTCCGTGAAGGGTCCGGAGGGTGCCGTCCCGCAAGGCACCCCCAGTTCGAGAAGGGTTACCGGGGTCGCCGCCCCAGAGTGGTTCGGATCGCGAGCGGGGGTCGCCACCCCCAGTAGGGTCGAGTTGGGTGTTGCCACCCCGAAAGGCAACACCACCATGTTCGGATCGAGAGCGGGGTTCGCCAACCCCAGTAGCGGAGAGTCGGGTGCTGCCACCCCGAAAGGCAGCACCAGTGGGGTCGTATCCGCAGCGGTCGGTACCCCAACGGTCGAAGCAGTAAACAAGAAGAGACCGGTCAAAAAGTGGTGGGTGCTGGAAAAGGAACCCAGAGCTCCTCTTACCAGATCGCAGTCAGCGAGGGGAAGTCCGGCTAAGGAGACAGAAGAGGGTCTGCGGAGGTGCAAGTCGGCGGAAGTTATAGTAGTAGATGGGTGCCCCCCCAGGGTGGGAGGGGTCGGGTTGTCGATGCCAACCAGCCAATTCGAGTGGCCATCCCTCACAAATAGCGACTGTTCCCCAATTCCACCGGGACAGGGAAACAAAGTGGTATCAGAAGAAACAGCAGGGACCAGCAAATCCACAGCAGCGGTACAGGAGAGCGGGGTATGGGGTCCAAAGAAGATAACGAAGAAGACCCCGGAATACTACCAAAGGCTGCTGGAAGGCAAATACAAAGAATATGTCACCGGGAACAAGTTGGGAATCATCCCAGGAGCCTTGGAGGACATTAAGCTGCGTACAGTCTCCCTGGTCACCTTAGACGCAAACGGCAAAGGTTTGACGGGCGTACCACTAGAAAAAATGTGCGACGTCATCGGAGACTTAAAAATACCCGCACAGTACCTAGTCAGGAAGTACCACGCTACGTGGGATCTCCTCCTGCCGACGAAGGAGGAGGCAGAAAAGCTGGCAGGAGGAGACCTCATGTGGAAGAATCTGAGGTTACGCCCCGAGTACTTGTCAAAGAGGAGAGCCGGGATAACAGTGCTCGGGGTACCAAGCTTTATCACGGGGGATCAGTTGGGTGCCACCTTGGCCCAGTTTGGAGAAGTCGAAGAAGTTGTCCCTACAAAGGGGCCTAGAAATATCCAAACTGGGTCATATAAAATTTATATGAAGGTGGACCGAAAGAGTTTCCACGACATTCCGGCCCAGTTGACCTGTGAAAGCTGGCAGATGGCGGTGATCGTTGAAGGGAGGAGGCCATACTGCTGGCAATGCACAAAACCCGGCCACGTTGCCCGTTTCTGCCCCCAAAGAAAGGGACCTGACCTTCCAAAATCCGGAGCAAAGACGGGGGCTAAGGAGATACCAGCGGCAGAGGGCAGTAAGGAGAACGTCGATGAAGGAGGAGTATGGAGCAAGGTCGTCGCCAAGAGGGGCAAGAAGGAAGGAGTCGCCCCTCCAGCACCAACAAGGACACCGGCGACGACCGCAAAACGAAAGCTGAAAGTAAGCTCCTCGGAGTCCGAGGTGGAGGAAGGTGAACCTCGGGCAAACAAGCAGGGAAAAAAGAGAGGAAGGGAACCCCAAAGGCATCCCCGAAGAAGTCTCCCCCTCGGAAATCCTCGGAAAAAGAGGAGGAAATGGAAGAACAGGAAGACGCAGCTACTGAGCCTCCAACACAACCATCCCCAGAGGACGCTCAGCCCACCCCTCCCCTTTTCAACACCCCGGAGTAAAATGTGACGGCTCCAGTAGAACAAGAGGTCATAGCAGAAGAACCGGAAGTGGAGAAGACGGCCCCCAGGAAGGAAAAAACCAGAAAATGTCCATTCTGGCCGGGGGTCCGTCTCTGTGAGGTCGATGAGGCGGTCGGTGACCTCAGTGGAACACAGAAAAAATACTTACGAATACTGGAGAGCCTTAAGATGGTGGAAGGGAAGGAGGTCACCGACCCCAGAAACTTCCCTGACGCTCCACAGATGATAACGTTCGTCAGGCCTAACAGGGGTGGGCGAGCTAAGGCCCTTTGGAGAATGTTGGAGGAGGGAAAATCAGCATTCCCGGGGATAAAACTAGTAGACGGGGAGCACCCATCTCTGGAGCCAGTCGCGAAGCGATGCGAAGGGAGGGTCCCAGTTTTACGTTCACCCCTCCTTTTATAGGGCTATTAAGTTGACGTTCCCTCTGGACGTGGGAGGTCTGGCCAAAGACGGGCGGCTTACGCCTGTCCTGCTTACGGGCAGTCTTGGGCAGACCTTTGACGCCCTTTCCCCCGAGGATTTCAGACCCTTGATAGACGAATATTACTAGTTAGGGAAACATGGCTACAAGATTAAACCTAGCTAGTTTGAATGCGAGGGGCATGAGGTCTCGAAGCAAGGCTTCTCGCGTGCTGAGGGACCTCATGGCCCTTGAGGTAGACATAGCTGCAATTCAGGAGACCCACTTTGTTGGGGCTGGGGACTGCGATGTGCTGGTGAACGACTTTGACGTTTACTCAGCATATGGCAGTCTCCATGGCCGGGGGGTTTCTGTGCTAGTAAGTCGCACCCTATCTGCGACGGTTACACTTGTTCATGCGGACGCTCATGGGAGGCTGGTCGTGGTCGATGTTGCCGTTAGCAGCGGCGCGTTCCGGATCATGGCAGTTTATGCGCCCAACATCCAAACCGAGAGGGTTTCCTTTTTTCGGCGGGTGGAGGGGTTTCTCTCTTCGGGTCCGGAGCGGGTAGTATTAATGGGGGACTGGAATGCCATCCTGGACCCCAAGTTAGATAGGGTCGGGGGGCCTAGAGGGACGGGTAGGTGTGAAAGCAGCCTGTCTGACCTGATGGCCTCGTGCGATCTGGTCGACAGGTTCTGTCTGGATCACCCCGGGAGGGAGATGTGGACGTGGCATACTAGTGCGGCCGCCTATCCAAGTACATACTTGGACAGGATGTTAATTAGAAGGGGCGACGTAGATTTTCTATCTTGTCCCACGTTCCACTGGTTAGGTCATTCGGACCACAAACTCCTGTTGGCCCGTTTGAAGTTAGGTAATAGGCCTAGGTTGGCCGGCTACTGGAAGATGAACGCCTCCTTGTTGGAGTCGGTCGACTTCCGGGAGCAGCTGACAACACTAATTCAGAGGGAGTTAGTGGGGGCGGTTACCGGGAGTAGATGGTGGGTTAATCTTAAGGTGACCATTAGGCATTTTTGTGTCCAATATAGCCAAAGCCTCGCTTTAACTAGGGCTCGGACCAAAAAGCACCTAGAGGATAGATTGACCCGGGCGGTGGCAGGGGGGGATTCCCTAGATCTAGCACTAATTAAGGGGGACCTCAATCGCTTGGCTAGCGAGCGATATGAAGGTCAAGTAGTTAGGGCTAGGTTAAAGAGAGTCTCCAACGAAGCCGTAAACGTTGACGCTGTTGAGCGTAAGGCCGCTTTAAGACGCGGCTCGGATGGGTACATTCGGGAGGTGAAAAACCTGGGAGGACGTTCTCCCGTATCGACGCGGGAGATCTGCAATGGGTTTCGGCAACATTTGGAGGAGCGCTTCACCAAACTACCCAGACTCCGCGGCCAGGAGTTTGGCAGCTATTTAGCTGGCTCGCCCCGCCTTACTGCGGCCCGAGCGGCTAGTTGCGAGGGGGTGGTTACGGAGCGTGAGGTCATTACTGCGTTGAAGCAGGTTGGCCACAACAAATCTCCGGGGCTCGATGGTTTGCCCTACGAATTGTACTTGAGGCTGTCGCCCATGTTTGTGCCCCTTTTGACGGGCGTGTTTAACCACTGGTTTGCCCAGGACTCGATCCCGAGGCAGGTAACCAAAGGAGTGGTCACGCTTCTGAAGAAGGGAAACCAACATGGTGGGGGGAACTTAGATGATTATAGGCCCATAACTCTGCTTAACGCAGATTTTAAGATTTTGGCCCGTATTCTTGCAAACCGACTGCAGGTTGTTATCGACGAGTTGGTCGAACCGGATCAGAACTACGCTTTGAAGGGTCGAACAATTCAAAACAATCTGCACTTGGTGCGCACGATAATAGAGGGGTTAGAAGACGACACAGGAGCCGCGCTGATCAATTTAGATCAGTCCAAGGCGTTCGATAGGGTGGACCATGGGTTCCTGAGGGCTGTTGTGGAGGCCGCCGGCTTTGGTCCGGACTTCCGCAAGTGGATCTCCGCCCTGTATCGTGACCCCGCGGTGGTGGTGCAAGTCAATGGTAGGTTGTCGGAGTCCTTTGGGGTCTCCCGGTCGGTGCGGCAGGGCTGTCCGCTGTCGCCTCTGCTCTATGTCCTGGCGTTGGAGCCCTTCCTTCGCAAATTAAGGGACGAGGCGGCGAGACCAGTCCTACGCGGCATTGCTCTACCTGGCCGCCGATTTGCCAGGGTGTCCGCGTACGCCGATGACGTCACCGTTTTCGCAGCCAGTCGTAACGACATCGAAGCGGTGATAAAGGCGATCGCTGAGTACGAAGTTGTCACAGGGGCCGTGATCAATCGCAGCAAGTCCGTCGGCCTGCGGTTGAGCGCCTGGACCGGGGTAAACTCGCTTCCAGGTGCGTTCGGCTGGACTGATGGCCCGGTTAAGATCCTCGGTGTGTGGTTCGGGCCGGATCTCCAGCTGGACAAGAATTGGTCGGAGGTACAGACTAAGGTCGAATCCGCTGTCGGAACTTGGATTTGAAGGAGATTGTCCTTGAAGGGTCGTGCGGAGGCATGCGCCACTTACGTGTTTCCGTTGATCCTTTACCGTTTATCTGTTCTTCCCCTGCCTGCGGACCGCTGTAAGGCTTTAGAGCGACTCCTTTTCAAACTGCTCTGGAAGGGAGGAAAGCCGTATGTCCGTAGACAGGTCTGTACGCAGAAGCTTAGTGAGGGAGGCTTGGGGATGCCTGATCTGCGCAGCCATCAACGCGCAGAAAGACTGGCGTTCCTGAGTCGGACACTGATAGAGGAGGCACCCTGGGTTCCGGCCGTGCAGCGCGATTTCCCACGGCTATTAACCAACCCCGCCGCCGAAGGTCGCCGTCGACCAGCGGGGGAAGGGCGCTTCCTGACCGAATGCCGAGCCGCCCTTAGGGCATTGCCGGGGTCCAATGACCTTGCACGGCCTAGGTGGAGGCTATATGAGGAGTTAGTGGAGGGTACCGCGAACGATCCGCTGGTTGAGCGGCTACACCTGTCGAGGGGGGAGGTTCGCTCGCTTTGGAGTTGGGCGCCTGCCAGTAGCTACATCAATAATGCGGAATTTTCGGTAACGTGGAGGCTAGTCCGGGATGCGTTGCCTCTCTTCGACCGACTTGCCAGGGATTTCCGGGATCCCGATTATTATTTTCCCCCGTGCCCACGCTGCAACGATGAGAACGAGGACGAAACGCGTGACCACGCGTTCTTTCTTTGCAGCGGGGTGCGGAGTCTCTGGAGGTATGTCGAAGGGGTAACGGCTCGCATCGACCCCGAGCGGTCGGTGCCACTTGATTTGGCGTACGTGGTTGATAATGTGGACCCGCCGTTTATCAGGGAGAAACGGGCGGTGTTTCTGGCGATACTGGCTGTAGCTAGGTTAGTGACGTGGGTTACACGTCTGAGCATTGTCTATGAGGGGCAATCCGCTTCCGATCAGGATCTGGTCCTTTATTTTAAGCATCAACTTAAAATAAAAATCAGATGTGATTGGAAAAGATTGCCCCGCATCGACTTTGATAGGAGATGGGTGCACAACACTAGTTTGTGCATCCGACGAGGAGCTAGGTACGAGCTTGTGTTTCCACCCTAGTAGTATTCGTCTGGAGGTGCTGAAGTTTCGATTGTCGTACACTCGGAACCCAGCCCCTCATATATTAATACGGGGTTTACCCCGTAATCATGGGTAGGAGTAGGTTTGCTAGTTAGGCGGAGTAACCACCTAGAGTGGAAAGCACATACTTTATTTAGGGCCTAGACTAGGGTGAATGTGAGTTTGATCCCGTCCCCTGTAGTTCTTTGTTTTCTGATAAGATTGGCACTAGGAGAGCTTCCAAAGATGCCCAAAGTCCACCAGTTTTATTTTGTCCTCGGCCCGATTGTACCCCTTACGTATTTTATCTTGGAAGACGCCATCCATCCCTGTTATCCCCGACCCTAAGTTATTTTTCTTACAAGTCCCTAGTTCCTCCACTCCCCCTAGGGAGCGACCTGCTTGCTTTCACCCTTTCCCCCTGGGGGAAGTGGATTGGAAGACAGTGGGCGTTTCATACGACAGACCAGCCGTTAGGTAGGGAGGGTCCCCTTACTAACCCGCCCCCATAGGCATTTTATTAAGTTGTTTTCTTTTTCTTTCTTTTTGGGTGTATTTTAGTTTGCCCCCCTCCCCATCATCGCACCCCCATTTATAAAAAAAAAAAAAAAAAAAAAAAAAAAAAATACAATACATTACTTTAAGTTTGTAAATACCATTTTGTTTTGTTTTTCTTTTGTACATATTCTTCTCTTTTTACAGTACGAGTGTCGCCCGCCATCCCGATAAGCTGGGGAGCTGTCTCTTTTAAGTAGGTCCTGGTAAGAATGTAGGCGAATGTGTTATGATAGAATCTAGTATAGGTTTTCTAAATAAAATACTTGCTTTCTAACGCAAGTTTAGCTAGCGAATTTAGCAAAGTCCCGTTTTTTTCCCCACTTCCCCCTTACTGGCCTTGTGCCTAAGTTGTATCGGACCCCAAATGAGGGCCTGGCAGTAGATAATGCCAGGTCCGGGGCCGATACGACTAAATAACAGCTTGGTTCTCGTCCAAAGCTCCTTTAATTGTTCACGTTTTCTATTCTTTTTCAGATTGTTCAGTGTCTGGAACCGACTTAAGCAGCCGGCAGGACTAGAGGTTACCCACGTACCCTTTTGTGGTGAAGGCCCTCTAGCTTCCAAATCGGCGGGTCGGGGAAGGGCACTGGGCCAACAAATCAAGAGGCAGGCCTCTGCCTCTAACACCATGGGGGACGCCCCTGGTGTTGTGCCGAGAAGGGGGGGTGTCACATCCGGTGACACCCCAGTGCCGAGAAGGGGGGGTGTCACACCCGGTGACACCCCAGTGCCGAGAAGGGGGGGTGTCACATCCGGTGACACCCCAGTGCCGAGAAGGGGGAGCGTCACATTCGGTGACGTTCCAGTGCCGTTGACGGGTAACGTCACAGTGCCGTCGAGTGACGTTACAGTGCCGCTGTCGGGGGAGGCCACGCCCAGTGGAATCCCAGTGCCGTCGTTGTCGAGAGATACCACACCCGGTGGAGTCTCAGTGCCGTCGTCGTTGTCAGGGGATGCCACACCCAGTGAAATCCCACTATCACCTGCAGCGTTCATGGTAGAAATAGTCTCTAGCCGCGGGGTATTCACCATCACCTCCAGTATACCTAGTAGAGGGAAAAGACAAGACGGGAACCTCTAGGCCCGGGGGCGCTGAACCAAGGGAGGACAGCGACACAGATTTTCTCAACCCATGGGCAGTTGTCGGAGGAAAACCACGGACACGGGAAGAGAAAAGAGCAAGCAAGACAGGCTGGGCCATACCACAAAGGCCCATCAGAAAATCACACCCTTCCGCAGAAGGAGCGAACAGAGCGGTCAGGTCGGCGAACAACAGCCCGAGAAAGAGGGAACCAGCATTGAGGAGATGGAACTCCCTAGAGTTTGAGAAAACTACCGCATGGCAACCTATGACGCACGAGAAGAAGCAGAATCCGGGAAAAAGCCCAGAAGCAAGACCGGAGAAGACGGGTCACGAGGGACCACAGCAGCGGAGCCCAGGAAAAAGTCCGGAAGCAGGAAGCAGCTGGGGACCAAATCAAAGAAGTCCAGAGAAGACCTGGGGCCCGAAGGAGCAAAGAAGCCCGGAAGCATACCGAAGACTCTTCCAGGAAAAGTACCGGTACCTGACGGACGGAAATGAAATCAAGCCAGTCCCCGGGAAGCTCGAAAGCCTCAGAAGAAGAATTGTGTCCCTAGTGACTTTCGACGAAAAACAGAAGGGGCTCACCGGATTGAGCAAAGAGAAGTTGATAAGCCTGTTGGTGGAAACAAACATCCCAGCAACTTATATAGTGCGTAGAAGTTACGCAATGTGGGATGTCCTGCTACCCACAGAAGAAGACGCCATCAGAACATCGAAAAGCGACACAATATGGAAGGGGATCCGGTGTAAGCCAGAATACCTGGAGAAACGACGAACAACGGTGACCATTCTGGGAGTCCCATGGTGTTTTGAAGAGGAGCAGGTCGGAGCCATCTTATCACAATATGGGGACGTGGAGGCAGTGACGGCAGCGCGTGGCCCCAAAAATATAATGACTGGAGATTATAAGCTCAAGATGAGGGTCAACAGAGCTGGCTTCGACGCAATCCCCGCCCAACTGACATGGGAGAAATGGACAATGTCCACAATCGTCGAAGGCAGAAGGCCACACTGTTGGAGCTGCAGGATGCCGGGCCACATGGCGAAGTTCTGCCCGAAGAGGGATCCAGTGCCCCCGCCGACAGCGGTGCCCCCGGTGAAAGTGACAGAGAAAGCAGTCACACCAACAGCGGAGACACCAAACAGCTGGAGTACGGTAGCCAAGAAGGGAAAGCATAAGACAGTGGCCCCGGAAAAGCCAAAAGACCAGAAGCAAAAGGAAGAAAAGTCGGGAGTGAAACGAAAGTTGGCCCCCGAATCAGAAGAGGAAGAAGAAGAAAAGAAGACAGAAAATAGAAGCCTGGCAGCCACAAACAAGAAGGTTAAGGAAGACCAGGAAGACGACGACGAAGAAGACCAAGAAAACCCTGCCCAACCGTCAGACCCCATGGATGAGCAGAATACCCCTCCCCCTACCACTACTACTCCTACTACCAACGAGGAGACCTCTGAAGCCCAAACTTCCGAAGACATAGAAGCCGGGTCCTCAGAGGACATGGAAGCAGAAGAGAACAAAGAGACGATCAGCACCACCACCACCCCGGTAGCCCCGATCCGGACTGAACGGACACGGAAGCGGCCTTTCTTACCCGGGGAGAGGATATGCGAGGTGGATGTGAGCCAGGGACCGGTGGACCTCAGCGCAGGCCAGAAGAAACACGTGAAAAAGCTGGAAAAGCTCACCGAAGTGGACGGGAAGGAAGTAGAGAGGCCAACCAACTTCAGTGAAGCACCGATGCTCATCACGTTCCTGAGAAAGGAAAAGGGGGCCAGAGTAAAAGCACTATGGAGGATGGTTGCCGAAGCGAAACTGGCTTTTCCGGGGCTGAAGATTGTGGACGAAGAACACCCGTCCTTAATGCAAATAGCAGTCAAATGCGAAGGGAGGGTCGCCATTTATGTTCACCCATCCCTTTATAGAGCCTTGAAAATAACCTTTCCCTTGGACGTGGGGGGACTGGTCCGAGGAGGTCAGTTCACAACAGAGTTGCTAACTGGCAGCATCGGTCAGTCTTTCGGCGTTCTAACACCCGAGGACTTTAGACCCGCTTTTGAGGGATACTTCTAGTTAGGGAAATTATGGCAAACTTGAACCTAGCTAGTTTAAATGCGAGGGGCATGAGATCTCGAAGCAAGGCTACTCGCGTGCTGAGGGATCTCATAGCCCTGAAGGTAGATATAGCTACAATTCAGGAGACCCACTTTGTTGGGCCCGGGGATTGCAGTGTGCTGGTGAACGACTTCGACGTTTATTCAGCATACGGCAATTCCTTTAGCCGTGGGGTTTCTGTGTTAGTGAGTCGCACCCTAGGTGCGGCGGTTACTGTAGTTCACGCGTGCGCTCATGGAAGGCTGGTCGTGGTCGATGTTGCCGTTAAAAGCAGTAAGTTCCGGATTTTGGCAGTTTACGCGCCCAATATCGCTGGGGAGAGGGTTTCCTTTTTTCGGCAGGTGGAGGTGTTCCTTTCGGCGGGTCCGGAGCGAGTAGTTTTAATGGGGGACTGGAATGCCATCCTGGACCCCAAGATAGATAAGGTCGGGGGGAATAGAGGGTCGGATCGGTGTGAAAGCAGCCTGTCTGACCTGATGGTCTCGTGCGATCTTGTCGACAGGTTCCGTCTGGATCACCCAGGGAGGGAGATGTGGACGTGGCAAAGTAGCGTGGCCGCCTGTCCAAGTACCTACTTGGACAGGATGTTAATTAGAAGAGGCGACATAGATTTCTTATCGTGTCCCACGTTCCACTGGTTAGGTCATTCGGACCATAAATTAGTAATGGCCCGTTTGAGATTAGGTAATAGGCCTAGGTTGGCTGGCTACTGGAAGTTGAACGCCTCCTTGTTGGAGATGAACGACTTTCGGGAACAGCTGACAACACTAATTCAGCGGGAGTTAGTGGGGGCGGTTACCGGGAGTAGCTGGTGGGTTAGACTTAAGGCTACCATTAGGCTCTTTTGTGTCCAATACAGCCAACGCCTCGCGTTAACTAGGGCACGGACCAAAAGGCAGCTAGAAGATAGATTGACCCGGGCGGTGGCTGGTGGGGATCCCCTAGAGATAAACATAGTTAAGGGGGACCTTCAGCGCTTGGCTAGCGAGCGTTACGAAGGGCAAGTAGTTAGGGCTAGGTTAAAAAGAGTCTCTAACGAAGCCGTGAACGTTGACGCTGTTGAGCGTAAGGCTGCCTTAAGACGTGGTTCGGACGGGTACATTCGGAAGGTGAAAAACCTGGAAGGACATACCCTCGTATCGACTCGAGAGATTTGCAATGGGTTTCGTCAACATTTGAAGGAACGCTTTACCCAACTACCCAGACTCCGCGGCCAGGAGTTTGGCAGCTATTTAGCCGGCTCGCCCCGCCTTACTGCGGACCGAGCAGCTAGCTGTGATGGGGTGGTTACAGAGCGTGAAGTCATTACTGCGTTGAAGCAGGTTGGCCAGAACAGATCTCCAGGGCTCGATGGTCTGCCCTACGAATTGTATTTGAGGCTGTCGCCCATGTTTGTTCCTCTTCTGACGGGTGTGTTTAACCACTGGTTTTCCCAGGGATCTATCCCTGGGCAGGTAACCAAAGGAGTGGTCACGCTACTGAAGAAGAAAGAGCGGCATGGTGGGGAGGACTTAGATGATTACAGGCCCATCACTCTGCTAAACACAGAGTTGAAGATTTTGGCCCGCGTTCTTGCAAACCGACTGCAGGTTGTCATCGGTGATTTGGTCGAACCGGATCAGACTTGTTCTGTGAAGGGGAGAACGATTAAAGACAACTTGCACTTGGTGCGCACGATCATAGAGGGGTTAGAAGACGACACAGGAGCCGCGCTGATCAATTTAGATCAGTCCAAAGCTTTCGATAGGGTCGACCATGGTTTCTTGGAGTCTGTTTTGGAGACCGCCGGTTTTGGTCCGGACTTCCGCAAGTGGATTTCCGTTTTGTATCGTGACCCCACGGTAGCGGTACAAGTAAATGGTAGGTTGTCGGAGTCCTTTGGGGTCTCTCGGTCGGTGCGCCAGGGGTGTCCGCTGTCGCCTCTGCTTTATGTCCTGGCGTTGGAGCCCTTCCTTCGCAAGTTAAGGGACGAGACGACGAGACCAGTCCTGCGCGGGATAGCTCTACCTGGCGGCAAGTTTGCCAGGGTTTCCGCGTACGCCGATGACGTCACCGTTTATGTAGGGCGAAGGATCGATATTAAAGCGGTGATAGAGGCGGTCGATGAGTATGAAAGTGTTACAGAGGCCATAGTCAACCGCAGCAAGTCCGTTGGCCTGCGGTTGGGCACTTGGACCGGGGTAAACTCGCTTCCAGGTGAGTTCGGCTGGACAGATGGCCCGGTAAAGATTCTTGGAATCTGGTTCGGGCCTGGGCTCCAGCTGGACAAAAATTGGTCGGAGGTACAGACAAAGGTCGAATCGTCAGTGGGGACTTGGATTCGCAGGGGTTTGTCCCTGAAGGGTCGTGCGGAGGCGTGCCAAACTTACGTCTTTCCGTTGATCCTTTACCACTTGTCAGTACTTCCTCTGCCTGCGGACCGCTGTAAGGCTTTGGAGCGACTCCTTTTCAGACTCCTCTGGAAAGGGGGAAAGCCGTATGTCCGTAGACGGGTCTGTACACAGAAACTCAGCGATGGAGGCTTGGGAATGCCTGACTTGTTAAGTCATAAGCACGCCGAAAGATTGGCGTTCCTAAGTCGGACACTGCTTGAGGAATTGCACTGGGTACCAGTTGTGGAGCACGCTTTCCCACAGCTCATACCCTCCCCTGCCGCCGAAGGTCGCAGAAGACCGGCGGGGGAACGGCGGTTCCTCTCCGAATGCCGAGCCGCCCTTAGGGCATTGCCGGGGTCCAGTGACCTTGCACGGCCTAGGAGGAGACTGTATCGGGATTTAGTAGTGGGGACCGCAAAAGATCCGCTGGTTGAGTGGCTGCACATGTCGAGGGAGGAGGTCCTCTCTCAGTGGAATTGGGCGCCAGCCAGTAGCTTTCTAAATAATTCAGAGTTTTCAATCACATGGAGGCTAGTCCGGAATGCGCTGCCACTTTTCGGCGTACTTGCCGGAGACTGCAGAGAGGATGAATACGTTCCTTTCTGCCCCCGCTGCGAGGAAGACGAAGATGAAACGAGGGAGCATGCCTTTTTTCTTTGCAGTGGAGTTCGGAGGCTCTGGGAGTACGTCGGAAGGGTAACGGCTCGCATCGACCCCGAGCGGTTGGTGCCACTTGATTTGGCGTACGTCGTCGACAACATGGATCCGCCGTTTACTGGGGAGAGACGATTGGTGTTTCTAGCGATCCTAGCAGTAGCTAGATTAGTAACGTGGATTTCACGTCTTGAGATTGTCTATGAGGAGCAATCTGTTTCGGATCGGGATCTGGTTGGTCGCTTTAAACATCAACTTAAAGTAAAGATCAGATGCGATTGGAAAAGATTGCACCGCATAGACTTTGATAGGAGATGGGTGCACAACACTAGTTTGTGCATCCGACGAGGCGCTAGGTTTAAGTTTGTTTTCCCACCCTAGTGGTATCTGTCAGGCGGTGCTAAGGTTCTACGGAACCCAGCCCCAAACAAAGTAACAGAGTAGGGATAGTTAGGTCCTAACCACCACGAGTGGAAAATTCTTTATTAGATACTAGACTAGGGCAAGTATGAAAGTTGATCCCGTCCCTGAATTTATTTTTATCGGCAATAGGAGAGCTTCCAAAAGATGCCCAGTCCACCCTTTGTTTTGTCCCCGGTCTGTTGCCCCTATACGTACATTTATCTTGGAAGACGCCGTCCAGTCCTTATGTTACCCATCCCTATCTAATTTATTTTCAAATATCGTCCCTAGGTCCCCCACTCCCCACTAGGGAACGACCTGCTTGCTTTCGACCTTCGGGACCGAAAGACAGTAGGCGCTCCATATTTAGAAATAGGTTGGGGGGATCCATTACTAACCCGACCCCATAGGCATTTTGTTAATTTGTTTTTTTTTTCTTTTTCTTTTTGGGTGTATCTTAGTTTGCCCCCCTCCCCATCATCTCATCCCTCATTGTTAGAAAAAATTTTATTTCCAAAACATCTTTTCTTTTTGTTTGTACATATGATTTTGTTTTGTTGAATAAAAACATTTATTTCTTTCAGTTAAAAAACGCCAAAACCATACGCTGGGGAGATTTTAAGTAGATAAACTCCATGGTAAGAATGATAATAAAAAAAATAGTGTCTTAGCATAGGGATTTTAATAAAGTCTTCAAAGACCTAGCTTTAGTTTAGAATGACCCTCGACCCCCCTTTCCCCCTACTGGCTTCATGCCTAAGTGTCTCTGGACCCCAAATGAGGGCCTGGCAGTAGATAATGCCAGGTCCGGGGCAGAACACTAAATAAACAGCTTGGTTCTCGGCAAAGCTCCGCACTTGCTCACGGTTCCCCTACCGTTCGACGCTCGCGCAACTACTGTGACTCCAGTCCTTACACTGTAGCAGTCCAGTCCACCACCACTACCGTGGCTCCGGTCTCCACACCGTAGAAGTCCACCACCACTACCGTGGCTCCGGTCTCCACACCGTAGAAGTCCACCACCACTACCGTGGCTCCGGTCTCCACACCGTAGAAGTCCACCACCACTACCGTGGCTACGGTCTCCACGCCGTAGAAGTCCACCTCATCACCACGACTCTGTCCGTACCTGATGAACACTGAACCCTCAGTGTTGCCAATTCGCCGTCCGTACCTCTCATACACTGACACCTTACTCAGTGACCGTCCGATCTGAGCGCCTGTCCGTACCTGATGAACACTGAACCCTCAGTGCTGCCAATTCGCCGTCCGTACCTCTCATACACTGACACCTTACTCAGTGACTGTCCGATCCGAGCGCCCGTCCGTACCTGATGAACACTGATCCCTCAGTGTTGCCAAGTGTCCGTCCATTCCTCTCTTAAATCCGAGGCTAACGCACCAGTACTATCCCAGTCGGACCCAGGTCGACCAATCACCCGCACCAGTTATCATGCCGACTTCTCCGACGTCATCTCAGCGTTCCAGCCTACGGCGAACCAACAAGCATCCCCCTGTCAGAGTACACCAGCAACGGATCCCGGACCAACGTCGCCCAGTGAGAAAATTCGCATTTTTGCCACCCTTTCGTTTGCTTAAATAAAAGGCGAATCGTCGTTTTTAACTAAACCTCCCGAGTTTTGTCATTCTTCTTTGCCTAGCATGCTGTTCACCTTTTGCCTGTGTTTATTTTGTTAGTTGTTGGGTCGATTGTCTCCGGACGGCCGGCCCCCGCAACAGCATCAAAAGGCGGCAAGAGGGGAGATAGAACTGAGAGAGGGAGTGGGGAGTTAGTGGAGGGAAGAGAGAAGGTGTTTCCGACCCTCCCTCGCGGGAAGGTCGTAAATTATCAGCTCGGATCCCCCCCCCGTGGGGGGGGGGTAGCAGAGAAAGACAGACAAAGTGGGGGTGCGGACAGAACGCTACTCAACAAGCTTGTCAGGTGTTCCGAGCACGAGAATGTGTCGCCAGAACAGCACTGCCTCATGAGGTGTATGTATCAGAACAGATACTATCCTTTGATCTTTATATTTAATTTATTTCGTGAAAATGAAAATTACAATCAAAATAATTCAATGTAAAATTAAAATAAATTAAAAGCAAAATTCAAATTTACAAAGCAAATTTAGGCACAAGGCCATTTAAGATCTGGGTGGGGGAGTGTTGCAGGGTCTTTGTTACTACAGTGAAAATGGAGTCTTTGGCGACTTTACTCTTGACTGGCAACATACGTCAAGCCAAGTACGTCCAAGTATGGAGTACTGCTGCCACATCTGGGCAAAAAGTAGCCTATCCTGCCTTGACAGAGTACAAAATAGATTTTGTGGCCTAGTGGGGGATGCCCTTTTCTCTTCCCTGCAGCCTCTGTACAATAGAAGAGACGTTGCGAGCCTTTCTTTGTTTTATCGTTATTTCCATAGCAAGTGCTCGTCTGAGCTCCAATCTCTGGTCCCCTCTTGCCAATCTTCCACAAAAAACACCCGTCTAGCTGAAACTACTGTCATTAATTTTCCCCACTCTTTATCTGTTCCTAAATCAAAACGTAGATTCCATGAGCAGAGCTTCTTTCTTAAAAGTGCACAACTGTGGAACTCTGTTCTGTTTGCCTGTTTCCCACCTGACTACAACTTGGATGTCTTCAAGTCCAATGTTAACAAATTCCTAATGAACCGCCCCCTTAAGTAAACACTTCATCAAATCTCCACACTAATGTAATGTACTTGCAATAACCCTTATCCCTGAGTGGCTTCCGGGCCTTGATAAATGGTGATAAGGTTCTCTAGTGCCAAAAAACAAAAATTAGAGGACAGGATCTCATTTGTACCACCAGTCAAGAGTCTCTTTACTTTTTATTTGTCTAACTTAGCGGGATAGGCTCCGTAGGACCCAGTACCGCATGTGCCATGTTTATGGTGGTAACACGAATTCAAACTTGCCGCCTCGTCGGATGCACAAGCTAGCGTCATACACCCACCTCTTGTCAAAGGCCACTCGAGGCAACCTCTTCCAATCGCATCTGATCTTTACTTTAAGCAGATGTTTAAAGTAGACGATCAGATCCCGATCCAGAACAGATATCCCTTTGTGGACTCGCTTGAGGTGTGTGATCCATATGACCATGCTCGCTACTGCTAGTATCGCCAGAAAAAAACATTCTTTTCCCCCTAGGCAGCGGTGGATCAATGTTCTCCACAAAATATGATTCGTCGAGTTCAAGCCAGCGCTTGGCATCGATGCGAGCCGTTACCTCATTGACGTACTCTAGAAGGGTCTTGAGCCTGCTGCAGCGAAAAATGCATGACCGGCTGTTTCCCTCAAGTCCTCGTCATTGTAAAGGTTGAGTTCTTCAAGGAGGGATAGTGCATTCCGGACAAGTCGCCAGGTAAGGGAAAATTCCGAGTTTGTAAGAAAGTCCCGTCCCGGCGACCAACTCCACTTGGAGCGGACCTCCTCTGATGACATCCCCGTCCGTTTCACTAGCGGTTCCTTTGTGCTACGCCCCACTAGCTCCCGATAAAGCCTGTTCCTAGACTGTTTGAGGACACTGGTCCCCGGCAACACTCTAAGTGCGGACCGGCATTCGGCGTAGAATGTTTGTTCCCCTCTCGGTCTCCGCCGAGCTTCGACCGAGGAGTCAGGTGTGAGATTAGAAAATGAGCTTCCAACCGCAGCGACCCATGGAACGTCTACGTACAACGCACGGCTCAGGAAGGCCAACCTCTCTGCGTGCTTGTGACACAGGAGATCAGGCAATCCTAAGCCTCCCTCACTCGGATTTTGAACACAGACCTCTCTGTAAACATAATGCTTACCCTCGTTCCACAAGAGTGTGTCGAGGTGCTCCTGTAAGCTGATTCGTCATTTTGCAGGGAGGGGAAGTACAGACAGATGGTAAAGGATGAGTGGAAAGATGTATGTAGCACACGCCTCTGCCCGACCCTTCAAGGATAATTTCCTTCGAACCCAAGTCTTAACAGAGGATTCACTCTTGGCCACTACTTCCGACCAGTTTTTCTTCAGCTGGAGACCAGGTCCAAACGACACACCAAGGATCTGGACCGGGCCGTCGGTCCAACTAAAGATGCCTGGAAGCGAGTTTACTCCGGTCCAGGCACCCAACCGCAGACCAACAGACTTGCTGCGATTGAAGACGGCCCCCGTAACTTCTTTGTATCAAGCGAGTGCCTCGGTGACTACTTGAATGTCCGTGGGGAACACGAACACGGTGACGTCATCGACGAACGCGGAAACCCTGGCTTGTGTGCCTCCAGGAAGAGCTATCCCGTGCAGGACTGGTGTAGCCGCCTCGTCCCTTAACTTGCGAAGGAGGGGTTCCAACGCCACGACATACAAGAGAGGCAACAGCGGACAACCCTGTCACACCGACCAGGAGACGGCAAAAGACTCCGACAGCTTACCGTTGATCTGCACCGCTACCGTCGGCCTGTCATACAGTACAGATCTCTTGCGGAAGTCTGGATTAAATCCGGCGGCCTCCAGCACAGATCCCAGGAACCTATGGTCCACCCTATCAAAAGCCTTGGACGGATCCAAACTGATCAGCGCAGCCTCTGCGTCGTCTTCTGTCCCCTCTATGATCGTGCGAATCAGATGAAGATTGTCCTGAATCGATCTCCCCTTCACAGCATAGCTCTGGTCTGGTTCGATCAAGTCAGTGATGACAACCTGCAATCGATTCGCAAGAATCTTTGCCAAAATCTTTAACTCTGTGTTTAGCAGAGTCAAGGGCCTAAAATCGTCGAAATTTTCCACCCCACCATGCCGTTGACCTTTCCTCAGCAATGTGATCACTCCCTTGGTCACCTGTCCAGGGATGGAACCCTGAGCAAACCAATGGTTGAACATATCCTTCAGAATAGGGACCAACATGGGCGACAGCCTCAAGTAGAACTCGTAGGGTAAACCATCAAGCCCCGGGGATTTGTTGTAGTCGACCTGCTTCAACGCAGTAATGACCTCATGTTCAGTATCAAGACCATCACAGCTAGCCGTCCGAGCCACCGTGAGGCGGGGGCGAGTCAGCCAAATAGCTGCCTAACTCCTTGACCCTGAGTCTGGGTGGTTGGGTGAAGCGCTCCGATAGATGCTCCCGAACCCCTCGCAGAGTCGAAGCTAGGGCGTGTCCTTCCAGGTTATGTACTTTTCGAATGTACCCGTCCGAACCGCGCCTTAAAGCAGCCTTACGCTCAACAGCGTGAACATTCACAGCCTCGTTGGAAACTTTCATTAGTCTAGCCCTAACTACTTGACCTTCATACCGCTCGCTAGCCAAGCGGCTGAGGTCTTGCTTAGCTAGTACTACCTCTAGGGGGTCCCCCCCCCACCGCCCGGGCCAGCTTATCCTCTAAGTAGAAAGTCTACGTCGCCTCTTCTAACTAGCATCCGATCCAAGTAAGTACTCGGATGGGAAGGCACTACAGGATGCCACGTCCACATCTCCCGCCCCGGATGATCCAGACGGAATCTGTCGACGAGATCGCACAAGGCCAGCAGGTCGAACAGAGTGCTGTCACAACGCACCGACCCACTAGCTCCCCCCGACCTTATCTATATTGGGATCAAGGATTGCATTCCAATCACCCATTAAAACTAACCGTTCCGGATCCACTAAGAAGCCCTCCAACCGTCGAAAAAAGGATGCCCTCTCTACAGCAGAATACAGCATAAACAGCGACAATCCGAAAAACACTACTATTAATGGCAACATCAACAACAACTAGCCGCCCGTCCTCGCCTTTCACAGTATCTTGATGGGGTGATTTATCACGGGATGGGGGGCATATAGAGTTTTTGGGGGCCTTGGGGAGGGAGGGGGAGGGTTGTTCGGGCTGCTGAGGGTGGTGGAATGACGGCGGGATCAGCCTGTGTTTTGTTGGAAGTGTCTTCCTCAGTAAGGGTAGGGGGGTTAGCTCGCATCTTCCGGCTTTTCCTCCTCCTAGCCCTCCTGATCTCTGACACGCTCAGTGTACTGTTGCTGGTGATTCCTCCTCTTCCTCTGATGCGACCTCCTCCTCAGACTCTTTAACTTCCTCTTGTTTGAGGAGGAGAGTGCCTGCGTGTCCATGTTTTCCGTGCCTTCTTGCTTGTTTTCTGGCTGGTCTCTGGTCACTGTTGGAGGGGGTGGTTTTTTAGCTGTCTTCCCTTTTTTAGTGGCCCTGCAGCTTTGCTTTGCGTTTTTGTTGGGTTCTTGTTCCCACTCTTTTTCGGGCAGTCTTTGGCCATGTGGCCTTGTAGCTGGCAATGCCAGCAATGGGGCTTCCTCCCCTCCACTATTAGGGATAGCGTCCACTCCCCGAATTTTAAAGTGGCTAGAATCCCACTTTGTCCAAGACCATCTGGATTTTATAGTCCCCAGTCATGATGTTTCTTAGACCGCAGACTGGCGTGACTTCCTCCACGTCCCCCTATTGAGTGAGGATGGCCCCCAGTTGTTGGGCTTCCATATAGCAGGGGACGTTCAGAGCAGAAACATTAGCCCTCCTCCTGTTCATGTAAATGGGCTGTAGCTTTATGTTTCTGCTCTGGTGACTGGTCCTGGACAGCTTGATCGCATGTTCGGGGGTGGGAAGCAGAACATCCCACTGCGCGTAGCTTCTTCTGCAGATGTAGTTGACCGGGATGTTCTGCTTAAGCAGCACGTTTACCATCGTGTCTTTGTTGACACCCGTGAGGCTCCTCGTCTTGACATCGAATGTAATCAGTGACAGGACCCTCTTATGTAAGCCCTCGACCTTTCCTGGAAGGGGTTGGATGTCATTCCCCTTGGTGTACTCCTTGTACGTGGAGTCGAACAGCTTCCGATAGTCCTTGGGTGTCAACTTGCTCTGCTGCTCTTTGGGGCCCCATGCTGATCCACCGCCCTGTTGGGAGTCTGCTGGTCCAGGGACAGGGGGCATAGCTGGCACCTCTCAGCTAACTGCCATTGTGGGAGTTGCTGGCTCGGGGGTCTGACCTTTACCAGTCAAAGTTGGCCAATCCGTGTTGGATATTGCGTGCTGGCTTTCTCTTCTTTCCGGTCATTCCCCTTTCTCTTTTTCTTCCTTAGCTGCTGGGTGGCTGTCTCTTGGGGAGTAGGAGGTGTCTCCCCTCCTGGTGTTACATTCCTAGCTGCTGGCGTTGGCGTAGCAGGTGCTGTGGTCCGGGGAGCCGTTCCCACCAATGTGGTTTGGTTGCTACTGGTTGGTTTCTTGTCCCCTTCCCGGGCTTCCTTTTTCTCGTTCTTGCCCTCTTGGGGAGTACTGGAGGGCGGAACGCTGGTCTCTTTGTCAAAAAGTGATTGCAGAGAGGCTATTGTGGCATTAAATAGCTCCTTTTTCCACATCCTCTGCTGCAACTGGGGTTGCCCTTTTGGGGAGCGGGGGATTGATTTCCCACCTTACTTCCCATGGGATTGGTGTCCAGGAGTGCAGCTGGTGTAGCTCCTTCTGCATTCTGCTCGACTGCAGTTCTTGCGGCTGCATTTTCCGCCGAGTCGCCCACGTTGGGAGTAGTTGCAGGTGGTATTCCGGGGGTCGCCGCAGGCTGCGGGCCTACCTCTTCCTTCTTTCCCAAGGTCGCTGCGGGCTGCGGCCCTACCTTGCTTGCAGGTTCCATGTCGTCGGAAGGTGCACTTGCTTCCTCACATAGGGAGTCCTCTGCGAGAGTGGTGTTGCGCATTTGGGGTGATGTACCCCTCCTGCCTGGCATCGTGGTGGTAGCACTGGCTGCTGACGTGGACCAAAGTGTAGCGGGAAGAAAAGAAAACCCAGGGGAATGGAGGGGGTGAAGGGGGAGGATCAGGCTCAGAAGAGATTAGTGTTTTTGACCTCCGGTGCTAGCGGGTCAGAGTGCCGCATCGCAATTAAGAGAGAGAGGGGATAGACATCTCTGCCCACAGAGGGGAGCAGAAACGAAGCACACGCCCTACCCCCACGTCACCCTACCCACTAACTACCCAACGGAAGCGAGAAAGAGAACGCTGTCTGCTCGATCCAACGGGAGAGCAGTGAAAATAGACTCAGTTTTGGCCTGGCAGGTCAGAGTGCTGCTCAGGCAATTGGTGAGAAAGTAGACCATCCCCTGTCTCTAGAGGGAAGAGACCGGAACGAAGGAAAACATACAAAAAACAACAAAGGCAGGTCTCAACTACCAGCTAGTGGTGTTGGTCCCGAGATTCCAGTCTCCCAAAAGAGGGGATCGGTTTTCGGGTCCAAGCTCCCACAAATGTGGAGTCGGTTCTTTAGGTCCTGACTCCCCAAAGGAGGAGGTCGGTCCTTGCTAACAAAAATTAGTATGAAAAAGCACCTTAACCTAGCCCGAAAGCCCGGTGGTGAATCAAGTTTCGTAGCTGAGAGAACAGATACTACACTTTGAGATATTAAATCTTTTATTCATGTTAAAAATGCAGTCAAAATCCACAATGAACAAAAAACTTAGGCACATGGCCAACTCAAAAGGGGGGATAGTGGGGGTCGTTGGTCATCCTTGTCACTCCAGAACTAGACAAAATCAAAAGTTTCTCCCAGCTAGTATCTTCTTTCACCATAATACCGCATTGACCCTTTCATATTGGGGGACGTCCTACTTAACTCCCAGTTTTTGAAACATTTTTTATTGACGTGTAAAACAAAAAAGATAACAATAAAATGGTACAATTATTCATTTGTGTCGAGGGCTGGGGAAGAAAAAACAAAAGGTGATTAGTAGGATCCTCCCAACCCCGTCTAGTTATAGACTGCCCGTTCCACTAGGTTTGTAAAAGGAACCTCGCTTCTGCAGTGTAAAGTTTGCGTTAAGCAAGCTGGTTTCCCAATCCGACAGCGTGTCGCCGTGAATGAGTGTAAACAACTAATGGCGATTCCTCTGTCCTTTTATAAGGGGGATAACTCAACTTATGCAAAGTCTGAGCGAAAGGGAGATAACTCCTTTCTGGCCTCTACATGCCCCTCCCCCTCGTGACCACAAAAGCAAGTTGTTGTGGTCATCTTTTATGTGGAGAAATACTTGTGCGATTTCCCCCACATTTGCAGCGACAAACCCCTTGGGGCTCTCGTCCTCCGACTTGACGGTTCCCTTAACAGAGGAGGACTGTATTTTTGGGTATCTCCTCCCGTGGTATCTTCCACTTCCATTTCTTCCTCATGCTCGCTTGGGGATTCCGTGTCGGCGTGTTGTTCCACCTCCATTGCCTTCCTCCGGAGGTTGTGCCTGTGGGGTCTCCACATTTATAGGTGGGTTCGGGATTTCTTGTCTGATGTTACGAGGGCCATCCACTACTGGGTGTATTCTGCGGAGGAACCGACGGTTGCGCAATGTCACTCGATTGCTTCCATCGACCCGGACTCAGTACTGTCGGTACCCCTGGGTCTCCACGATTCTCCCCGTCTTTGTCCATCGACGTGGGTGGTTCCCATCCTGGTTCTGGATCTGGACGTAATCTCCTACCTGGAGTTCCCGGAGTTGGCGACAATGTTGGTTGTAATACTGCTCGTTCCTCATGTGTCTTTTGGCCATTGCCACTTCCCTTAGTTTGCCTATTTCTGTCCACTGTTTTCGAACCTGGTATTTGTCCCGCAGGACAGGAAGGTGGTCTTTAATGACCCGACCATGCAGCATCATGGCCGGGGACATGTCCAGATCTTGGACAGGCGTGTTCCTATGGGTCAGTAGTGCTCGGGCCGCCCGATCATGGCACAGGCGTCCATAACGGTCCGTATTGTCCGCCAGTATACGTCTTGACGGCTAACTCTGCGCGGCCTTTACCTTGGGCATAATGCGCTGATGAGGTACGTTTTCGTATGCCCCAATTCCTCAAAAAGGAGTCGTATTCCTGGGATTCAAATGGTGGTCCACCATCCGACGAAATTTCTTCCGGTACGCCGTAGGTACAGAACCAAGTCCTCAAGGTATCACACACCGTCTTGGCTCTTCCCGACGTCATTAGGGCCACTTCAACCCATCCCGTATACCTGTCTGTGTATACCATAAAGTGTCTACCCTGCATCTGGACGAACTCAACCACTACTTGTTGGAATGGAAATTCCGGGTCTGCTGGGGACATCAAGGGTTCCCTGGGCTGAGATGGTGCGATTTCATTGCACGTGCGGCACTGGGCTCTTGTTTGCCTGATGCTAGCATCCAACCCTGGCCAGAATAGTCGTTGTCTGGCATTCGCCAGCATTCCGTTCACACCCTGATGAGCGGAATGAAGAGATTCCAATACCTCTGCGCGGAGTTGTCGAGGTATTAGGATTTTGTTCCCCTTGATGATCACTCCTTCCAGGACATATAACTCCTCACGCATAGGTCAGAAGACTCAAACTACGGTTGGGATATTGTTACGTGACTGGGGGAAGCCATTTTGAATCAGCTCTTTCAAAGTTCTGCATTCTTCGTCTGTGGCTGCCGCAGCCACAATCCTTCCCCATGTGATGGCTCTCAACTTAGTATCATTCTTGTACATCGATGTTAGGGCGGCTTTGACTGCGGTGTCAATGGATTGGTCCTGGTCTCTTGGTGGGGTGCCCGCTGAGTACCGAGATGCACAGTCAGGGGCCAAGTTGAGTTTCCCTGGTCGATGTTTTATCTTGAATTTATACATGAGTGACTTTTCCTTGAAGTTTAACAGGCGTGGGTTTTTTATATTCTCCAGGGCTCGGTCTGAAAATATCTTTACGAGCGGTAAGTGATCCACTGTAATCACCAAGTCTGGGCATCCAAGTATGAACATGCGGCATGATTCCAACCCATAGATCAGAGCCAAGGCTTCACCTTCCACTGGTGCATATCGTGATTCCGCGTCGTTGGTAAAACAGGATCCCGCCAGGATGAGTTTCCAATGGCCATCCCCACAACTCATGTTTAATTCCCCCTCACATCTACAGTGCTTTTGAAACAGAAAATACGATATCCCTGTTTTGCTGTAGTCTGTCGCGAGTCCTGTTGCTCTGTTCATTTCGAACGTTTGGATGCCTTTTTCAATCCTTTTCACTATTATTTTTTTCGATTCTTGGAATATCTGTTCCAATGTCTCATCCCAATAAAATTTCCTGCCCTTTGTTTTCAGCAACTCTCGGAATGGGGCCATAACTTCCGCTTGTGAGAATGCATAGGAGACTTGGTTTACGAGTCCGAACCAGGACCTAAGCCCAGTAATATTTGTCGGGGTGGGGAAGCTCAGGATGGCTTCAGTCATTCTTCTTGTGGGTTTGACCCCGTTCGCTGTTACTTGAAACCCTGCGAACTCCACTTCCATGTCAGCAAAGTGAAACTTGTCTGGGTTAAACACAATCCCTCTATCGGCGCAGTGGTTTATATATTCAATTGTGTGCCAGAATGAGGATTCCATTGAGTTGTCCCACAGGAGACTGTCATCTATACACCAAGTTTTTTGAGCCATGTCCATGGTGATATCATCAAATCGACGGGTGTAGCCATCTCCTGATCCATGGAATCCTTGAGGGGCTTGACAGTACCTGTATCGACCCCATTCAGTGATGAACGTGGTGGCATTTTGTGCATCTGGAGACAGCGGTAAACTGTGGTAACCGTTCCACGCATCGAGTACAGTCTTCCTGGTATGTGCAGGTATTACCGAGACCTGATTGAATGGGGACGAAGTGTGGTGCGTCTCCCTCATGGTCGCCTCTGTTGTAGAACCAATAGTAATACCCCCATCCAGTCTTCCTCCCACTCCTCTCCCATAACCCTACTTCCGGTTTCGGGCTCACCGCCAAGCAGTTCCGGTTTGTAAGACTAGAAAATAAACGCATTTCATTCCAGTCTCTCAGCGTTCTAGTTAACCACTAATCATCAGCACATGTAAATAATACAACATGGTGTTAGAAGTGGTTAAATGTAACGAGATATCTACGGTTATAGTAGAGAAAAAAAAAAAATTTAAACAAAAAAGAGAAGAAAAAAAAAAAAACGAAAACCAATCGACCCATCAGTCCATGTGCGAACGCGACGCAGGAACTCAAAAACGTTGTATCATCACGGTGTAAAGTGAACTAACGAAATACACGCGTCAACTGAATAATTCAACAACAAGGAAATAAACGAAGTCACAGACTGAGGAATAAAAGTAACAAAAAAAAACAAAAAAAAACAAGACACGACACAAGGTAGGCGATTCGCTATTGTTATTATTTTTTATAGAAGCAAACAAATACCATACGCCAATCAGACACTTTTATAAATCAAAAAAAAAAAAAAATTCTTATTTCTTCAGGTGCTAATTCCTTATCAACAATGGCTTGTCAAATACCGCCCCCTTCTATGGATTGGCAGAGTAATAATTTAGCAAAAGATTTTGATAGATTCGTTCGACAGGCCATGTTGCACTTTAACGGACCCCTCAAGGATGTAAGTGAGGACGTAAAAGTTAATTATCTGTTATTGTGGTCAGGGATTGAAGGACAGGATCTGAGTGACACATTTCAGTTTGAGGAAAGTGAAACACGTAATGTAGAAAATTATATTAAGAAATTTCGTGCATATATAGAGCCAATATCAAACTTCCGCGTCTCAAGGTATCAGCTTCTACAGTGTCGACAACAATCTGATGAACCAGCCCACGCATTTCTTAAACGATTAAGGCAGATATTGAAACAATGCGAGTACGAGTCCCCCGTTGAAAAAACTCTTCTGGTAGATATTTTCATTTTTGGACTGAACAATAAGTCCACAGAAAAATCCTTACTTAAGGAAGGATATAATCTCAACATCGCAGAAGCACTACATGTTGCAGAGACAGAAGAAGCAACATTGAAACAGGTAGAGGCAATACAAAACACGCATAGTGTCCCACAATTTTCCGAGGAAAAACCACAAGATGCCCATGCAATAAAGGCTGGGAAAGAATATCATAACAAATGCTATTTTTGTGGGAAAAGCCATTACAGAGGCGAATGCCCAGCAAAAGGGAAAACTTGTGGGAAGTGCAGGAAGACGGGACATTTTGCAGTCGCTTGCCGCACCAGAGACACAAAAGATTCAACTTGGAAACAAGACAGGCCCCCAAGAGCAACAAGAAACCCAAGAAACAGAAACGCCCATAATATTACAATGCAGAGCGATGAGGAAGATGACCACTCACCAAAAGAGGTATATTTCCATACCATATCAGGGCCAAAAATAACAAAATCCCATGTCCCAGCAGATGCTAGAGAGGCATATGCAGACTTGAGAATAGGGAACAAAAAATCACAAATAAAAATAAATGTGAAGGTGGACACAGGAGCCATGAGCAACCTTATCCCATGGGAGTGTTACAAACAACTCAAACATGTGCAACTTCTAAACACTCCAATCAAACTATTTGCCTTCGGTGGTGTCCCAATCGACCAAGTGGGTATATGTCACCTAGGAGTCAGATATGGCGACAAATTTACGAGTGCCAACTTCCACGTGGTAAAAAGCAGGGGACCCGCACTACTTGGCCTCCAGACTTCTAGAAAACTGGGACTAGTTACCCTTAATTTTACAATAGGGACCAATACAGTGGAGCATGACCACACCGATTCAACTGCAGCAGCGCATGCAAAACCAGGAGACATGAAAGAAAGAAAGCGCATACTGAGAGAGTTTTCTGACGTGTTCAAGGGCATCGGGTGCCTGCCAGGGGAGTACAGCATTAAGATTGACTCGTCAATACCTCCAGTAATACACTCACCCCGGCGGGTGCCAATAGCTTTAAAAGAGAAATTCAAAGCAGAGCTAGACTCCCTTGTAGCCCAGGATATAATAACTCCCGTAACAAAACCGACATCCTGGGTCAACTCCTTTGTGTGTGTCACAAAACCCAATGGATCTGTCAGGCTATGCCTGGATCCTAAAGATCTAAACAAGGCAGTGTTGCGACCACATTTTGTCACACCGACATTTAAGGAAATCATCTCCAGACTCCATGGAGCAAAATGGTTCTCAATAGTCGACGTGAAATCTGGCTACTGGAACATGAAACTGGATAAGAAATCAAGAGAACTAACCACTTTCATCACCCCTGAAGGACGCTATATGTTCAAGCGCTTCCCAATGGGAGTTAAGAGCGCACAAGACGAATTTCAGCAAGCTATGTTTGATGCCTTTGGAGACATCAAGAATGTTCTCTCAATATCAGATGACACTGTTATTGTCGGATTTAAGGAGGATGGCAGCGATCATGACAAAGCGCTCAAGGAACTACTAGAAAGAGCTCGGTCTAAGAACTGCAAGTTCAACCCAGACAAATTAGTGGTCCGCGCACAAGAAATTTCTTTTTTTGGACATGTCATATCAAGGGATGGAATGAAACCAGACCCAAAGAAGATAGAAGCGATCGTTCAGATGAAACCACCAAAAGATGAAAAACAACTAACAAGCTTTCTTGGGCTAGCAAATTACTTGAACAAATTTTCACTACATCTGGAAGCCGTTCCGAGACCTGTCGACAAAAACGCAGTTCATCTGGACAGAACAGGAACAGATGGCATTCAACAACATAAAAGAGGAAATAGGAAAAGCAATTGTGCTCAAATATTTTGACCCAAAAGCGCCAATCAGTATACAAGTAGACGCATCATCAGCTGGACTGGGCACAGCCCTCATTCAAAATGGAATGCCAGTCGCTCTAGCAAGCAAAACCCTGTCAGGGCCAGAAACAAGATACTCCAACATAGAACGTGAAATGCTAGCAGTGGTCTTTGGATTGGAGAAATTTCATCACTATGTATGGGGCCAAGCAGTGACAATACAAACAGACCACAAACCACTAGAATCAATAGCCTTAAAGAATCTGGCTAATGCACCACCAAGGCTAGCAAGAATGTTACTCAAAATCCAGGGCTATGACTTCACAGTTAAATACAATCCAGGAAAGTCTATCCCAATAGCCGACTGCATGTCCAGGGTATCACCAAGACCAGGGGAACCAATCAGAGATGTAGACATCAACATACATCTACTTAACGCACACCTCAATGCATCTCCAACTCGCCTGCAAGATATCAAGGCAGAAACATTCAAGGACCCAGTACTACAAGAGCTCACCAACACCGTTACGTCGGGATGGCCAGCAAATAGATCCAACTGCCACCCTCATATACAAGCTTTCTGAAACTATAGGGACGAAATTGGACTCCAGGATGGGATACTCCTTAAAGGCAATAAAATAATTATACCTCTCTCACTTCAATCAGACATCCTACAACAACTACATTCGTCCCACCAAGGGATAGAGAAAACACGTTTACTGGCTCGAACAGCAGTTTTCTGGGTCAGTATCAACAAGGACATAGAAGAACTAATTAGAGACTGTTCTACATGTCAGAAGTACCAACCCAGTATCCCATCAGAAACACTACACCAGCATGAAACCCCTTCTTACCCATGGCAGTATATCAGTACAGACATCTTTGCTATGGAAGATAAGGAATTCTTACTAATGGGAGACCATTACAGCCGCAGCCCATTCATACGGCGTCTCCACTCCACCACATCAGCCGCAATAATTCGACAAATGAAACTCCTGTTTGAAGAACGTGGTGTCCCAGAGGTGGTATACAGTGACAATGGGCCACAGTATTCCAGTACAGAGTTTGCAGATTTTGCCAAATCCTACAACTTCAAGCACACTACCTCGTCACCACACCACCCCCGGTCAAATGGATTCGCAGAGAGGATGGTGGGTATCTGTAAAAAGCTATTGTTGAAAGCTCGAGAGACAAACACAGACAGCCACTTAGCAATGATGGCTTACAGGGCCACACCACTATCAGCTCAAATCAAATCCCCAGCAGAGTTACTGAATGGGAGACCCATGAGGACCCCACTGATATCGAAACAACAACTAGGAGATGAACAAACAAAGGTAGAGCTTGAGAAAAACAAAGAAGAAACAAAAAATGATACGACCGAAAGAATAGCCACCAACACACAGAGTTACAGACCGGTCAACAGGTTTATGTTCAAGACAAAAGAACCAGACTCTGGGAACCTGGAAAGATTGTACAGATTGCTGATGAGCCAAGGTCATACCAGGTGAAACTTGCAAGTGGTGTAATAGATCGTAGAAACAGACAGTCATTAAGGCCAACAAAGGGCAAGGCAGCCAATATGAAGTGTCAGCACCAACTGAAAACTTGTTGTGGAACACAGAGTTCCTTTACTTCACAACACTATTCCAGCACAAAACCCAAGGCAAACCGATGGTCACCTATCAACCATCCCAAGGACATCCATCAGTTCCATCGACGCCTGCCAAACCACGCAGATCAAGCAGGCCGAGCAAACCTATACAGAGACTCGACCTGTGACACATAACAAACGATCTATTACCCCCTCCCCACAAACCGTCCCCAGACCATCACAACCCAATATACTTCTCCTTCAATAGAAAGGGAGATGTTGTAGAACCAATAGTAATACCCCCATCCAGTCTTCCTCCCGCTCCTCTCCCATAACCCTACTTCCGGTTTCGGGCTCACCACCAAGTAGTTCCGGTTTGTAAGACTAGAAAATAAACGCGTTTCATTCCAGTCTCTCAGCGTTCTAGTTAATCACTAATCATCAGCACATGTAAATAATACAACAGCCTCGTTCAACTTTTGTAAGTCCACCGTCCGCCTTGGGGATCCATCCTTTTTTGGTGTGACCACCATTCTCGAGCACCAAGTAGTTGGTGTGCCTACCGGTACGGGTTCGATTATCCCCAGTGCCACGTCACGGTCTATATCTTGTTTCACCTTTTCCTTCCAATGATGGGGGACAGGTATTGGTGTGTGGATTGCCGTCGGTGTCGCATCTGGGAGGAATTTTATTTCTAAGGGTTTACCCTTCATTACTTGGAGTGGTTGGTGTGGACAGGTATTGAATGCGCTGGCCTTGAAATGTTCCTTTAGCCATTGCTCCAATTTTTCTCTGTTAATGTCGGTTGGCTCCAATGGGATTGCTGCTGGTTTCTTCGGAGCCGGTGGTGCTCTGCGCGGACACCCGCAAGGGGCCGTCTCTTCTGTTTCCGCTGAGCTGCTTTGCAATAATGATGTAGGAAAATTGGATGGCAATAATTTCAGCTCCTTAAGTGACGTTTGTGATAAGTAGAGCCCGGATGTGTTGTCAGACACATACACTGCCTGTCGTGTTTCTCTTGATCCCACCTTAATATGTAAAAACAGGACACCCTTGATGTGTAACTGGCTATTTGTTATACCCCTTATCCGATGGGTAGTTGGAACCAAGTACCCATTTGGGTACCCAAGGAGTCCTTGAATCTCGGGGCCAACAGAGCAAGTTTGGGCTCCTGTGTCCGCGAAGGCTTGGATGGCGTGGGTGCTCACTTTCATCGGCTTCTTCCAAAGGTCGCATGGCACTTCCAAAGGTCGCATGGCACTTGTTCATTACAGTTACCTCTGCTGCAACTGAGGGGGGCGGTTCTGGGGCGCCCACCTGGAACTGTTTTCCATTCCACTCAAGGTGAGGAATGTTTGCCGGTTGTCTCTCATTGTGTCTTTGAGTAGGGGCTTTATCCGTGGTGCAAAACATGAACGACTCCTCGCTTTTTATAGCCTCCGTTTTGGATCTATTAATTTTCCGGCACACCTTTTTAATGTGCCCTACTATTCCACACACTGCTGGGCAATCTTTCCGGTTCATCGATCCACCTCGGTGTGACGTTTTTCCGCAACCGTTACAAGGTTTGGTATCCCGTGGGGTCGACAGGGCCTTTGCCTCATGCATTTGTTGTACTTGATTCGACCTTTGTACCCCAGACATCGCGAGAGGTTGTGTGGTATCGGAAAAGTGTGGAGTTGCTTCGTCTATTGCCTCCAGGCAAACCAACCGTGAAAATTTCAGATCCAAGGTAGGAAGTGTAGCTGCCTCTGCCAGTACCCTTCTCTGGTGTTCGATATTTCTTAACCCTGCCATCATTTGCCCGGCAACCATATCATCTGAGTAATTAACCTGCTGCTGGCAAGTGGGTTCGTTCGGACACTGAATACGAAATTCACAAAATTTTGCCTGGTCACGTAACCTCGATAAAAAAATGGGTCACTGACTCACCCTCATTTTGCTTCATGGAGTGAAACGTTTGTCAGTGGACTTCCTTGTGTAAGCCTCGAACGGCCACCAGTCGTATTTGATGAAGAAGGAACTCTTCTGCCACATTGTTGAGTCGTTCTGGTCCAATGAGCTCAAACAGTAACCTGTTCGTTTCCGGTGTGCATGCTTCTCGCAGTTCGTTTCGAATTACAGCTGGATTTTCGAGTCTGCACATCTCCTTGTACCGTGACCAGGCGTCTAAAAAGAGTGCCCATTCGCTCTCTGTTGAGTCCAGACTTATAGAAGGTCGCTGCATTCTTTTTGTTTGCGACGTGTTCGCTCATCCATGTAAGATGTCCTTCCGTAATTCGATGTTTTCTTTTTGTAACTCGATTAGTTGACGTAATAAGAGAACGTTTTCTTGTTCCATAGTGTGACGATATCTTTAGTTCAATGCTGCGATATAAGTATTTCACGTTTTAAAGTGACAATATGTTCGTAGCACCATGTAAAGTTTGCGTTAAGCAAGCTGGTTTTCCAATCCGACAGCGTGTCGCCGTGAATGAGTGTAAACAACTAATGTTGATTCCTCTGTCCTTTTATAAGGGGGATAACTCCACTTATGCAAAGTCTGAGCGAAAGAGAGATAACTCTTTTCTGGCCTCTACATGCGGGTCAGTCTCTAGGTGGGGATGCCCTCTAGATGGGGGTGAATGAAGAAAAGAAAATTTTGTGGGTAAGGGATGGGGGTTAGTTTGTATTTCTTTCTCTCCAAGATGGGTAAAATTTAGGGGAAGGGGTGAAAACAAAAATTGCGGGTAAGAGGGGATGGGGATCTTGGAGGCTTCCTAATCGGGGAGGGATGGAACACACACTCAGCTAGCTGAGAGGTTACTTGTTTAATTTTACTTTACGGAACTGCGCGTTCCACACCTAGGCGGGGAACAGGTATTCAAATTTGGCTCCTCTTCGTACACACAGACTTGCCACATGTATCCATCTTCTGTCAAATGCCACGCGATGCAGCCTTCTTCTATCACATCTGATCTTCACCCGTAGTTGGTGTTTAAAGAAAGCGACCAGATCTTGATCAGAAAAAGACAATACCCCCCGGCAACCTTGCAGACGCGACGTCCAAATCACCATTCTCGCCACGGCCAGGATCGTAACGTAGACCATTTATCTTTCCCAGTCCCACGGCGGCCTCATGTTGTCCACAACATTGGATACAGTAATTGGGAGAGGAGGCTCAGGATCGATGCGAGCCGTCACCTCGCTGACATATGACCACTACTGGCGGAGTTCACAATGGGGACAATCAGGTGACTCCAAAGACCCGGAACTGCATTTTATGTTGTTGAGTGGAAGTGCATTTCGGGCCAATCGCCAGGTCAGAGAGAACTCCGAATTGTTCAGATGACTCAAACCTAGCGCCCAGCTCCACGCGGAGCAGATCTCACTCTGCTGCCACCCCAAACGTGTACATAGCGAGTCGTCGGCGGCCCCCTTTACTAGATCCCTGTGGAGTTCTCTACGGGTAGCAGTCCCAAGGTCACTGGACCTTGGTAGTCGTTTTAGCGACAGCGCTCGATAGAAGGGTTGAGAACGAGGTCGGGAAAGGCGGCAGTAACCATGGGGTGTCACGGTTGGTCATCTTGCATATAGTGGCACAGGAAGGCCAGCCTCTCAGCATCTCGATGACACTTCAAGTCCGGCATTCCCAAGCCTCCCTCACACGGTCGTTGAATACAGACCTGTCTGCTCACCCAGTGTCTTCCTCTGTCCCAAAGGAGCGAGGACAAGAGTTCGACAAAAGATTTTAGGTGTTGTGCAGGCCGGGGAAGTATGGCCAGTCAGTAAAGGATGAGAGGAAAGACGTAAGTGGCGCACGCCTCAGCTCTACCCTTTAAGGAAAGTTTCCTAGGAAGCCATGAATTGACTGCAGCCTCCACCTTTGACCGTACCTCCAACCAATTCTTGTCAAGCTGGAGACCCGGTCCGAACCACACGCCGAGGATCCGGACCGGGCCATCTGTCCAGCTGAAGGGTGCCGGGAGGTTTGCGTTGCCACTCCATGCGCCCAACCGCAGTCCTACCGACTTGCTGCGGTTTATCTTGGCCCCCGTGATTCTTTCGTACTGTGCGAGTGCCTCCGACACGACCTCGATGTCTCTGAAGCCCAACACAAAGACCGTGACATCATCGGCGAATGCGGATACCTTGGCAGCTGAGCCGCCAGGCAGAGCCATTCCGCGCAGGGCCGAATTTGCCTCCCCATGTCTCAGCTTGTGGAGCAGAGGCTCCAAAGCCAGGACATAAAGTAGGAGCGACAGCGGACAACCCTGACGAACCGACCGAGAGATAACAAAGGGTTTCGAGCGCTTTCCGTTGATTTGCACGACAGCCATGGGCTGTCAATACATTATGGAGATCCACTTGCAAAGTCTGGTTTAAAACCGGCGGCCTCTAAGACAGATGCCAGGAAATGATGGTCGACCCTATCGAAAGCTTTGGACTGATCTAAGTTGATCAGCGCAGCTTCCGTGTCGTCATCTATTCCCCCCTCTAGGATCCTGCGGATCAGGTGCAAGTTGTTCTGAATCGATCTCCCCTTCACAGCGTAGTTCTGTTCCGGTTCAACCAACTCGTCGATAACAACCTGCAGCCGATTCGACAGGACCTTGGCCAAAATCTTCAACTCTGTGTTTAGCAGAGTTATGGGCCTGTAGTTGTCTAACTCTTCCCCTCAATGCCCGTCACCTTTCTTCAGCAATGTGATCACTCCCTTAGTTACCTGCCCTGGGATGGATCCCTGAGCAAACCAATGGTTGAACATATCCGTCAGAAGAGGCAGAAACATGGGCGACAGCCTCAAATACAGTTCGTATGGCAGACCATCAAGTCCTGGCGATCTGTCACAGCTGACCTGCTTCAGCGCAGTAAAGACCTCCCGCTCCGTCACCCGGCCCTCACAACTAGCCGCTCTAGCCGCCTTGAGGCGGGGAGAGTCGGCCAAATAGTCACTAAACTCAAGGACCGGAAGATCGGGCTGCTGCGTAAAACGCTCCTCGAAATGTTCTCGAAACCCCTCGCAGATCTCCCGAGTCGATTCCAGGGTGCGTCCATCCGGATGTCTGACTTTCGCAATGTATTTGTCCGAGCCAAGCCTAGAAACCTCACGGCGCATGTCTGCATCGGAATTGACTGCTTCGTTGCCTATCTTTCTAAGCCTAGCTCTAACTACTTGGCCTTCGTAACGCTCGCTAGTCTCGCGTAGAAGGTCCTGCTTAGCTAGTTCCTGACTAACCCTATCACCCTCCCCCGTAGCCTTGGCTAGTTTCTGCTCTAGGTGATTCTTCGTCTTGGCCATATCTAGTGCGAGGCGCTGGGCATATTTGACGGAGAAGCTTCTGATCTTGGCTTTGAGACCTAACCACCACTTACTCCCAGTAACCGCCCCCACTACTGCCTTTTTAATCAATTCTCTTAACTGATCTCGGAAGTCTTGTATCTCCAGAAGGGAGGTGTTTAACTTCCAGTACCCCGCTAACTTAGGCCTATTTCCTAGCACCTTAACCTAGCCCGAAAGGCTGGTGGTGGATCAAGTTTCGTAGCTGAGAGAACAGATGGTATTTATTTGCTCCCCCACTGAGCAAATTAGGCACAAGGCCGATTTTTAATGTGAGGAGTTAAGGGGAAATGGGGACCAACTCCCCGGGGAGTAGGGGAGTTGGATAGTGACAATTGGTATGAAGGGTTGCTCCTACATTGACCAAGGTCTTATATGTGAGGTCGCCCCCACATATGGTCTTTGAGATTCATGCCTAGCCCCCGCATATGGTTTTTGCTTGCAGTATCTGCCGGAACAGATGGTATTTATTTGCTCCCCCACCGAGCAAATTAGGCACAAGGCCGATTTTTAATGTGAGGAGTGAAGGGAGGGGGAAGGGAAAAAGGGGACCAGCTCCCGAGAGGTGGGAAGTGGGAGCTGGTTAAAGGTCAGGCATGTGGGGTTGCCCCCACATCTGGTCTTTGCTAGTCATAGCTAGTCATAGCTTGCAGTATCTGCCGGAACAGATGGTATTTATTTGCTCCCCCACCGAGCAAATTAGGCACAAGGCCGATTTTTAATGTGAGGAGTGAAGGGAAATGGGGACCAGCTCCCCGGGGAGTAGGGGAGCTGGATAGTGACAATTGGTATGAAGGGTTGCCCCTACATTGACCAAGGTCTTATATGTGGGGTCGCCCCCACATATGGTCTTTGCTTGCAGTATCTGTCGGAACAGATACTACACTTTGATCTTGTTTATATATTTTATTGCTTTTAAAAATTTTGAAAATACAATTCAGTAAAAAACAAAAGATTTTTAAACAACAAAATTAGGCACAAGGCCCTACAAGAAATTGGGGAGGGGAAGGGTTCAGGGTCTTTGTGACTAAAGTGATTAAAAGTAATAAATGTAGACTTTGGAGTCTTACTCTTGACTGGCAACATTTACCAAAATACCTCATTCACTCTATGGATCTTAATCTAACTAATAAATCCCCAGTGTTTAAGAATCAAAAACATATTACAATTTATAAGCAGTTGTCTGTGTGTTTGTGTATGCATTTTTTTTTTTTTTTTAATAAATTTTGTGTGTGTGTGTGAAAAAATAAAATTCAATTTCATTAGTAAATAAAAAGTTTTTGAATTAAGAGCAAGATTGTTCGTGGAGTGGGGAAAACTAATCCAAAGTGTTCATATCAAAAACAGAAGATAAATCCTACTGGGTTGTTAGTGAGACCCCCCCCCCCTGTACTAATCTAGGTGACTAGACCCCCCCCCCCACTGTTTTCCGGGGAACCGAAAACAAGCAGAGCGATCCCTAATGGGGATTGGGGAAAATACCTTAATGGAAGTGGGAGAAAACAAAGCAACGGGTGGAGGTGGGTTGGAAGGTGACCTCTGAGTAGGGGAGTGACCGGGGATGTTGAAAAAGCAAGGCTGTGGCACAAAGGGGATGGGCAGACTCAGAGGTTCTCTAGTACCAAAAAATAAAATCAGGAACAGGATCTCATTTATACCACCAGTCAAGAGTCTTCTTAAGTTTTTCTTAGCTAGAACCTAAGCGGGATGGGTTCGGAAGGCCCCAGCACCGCCCGTGCCATGCTTAAGGAGGGAACACGTATTGAAACTTGGCTCCTCTACGGATGGACAAACTAGTGCTGTGCACCCACCTCTTGTCAAATTCCACTCTAGGCAACCTCCTCCAATCGCATCTGATCTTTAATTTAAGCAAATGTTTAAAGTAAACGATCAGATCCCGATCCGGAACAAATGTCCCTTCACGGACCAACTTGAGGCGCGCATGATCACAATCACCATGCGCGCTACTGCCAGTATCGCCAGGAAAACTATTCTTTCCTCCCTGGGGAACGGCGGCTCCATGTTGTACAAAAAATAACCTTCGTCGAGATCGAGCGGACATTCGGCATCGATGCGAGTCGTTACTCCGCCCCCCCCCCCCCGACGTACTCCAATAAGGGCTGGATCCGGCTGCAACTAAAAAACGTGTGCCCGATCGTTTCGGGCTCGCGTTCGTCACAGCGCGAACAGAAGCCCCTCGTATGTTCTTTATACCGGCAGAATTCGTTGAGAAGGGGCAGCGCGTTTCGGACCAGTCGCCAGGTGAGGGAAAATTCCGAGTTGGGCGCCCAATTCCAATGAGAACGGACAACCTCCATCGACCATCCCATCCGCCTACAAAGTGGATCCTTCGCGATCCCTTCCACTAGCTCCCGATAAAGTTTCTTTCTTGGCTGATCGAGGACACTGGTCCCCAACAAAGCTCTAAGAGCGGTCCGGCATTCGGAGAAGAACTTAGACTTCCCCCTCGGTCTATGACGACCTTCTACCGAGGGGTTGCGTTTGAGATTGGGAAATGAGTTCTCAACCACAGGGACCCAAGGAGCGTCTTCTTCAAGTGAACGACCCAGGAAAGCAATCTTTCTGCATTTCTATGACCCAGGCGTCCCTCGCTCGGACTCTGGACACAGACCTCTCTGAAGACATAATGCTTACCATCGTTCCACAATAGTGAATCGAGGCACCCTTGCAAGCGGGTTAGTCATTCTGCAGGGAGAGGAAGTACAGACAATTGGTAAAGGATGAGCGGAAAGACGTATGAGGCACACGCCACCGCCCAACCCTTCAAGGACAATTTCCTTCCAATCCAAGTCTTCACCGACGATTTGACCTTGCCATATACTTCCGACCAATTCTTTTCCAGCTGAAGTCCCGGTCCAAACCAGACACCGAGAATACGGACCGGTCCATCGGTCCAGCTGAAAATACCTGGAAGCGAGTTTACTCCGGTCCAGGCCCCCAACCGCAGACCAACAGACTTGCTGCGGTTGAAGATGGCCCCTGTGACTTCTTTGTATCAAGCGAGTGCCTCGACCACCGCTTGAACGTCTGTGTGGCAAGACACGAACACGGTAACGTCATCAGCGAACGCGGAAACCCTGGCTCGTGTGCCTCCAGGGAGAGCTATTCCGTGCAGGACTGGTGTAGCCGCCTCGTCCCTTAACTTGCGAAGGAGAGGTTCCAACGCCAGGACGTACAACAGAGGTGACAGCGGACAACCCTGATGCACCGACCGAGAGACAGCGAATGACTCCGACAGCTTACCGTTGATCTGCACTGCTACCGTCGCCCTATCATACAGGATAAAGATCCACTTGCAGAAGTCCGGATTAAATCCGGCGGCCTCTAGCACAGCTCCCAGGAACTGATGGTCGACTCTATCGAATGCCTTGGACTGATCTAAACTGATCAGTGCGGCTTCGGCATCGTCTTCTGTCCCCTCTATGATCGAGCATATCAAATGCAAATTTTCTTGAATCGATCTCCCCTTCACAGCATAAGTCTGGTCCAGTTTGATCAAGTCAGTGATGACAACCTGCAAACGATTCGCAAGAATCTTTGCCAAAATCTTTAACTCTGTGTTTAACAGAGTCAAGGGCCTAAAGTCGTCGAAATTTTCCACCTCACCATACCATTGACCTTTCCTCAGCAATGTGATCACTCCCTTGTTCACCTGTTCAGGATGGAACCCTGAGCAAACCAATGGTTGAATATATCCTTCAGAATAGGGACCAACATGGGCGACAGCCTCAAGTAGAACTCGTAGGGTAAACCATCAAGCCCCGGGGATTTGTTGTAGCCGACCTGCTTCAACGCAGTAATGACCTCATGTTCAGTAACAAGACCATCACAGCTAGCCACCCGAGCCGCCATGAGGCGGGGCGAGTTGGTCAAATAGCTGCCAAACTCCTCGGCCCTGAGTCCAGGTAGTTGGGTGAAGCGCTCCGATAGATGCTTTCGAAACCCCTCGCAGATCTCCTGAGTCAAAACTAGGGCGTGTCCTTCCAGGTTATGTACTTTACGAATGTACCTGTCCGAACCGCGCCTTAAAGCAGCCTTACGCTCAACAGCGTACTCATTCACAGCCTCGTTGGAAACTTTCATTAATCTAGCCCTAACTACTTGACCTTCATACCGCTCGCTAGCCAAGCGGCTAAGTTCTTGTTTAGCTAGTGCTACCTCTAGAGGGTCCCCCCCTCCACCGCCCGGGTCAGCTTATCCTCTAAGCGCTTCTTTGCCTTAGCCTTATCTAATGTGAGGCGTTGGTTGTATTGGACAGAGAAGCGCCTAATTTTGGCCTTAAGACTAACCCACCACTTACTCCCTGTAACCGCCCCCACTAAAGCCCACTGAATTAATTTTGTAATCTTCAACCAGTAGTCCTCCAACTCCAACAAGGTGCTGTTGAACTTCCAGTATCCGGCTAGTTTAGGCCTAGCACTTAAGTTCAAACGGGCCATAACGAGTTTATGGTCCGAGTGTTTTAACAAGTGGAACGTGGGGCACGATAGAAAGTCTACGTCGCCTCTTCTAACTAACATCCGATCCAAGTAAGTACTCGGATGGGAAGGCACTACAGGATGCCATGTCCACATCTCCCGCCCCCGGATGATCCAGACGGAATCTGTCAACGAGATCGCACCAGGCTATCAGGTCGAACAGAGTGCTGTCACACCGCACCGACCCACTAGCCCCCCCCCCCGACCTTATCTATATTGGGATCAAGGATTGCATTCCAATCACCCATTAAAACTAACCGTTCCGGATCCACTAAGAAGCCCTCCGACCGTCAAAAAAAGGATGCCCTCTCTACAGCAGAATAAACAGCGACAATCCAAAAAACACTACTATTAATGGCAACATCAACAACAACTAGCCGCCCGTCCTCACCTGCGTGAACAACATTCACCGACCCTTACAGGGTGCGACTCACTAGCAAGAAGATTCCACGACTATAAGTATTGCCATCTGCTGAGTAAACATCGTAGTCGTTCACCAGCACCTGACAATCTCCGTCACAAATAAAGTTGGTTTCCTGGATAGCGGCAATATCTACCTTAAGGGACACCAAGTCTCTCACAATGCGCGAGGCCTTGCTTCGACACCTGATGCACCTCACATTAAAAGTGGCCAAGTTCAAAGGCATGTTCACTCACTTCAAGCAGTGTCACAGACGGGTCTGCAATCCTCGGCCGTGAGGATGTAGAAGGTCTGGCCAAGGCTACCGGTAAGTAAATCCGTAGAAGGCTGTCCATCCTTAGCCACGCCTCCCACGTCCAGGGGAAAGGTTAATTTTAACGCCCTGTAGAAGGAAGGATGGCAGTAGATGGGGATTCTGCCTTCACACTGAAAGTTTATTTTTCTGAGCGATGGGTGCTCCATGTCCACCAGCTGCTGGCCCTTTATGGCATCCCTCGCTGCCTCTAGCATATTCCAGAGGGCTTGAGTTCTGGAGTCTTTGTTCTCCCGAACAAAGGTTGTCAGCATTGGCACGTCTTTAAAGTTACTGGGGTTGGTAATGTTTTTCGCCCCAATGAACACAAAGTTCCGAAGCTTCTCGTATTGTGCTTTCTGCCTCCCTTTCAACTCTGGAATTTGTAGCAGAGAGCCCATTTCGCATATCCTGTCTCCTGGCAGGAAGGGAAACTTCTTAGTCCGTACTGTACGGACTTTCGTCGCAGTGACCTGGTCTTCTTTGGTGGTAGGAGGGGGAGAAGAAAAGGGTTGGGAGTAGTGATCGGACTTGGAGGAGTGTCCTGAGTAGGGGGGTTTGGGGGATTTTCAGTCCCTTTAACAGTGTCTCCAGAGGGGTGCCGGGATGACTTCTTGGGGGATTTTGGAGGGGAGGGGGTTTTTGGCTCTGGCTGAATGGAGGTTGGGGGTAAGGGGGTTTCACTAGTGGTAATGTCCACGGAAGTAGCTTTGGTTCTCCAGCTTTTCTTCCTCCTCGTCTTTCTCTCCTCCTTTGTGGTCCCTGTGACATTGTTGCTGGTCGTTTTGGGTTGGCCGGCCTCTTCTTCGGATGCCCCCTCCTCCTCCTCGGACTCTTGTAGCTTCCTCTTGCCAGAGGAAGAGGGTGCCTCCACTTCCATGGCCGAAACACTAGTGGCTTTTTCGGGATGGTCTTTGATCACCACTTGCTTTTTGGAGGGTTTACCCTTCCTGGTGACTGTCGACCATCCAGCCTCTGCTGCTGGGGGAGTCTGAACCGTTGATGGCGCTCTGGTTGGGACTGCCTCAGTCGTCGCCTAGTCTGATGTTTTTTTTCGGGGCTTTGGCCGGGGCTCTTTTTGGGTAGTCCTTCGCCATGTGGCCTTGTTTCTGACAATGCCAGCACTGTGGTTTTCTTCTCTCCACAATCACTGACATTGTCCACTTGTCGAACTTGAGCATCGCCGGAATTTTGTCGAATTCTGCTCTGCTCAAGACCATCCGTATTTTGTAGTCCCCGGTCAACACATTGCGTTGGCCCTTGACCGGGTTACAGCCTCCACGTCAACGTACTGGCTGAGTATGGCACCCAGTTGTTTGGCCCCTAAGTGACATGTAACATTCAGTATGGTGACATTGGTTCTACGTTTGTTCAGGTATTCTGGCTGGATGCGGATGTTTTTCCAGTTCCGGTCCGTCCTGGACAGTCTTGCCGCTTCTTCTTGACTAGGGAGCAGCACGTCCCACATCGCATAACTCCTTCTGCAGACGTATTTTACCGGAATGTTTTGGTCCAGAAGGAGTTCAATCATTGTCTCCTTGCTGACTCCCGTGAGGCTCCTGGTTCTGAGGTCTGAAGTGACCAGGGAGAGAACCCGCTTTTCCAATTCCTCGACTTGTCCGGGGCGGGGAAAGATGATGTTTCCTTTTATATACTCCTTATAAGTCGAGGAAAACAGTTCTCTGTAGCCGTCGGGTGTCAGTTGCTCTTCTTGGGATTGAGGACCCCATGCCGTGTTCTCGACGTGCTTGGTTTTAGCAGGCTCCGTGCGCGGGGTTGCTGGCACTGCTCCTTTACTGTTGGATTGGCCGGGTTTGGGGTCCACTTGGCTCGTCTCAATGTTGGGGGACAGCGCTGGCCAGTCTACCGATATGTTAGCATCCTGGCTGTGGCTGCCCCTCTGGGTTGCTCCTTTCCTCCTCTTGGGAGGCTGCTGAACACCTTTTTCCTTGGGGCTAGGTGATGATTCCCTTCCTGGGTATGTGCCTCCGGTAGATGATGTACAAGTGTGGCGGCTAGGGGTGGTGTAGTTTCTGCCCGTTTGGTTAGGTCGGCGCAGGCAGGTGCGTTGCTGCTCCCTTCTTCCGCTACCTTCTGGTCATTGCCCTCTTGGGGAGTGTCGGAGGCCAAATCTTTCGCTCCATCCTTGAAGAGTGACTTAATGGAGGTGATTGTGTTGAGGAACAGATCTTCGGATTTGCCGCTCTCGTCTTCCTTTTCCACTGAACGGGAGTCGCCCTTTAGGGGAGCGGGAGAAACATGCCCCGGCATTCCTTTGATGGGCTTCAAGCCTATGGGTGTCACTGGGCCAGAATCCATTGACTTTCCTCCCTCTGGTGTCCTCGCTGCGCCTTTTCCAGAGATGTCTTCCTCATGGGGAGCCATTGCTTCTGTAGCGTATCCTGGGGTCGCCACGGGCTGCAGCCCTACCCGATCGCTCTCGTACAAGGTCGCCGCGGGCTGCTGCCCTACCTTGCCTTCCGCCTTCATCTTCTGGGAAGAAAGCCTAGCTCCCTTCGTGGGGGAATCCTCGAGGGGTGCGATGTTCCACATTTGGACTGGTATGGTCCGCCTGTGGTGGTGGAACTACTGGCCGCTGACGCGGACCAAAGTGTAGCGGGGAGAAAAGAAAACCCAGGGGAATGGAGGGGGTGAAGGGGGAGGATCGGGCTCAGAAGAGATTAGTGTTTTTGACCTCCCCTCACGGGGATGTCGGGTTAGAAGCTCGAATCCCCCCGCGAGGCGGGAGAGCAGAGTAGAAAGACGCAGTGGGTGCTAGCGGGTCAGAGTGCCGCGTCGCAATTAAGAGAGAGAGGGGATAGACATCTCTGCCCACAGAGGGGAGCAGAAACGAAGCACCCGCCCTATCCCCACGTCATCCTACCCACTAACTACCCAATGGAAGCGAGAAAGAGAACCCTGTCTGCTCGATCCAACGGGAGAGCAGCGAAAATAGACTCAGTTTTGGCCTGGCAGGTCAGAGTGCTGCTCAGGCAATTAAGTGGTGAGAAAGTAGACCAACCCCTGTCACTAGAGGGAAGAGACCGGAACGAAGAAAAACATGCAAAAAAACAACAAAGGCAGGTATCAACTACCAGCTAGTGGTGTTGGTCCCGAGATTCCAGTCTCCCTAAAAAGGGGATCGGTTTTCGGGTCCAAGCTCCCACAAATGTGGAGTCGGTCCTTTAGGTCCTGACTTGCCAGAGAAGGGGGTCGGTCCTTGCTAACAAGAGTTAGTATGAAAAAACATCTTAACCTATTCTGAAAGCCCGGTTGTGGATCAAGTTTCGTAGCTGAGAGAACAGATACTACACTTTGATCTTTATATTTAATTTATTTCGTTTAAAGAAAAAATTACAATTAAAAAAATTCCAATATAAAATTAAAACATTTAAAAAAAGTAAAATCTCCAAAAGACAAAACAAATTTAGGCACAAGGCCCTATAAGATTGGGGGAGGGGAGTGTTGCAGGGTCTTTATAACTAAAGTAAAAATGGAGTCTTTGGCGACTTTACTCTTGACTGGCAACATTTACCACAATACCTCATTCACTCTGTGGAATCTAAAGCTAACTAATGAAAACCCCAACGTTTTTGCAAAAGGGATATATATACAATTGTGTGTGTGTGTGTGTGTGTGTGTGTGTGTGCGCATTTTTTTTTTTTAATAAAAATGTGTGTGTGTGTGTGTGTGTGTGTGTGTGTGTGTGTGTGTGTGTGTGAAAAAAGTTCAATTCATTGGAAAAAATAAAAAGTTCTTCAATTTGGAAGAAAACCAGTTCGTGTTGGGGAGTGGGAAGTATAGAAAAATGTACAAAAAATAAAATTAGTGCATTGTTAGTAAGGTCCCTCCCTGAGCTAATCTAAGTAGTTAGATCGCCTACTGTTTTCCGGGGCACTGAAAACAAGCGGGGAGATCCCTAATGGGGATTGGGAAGAAATCATATCGGATGTTGGGAATAAAATAAATAGATTGTTAAAAACAAAAGGGGGGGAATATATTAGGTGGCGACCTTCGAGTAGGGGTCGATCAGGAGATGATAAAACAAAAAGATAGGGGGGGTAGTGGTAGGGTAGCCTCGGAAGGTTCTCTAGTGGCAAAAACAAACAATCGAGGGACAGGATCTCATTTGTACCACCAGTCAAAAGTCTCTTTACTTTTTATTTGTCTAACCTAGCGGGATGGACTCCGTAGGACCCAGTACCGCATGTGCTATGCCTATGGTGGCAACACGAATTCAAACTTGCCGCCTCGTCGGATGCACAAGCTAGCGTCATGCACCCACCTCTTGTCAAAGGCCACTCGAGGCAACCTCTTCCAATCGCATCTGATCTTTACTTTAAGCAGATGTTTAAAGTAGACGATCAGATCCCGATCCGGAACAGATATCCCTTCGCGGACTTGCTTGAGGCGTGTGATCCATATGACCATCCTCGCTACTGCTAGTATCGCTAGAAAAACCATTCTTTTCTCCCTAGGCAGCGGCAGATCAATGTTTTCCACAAAATATGATTCGTCGAGTTCAAGCCAGCGCTTGGCATTGATGCGAGCCGTTACCTCGTTGACGTACCCTAGGAGGGTTTTGAGCCAGCTACAGCGGAAAAAGGCATGACCGGCTGTTTCTCTCATGTATTCGTCGCAGCGCAGGCAGTAAACCCGGGTTTCTTCATTGTAAAGGTTGAGTTCCTCAAGGAGGGGCAGTGCGTTCCGGACAAGTCGCCAGGTAAGGGAAAATTCCGAATTTGTAAGAAAGTCCCGTCCTGGCGCCCAACTCCACTGGGAGCGGACCTCCTCCAACGACATCCCCATCCGTTTCACTAGCGGTTCCTTTTTGCTACACCCTACTAGTTCCCGATAAAGTCTGTTCCTAGACTGTTCATGGACACTGGTCCCCGGCAACACTCTAAGTGCGGACCGGCATTCGGCGTAGAATACTTGTTCCCCCCTTGGTCGAAGCACGGCGGAGACCGAGGGGTTAGGTGTGAGATTGGAAAATGAGCTTTCAACTGCAGTGACCCATGGAACGTCTACGTACAATGAACGGCTCAGGAAGGCCAACCTCTCTGCGTGCTTGTTACACAGGAGATCGGGCAGTCCCAAGCCTCCCCCACTCGGATTTCGAACACAGACCTCTCTGCAAACATAATGCTTACCCTCGTTCCACAAGAGTGTGTCGAGGTGCTCCTGTAAGCTGATTCGTCATTTTGCAGGGAGGGGAAGTACAGACAGACGGTAAAGGATGAGCGGAAAGACGTATGTAGCACACGCCTCCGCCCGACCCTTCAAGGACAATTTCCTTCCAATCATAGTCAGAGATTTCGACCTTGGCCTCTATTTCCGACCAGTTTTACTTCAGATGGAGACCCGGTCCGAACTACACACCAAGAATCTGGACCGGGCCGTCGGTCCAACTGAAGATGCCCAGAAGCAAATTTACTCCGGTGCAGGCACCCAACCGCAGACCCACCAACTTACTGCGATTGAAGACGGCCCCTGTCACTTCTTCATATCGAGCGAGCGCCTCGGTAACCACTTGAATGTCTGTGGGGCAAGACACGAACACGGTGACGTCATCGACGAACGTGGAAACCCTGGCTCGTGTGCCTCCAGGGAGAGCTATTCCACGCAGGACTGGTGTAGTCGCCCCGTCCCTTGACTTGTGAAGGAGGGGTTTAAAACGCCAGGACGTACAACAGAGGCGACAGCGGACAACCCTGTCGCACTGACCGGGAGATGGCAAAAGACTCCGACAGCTTACCGTTGATCTGCACCGCTACCGTCGGCCTATCATACAGTACAGAGATCGACTTGCGGAAGTCCGGATTAAATCCGGCGGCCTCCAGCACAGATCCAAGGAACCGATGGTCAACCCTATCGAAAGCCTTGGACTGATCCAAACTGATCAGCGCAGCCTCGGCGTCGTCTTCTGTCCCCTCTATGATCGTGCATATTAGATGAAGATTTTCCTGAATCGATCTCCCCTTCACAGCATAGCTCTGGTCTGGTTCGATCAAGTAAGTGATGACAACTTGCAACCGATTCGCAAGAACTTTGGCCAAAATCTTTAACTCTGTGTTTAGCAGAGTCAAGGGCCTGAAATCGTCGAAATCTTCCTCCTCACCATGTCGTTGACCTTTCCTCAGCAATGTGATCACTCCCTTGGTCACCTGCCCAGGGATAGAGCCCTGAACAAACCAATGGTTGAACATATCCTTCAGAATAGGGACCAACATGGGCGACAGCCTCAAGTAGAACTCGTAGGGTAGACCATCAAGCCCCGGGGACTTGTTGCAGCCGACCTGCTTCAACGCAGTAATGATCTCATGTTCCGCGACAAGACCATCACAGCTAGCCGCTCAAGCCACCATGAGGCGGGGCGAATCGGCCAAATAGCTGCCAAACTCTTCAACCCTGAGTCTGGGTAGTTGGGTGAAGCGCTCCGATAGATGCTTTCAAAACCCCTCGCAAATCTCCGGCGTTGACACGAGGGTGTGCCCTTCCAGGTCGTTTACTTTTCGAATGTACCCGTCCGAGTCACGCCTTAGAGCGGCCTTACGCTCAACAGCGTCAACATTAACAGCCTCATTAGAGACTTTCATTAGCCTAGCCCTAACTATCTGGCCCTTGTACTGCTCACTTGCCAAGCGGTTGAGGTCTTGTTTAGCTAGCGCTATCTCTAGGGGGTCCCCACCCTCCAATGCCTGGATCAGCCTATTCTCTATACGCTTCTTGGCCTTAGCCTTATCTAGTGCGAGGCGTTGGCTGTACTGGACCGAGAAGAGTCTAATCTTAGCCTTGAGACTAAACCACCACTTACTCCCGGTAACCGCCCCCACTAATGCCTGTTTGATTATCTCTGTAACCTTCAACTGGTAGTCCTCCAGCTCCAACAAGGTGCTGTTGAACTTCCAGTATCCGGCTAGTCTAGGCCTAGGGCTCAAGTTCAGGCGGGCCATAACTAGTTTATGGTCCGAATGTCCTAGAAAGTGGAACGTGGGGCAAGATAGGAAATCTACATCGCCTCTTCTAACTAACATCCGATCCAAGTAAGTACTTGGATAGGAAGACGTATTAGAATGCCACGTCCACATCTCCCACCCCGGGTGATCCAGGCGAAATCTGTCGACCAGGTCGCATGAAGCCATCAGGTCAGACAGACTGCTGTCACACCACATCGACCCGTTAGCCCCCCCCCCGACCTTATCTATCTTGGGATCAAGGATGGCATTCCAATCACCCATTAAGTCTACCCTCTCCGGATCATCTATAAAACCCTCCACCCGTCGAAAGAAGGAAGCCCTCTTCACAGCGGAATTAGGCGCGTAAATCACGACTATCCGAAACACACTGCTATTAATGGCAACATTGACGACAATCGCCCGCCTGTCCCCGTCCGCGTGAACAACATTCACCGACGCTGATAGGGTGCGATTTACTAGCAAGGAGATTCCACGACTATAAGTATTGCCATATGCTGAGTAAACATCGTAGTCGCTCACCAGCACCTGACAATCCCCGTCACAAATAAAGTGGGTCTCCTGTATAGCTGCAATATCTATCTTGAGGGACACCAGATCCCTCAGCACGCGCGCTGCCTTGCTTCGACATCTGAGGCCCCTCACATTATAAGTAGCCAAGTTTAAAGCCATGGTCACCTACCTTATTCAGTGTCACACACGGGCCTGAAATCCTCGGGGGTGAGGACGTGGCAGGCTTGATCAAGGCTTCCGGTCAGTAATTCAGCTGAGGGTAATCCATTCTTGGCCACGCCTCCCACGTCCAGGGGAAAGGTTAGTTTGAGTGCCCTGTAAAAGGAGGGGTGGATGTAAACAGGGACTCTGCCCTCACATTTGTAAAATAAATTGTTCAGCGAAGGATGCTCCGTGTCCGCCAGCTGCTGGCCCGGGATTGCATCCTTTGCGGCATCTACCATGGCCCAGAGAGCCTCAGTCCTGGAATCCTTGTTGACCCTAAAAAATGTGGTCAACAAGGGAGCGTCTTTGAAGTTAGTGGGATCAGTGATATTGTCCTCGCCGACATATGTAAAGTTTCTTAGTTGGTTGTAACGGACCTTCTGCTCTGGTGTTGCCTGCAGAGGGCCCGTCTCACATATCCTTCCTCCTGGAAGGAAGGGAGTCTTTTTGTCCGCTCCGTGCAGACAGTTGTGGTTGGGGTTGGTTTTTCTTTAGCGGGTTGAGGAGGAGTAGGGGAGGAGGAAGTGGGGGTTGGCGTGTCTGGTGTGGGGGTGTTTGGTGCTGGGGGGTGTTGCTTTTTTGGGGGGCGTCATTTGTCCTTTCTGGGGATGGGTTATGTGCGAGAGTCCTTGGGGGTTTGGGGATGGAGGAGGGTTGTTGCTCTGGCTATTCGGGGGTTGGGGTTGAAGGGAGATCAGCCTCGGCATTTGAAACATTGAATTTCGGGGTGGGGTTGCTTCCTTTTGTCTTCCTACTCTTTCTCCTCTTTGTACTCTTCTCTGCCATCTCTGCTGCTTCTGTTGATTGCACTACTGCTGATGCTGCTGTCTCTCTTCCGACGCATTCTCTTCCTCCGAGTCTTGAAGTTTCCTCTTGTTCGAGTAAGAGGGCGCCGGGATGTCCATGGGAGTTTGCTCTGGCTGGTCTTGGGTCACTGTTTGCTTGGGCATGCCTTTGGGGCGTCTGCCCTTCTTGGTGACCGTCGACCAACCAGCCTCTGCTGCTTGTCCCAGTTCAGCTGTAGTAGAAGTTGTTGGTGGGGCTGCAGCCGGGGTTTTGTAGGGGCCATCCCTTGTGATTTGGGAGGGGCTGTGGCCGGGAGTCTTTTAGGGCAGTCCTTAGCCATGTGCCCTTGTTTTTGGCAGTGCCAACATTGGGGCCTCCTGCCCTCAACAATGATGGCCATCGTCCATTCGTCGAATTTCATCATCGCAGGGATTTTATGGAATTCGGTTTTATCCAGGACCATCTTGACTTTATGATCTCCGGTCATCACATTCCGTTGACCGCGGACAGGCGTGACGGATTCCACGTCTCCATACTGGCTTAGTATAGCCCCGACCTGCCGGGCTCCCATGAAGACCGGGACATTCAGCATGGTGACGTTCGTTCTCCTCTTATTGAGATACTCTGGTTGGAGTCGAATCCTCTTCCCCCGGTGGTCGGTTTTTGCTAGCCTTATCGCGTCTTCTGGGCTGGGGAGCAGCACGTCCCACATGGCATAGCTCCTCCTGCAGATGTAACTGGCTGGAATGTTAAGCTCTAGGAGGAGTGCCACCATGCTGTCCTTATCGACTCCTGTCAGGCTTCTGGTCATTCGGTCAGACGTGATCAGGGAGAGAACTCTGTGGTGTTTCTCACTGAGAACGCAAACGCCGAGTTTGTTTTAAGACTTTATTCAGCTGAGAGCCTGCCGCAAGTATCTACATGCTGTCTCCTTCTGCATCGCCCATTTGCCGGTGTTCCCCCTGTTATCGTCCCCTGTGTACCTACGTACATAACATCTCCCCCCAAAAAAGAAAGGTCCATTTATCATGGAAAAAGGTCAGGGTAGACTGCCCTTGTGACCCTTTTGTGGTCGAGGATTATTCTGCCTCAGTATGTGACCATTGAAATCCCCCCCTTTTTTTTTTTTTTAAAGTTAAGAAAAAATAAAAGGTAATTGTTCAATCTTTAGTCAATCCGGACTAAAACGATTCGGTGGTTTTATTGTACGGCCCGATCATCGTGGCAGGGCTAGTGGGGTATGCTCACTCACTTCTCTATCTGGCTGCTCATAATCGGGCGAATTCTCATGTGTCAATGGAGTCTGTGGATGTGTGTTATTTTCTGTTGCCATATCTGGAGGCATGTTTAGTTCCGTGAAAATGCGTTCTGGATTGTTTTCACTTGGGGATTGAGGTGCTGGCTCGGTGATACAACGGTGAGACCTGATGTGATCCTGATGACAACGAACCAACTGGCCATCCTGCAATCTGATTATGAACCCCACAGCAGGCACCCCCTTTCAACACTTAGTTCGTTTTTACGAGTGTGAAATGGTAAATACGGAGCATCATGTGGGAGATTGCACCCTCCATGTTATGTGGCTTGAACAACCTTAGAGAGGATGGGGTCTTTGCGTGTATGAGCACAAATGTCAGTCGAGTCAACGGTGGAATTGTCCAGGGGTATCCATGAGATGTATAATGCAGCCTGGTGTTGGAACATCTAACGCTTCCTGCAGGGGGAGACGACTCATTGCGTCGGCAGTGACGATGTGTGAACCAGGCCTATATTCTATCGTGTAATCATAAGCACTCATCAACAGTGACCAATGTATTATTCTTGGTAGCAGGATGTCCAATGTTGGCTTTGTTGGGCTAAAGAGGCTGATAAGTGGCTTATGATCCGTAATGATACGGAATGCACGTCCAAATAAGTAGTGATGAAACTTTTAACCCCAAAGATAATACTCAGTCCCTCCTTGTCCAACTGACTATAATTTTTCTCAGCTGGTGACATTGTTCTTGAAGCAAAAGCAACAGGTTTCTCTGAACCGTCGGCAAAGATGTGCGACAAAACAGCTCCGACACCATATTGATTGGCGTCACAGGTCAGTACCAGTTCCTTCTTCAGGTCATAGTGAACCAGGACATTCGTGGTCTACAATGCATCTTTGGCTCACTGAAAAGCTGTTAATTGGGGGGTGTCCCACGTCCAAGAGACACCTTTCCGCAGTAGATAATAGAGGGGGCCCAACTTGTTGGGGACGTACCTAGCGTAGAACTGGAATAAGCTCAAGAAAGCCTTAAGTTCGATCACATTGCGTAGGGCTGGTGCATCCCGGATGGCACGGATCTTTTCTGCTGTAGGGTGAAGGCCTTCGGAGTCAATCCAATGACCTAAGTAGATTACGGAGGGTGCTATGAACTTGCACTTGTCTAGACGAACGCGGAGACCAGATTCTGAGAGTTTCCCTAACACTCGGTCAAAGGTGCTCAAGTGTTCTGCGTCTGATGATCCTGTAATTAGTATGTCGTCCTGATAGCATATGACATGTGGTTCATTTGCCAACAAATTGTCCATACAGCGTTGATAGATACCAGGAGCTGATTTTACTCCAAAACTGAGGCGGTTGAACCTGTAGAGACCCCGTGGTGTATTGATTGTAAGGTACTGCTTTGAGTTTTCCTTTAACGGAACCTGCAGGAACGCTGATCTCAAGTCAAGCTTGGTGAATTTCTTTCCCTGCACCAATTTTGCATACAAATCCTCAATCCTGGGGATAGGGTACTGGTCGAGATTTGAACATTTGTTTATTGTAGTTTTATAATCTCCACACAACCGTATTGTTTGGTCAGTTTTGACAACTGCTACTATAGGGGCAGCTCATTCTGAATATTGTACTGGTTCGATAATACCCAGAGATTCTAATCGATCCAGCTCCTTGTCAACCTTTTCACGCAATGCAAAGGGCACGTGTCGAGCCTTGCAGAATATGGGCTTTGTTTTCGGGTCAACACTAAGTTTTGCTGTGAAACCCTTCAATGCGCCCAATTCATCCTTGAAAACATTGGGGTATTTTGCAATAATGTCTTCAATTGCAGGTGTAGCATTTACTGCTTTCAGCTGATGGATGCGTTTCCAGCTGAGTTGCACTACTTGTAACCAGTTTCTACCAAGAAGTGCAGGGCCAGAACCAGGAACAATCACTAATGGCAGACGAAACTGTCAACCATCATAGTCTACCGACACTTGACACGTACTACACGGCGTGATACTTTCTCCCGTGTAGGTTGCTATTTTCTATGACATAGGCTTAAGTACCGGCTTATCAGGTTCACACCATAGTTTTCCAAATGCATTGTGGCTGATCAATGAAACAGCAGCTCCGGTGTCGATCTCCATTTCGACATTGCGGCCATTTATGCCCACCAACATCATCAGGGGCTCGGTTTTGCTATTTGCTGGCAGGTTAAACAGCCTATGCACCGAGGCACAGTCGCTGCCTGTATCTTCGTCTACTGGTTCTTCACTGGTGACCTTGTGGGTTTTACGATTTCCAGCTCTGTCGTTGTACTTCCAGGTCAAACAGGCTGGCGAAATGTGACCGGTTTTGTGACAAAAATTACACGTTGCCTCTTTGAAACGACAGGAGTCGGGGTAATGTTTTCCGTTACATCGGAAAAATGGTCTTTGTTTTTGTCTCCGTAGTGGAGTAGGCCGTTCAACCTGGTTGACTTTCGTCTGTATTGTAAAATTGGACGTTGAACAGGCTGCCATGTCACTAACATTCCTGTCTGCACTTTCCATGGCAAGAGCTATCTGTTGGGCATAAGGAAATGTTAGTTTCCTCTCGGAAAGCAGTTGCCGACAAATTCGGTCATCCATCAATCCAACGACGATCAAATCTCTCAACATCTCTTCTATCATATTTCCAAACTCACAAAACTTTGTAATTTTTTTTAAATGAGCAATAAAATCCGAAATGGACTGACCTGATTGTTGGCGGCACATGTAAAAGTTGAATCGCTCAACAATTACGGACGGTGTTGGGTTGCAATGCTCTTTTAACGAGAGCGAGAGTTCCTCATAACTTTTGTCTCTTAAGCTGTGCGGTGTAACGAGATCCTTCAGCAGAGTAAATGTTTCACCACCACAAACAGAAAGAAGGACGGCCTTTTTCTTTCCTGGATCTTGTATTCCGTTAGCCTCGAAATAATACTCCAATCTTTCTGAGTATGTGTCCCAATAACCTCCACTCGGTGAGAATTCGTCGATTTTACCATAAGACGTCATGTTTTTAAAATGCGTGTGTGCAGGTAGAAATATGTCGCTATTTAATTTCTATTAAACGCGATGTTTTTTGGAGAAAAAGTTTAAATAACTTTCCCCTTTATGAGAAATGATCTCATCCTCGTCGCTATGTGGTGTTTCTCACTGAGAACGCAAACGCTGAGTTTGTTTTAAGACTTTATTCAACCGAGAGCCCACCGCAAGTATCTACATGCTGTCTCCTTCTGCACCGCCTGTTTGCTGGTGTTCCTCCTGTTATCGTCCCCTGTGTACCTACGTACATTACAAACTCTTTTCTCCAACTTCTCGATTTGACCTGGAAGGGGTTTGACGATGTTGCCCACCGTATAGTCCTTGTAGGTGGAGTTAAAGAGTTTTGGGAGGATGCTCCGCGGAAGTTTTCTCCTTGGATGTTTCATTTTCTGGAGTTGGAGCTTCTCCAGTTGGTTATGAGGCACCGCTTCTTCCAGTTCTCCGCTTTCCTCCTCCTCCTCCTCTTCCGTGGATGGGGGATCCTCTCCGGGGGAAGTCAGTGGGTCGCTTGAGGTGGCTAGCATCTGCGGAGCTGGGATTGCCACTGGCTGTGGTTTTCCAGGTGCTTTTGCTGTCTCCTCGTTCTTCGTCCTCTTTTTCTTCTTAGGGTTGCCCTCTTGGGGAGCTGGGGTGACTTGGTTGCCATCGGCAAATGAGGATTGAGGTTCAGAGGGTGCCACTAGTTGTGGATCACTTGAGTGGTACCTCGTTCCCTCATCCGCCGCAGGCATGGAAGCTTCTATCTGGGAATGTTCCTCTTGGGGAGCCTGGGTGGGAGTGCTATCTCCGACCGATGAGGATTGAGATGGAAGGGGTGTCGCAGGATGTGTACCACCCTGATCACACCTCGTTCCCTCGTCAGTCACTTCTTTGACTCCCCAATTTGTGGAGTGGCCCTCGTGGGGAGCTGGAGACGGGACTGGTTGCCCTTCTGATGTTGGACCTGCCTGGGTCACCGCGGGCTGCGGCCCTACCCTGGCCTTCTCCTCCTCTACTTTGTTCGTGGTGGGTGCTCCCTCCGATGGGGAGTACTCGAGTGGGGCGATGTTGCGCATCTGCGGTGGTATCTGCCTTTTCCCCGGCATCATGTGGAAAAACTGCACCAGCCGCTGCCACGGACCAAAGTGTAGCAGGGGAGAAAAGAAAAATGCAGGGAAATGGGGGGAGGATGGAGGGGAGTGGGTGAGGTCAGAAGAGAGAAAGTGGATTGATCTCCCCTCATGGGGATGTCGGATTAGTCAGCTCAGATCCCCACAAGGGGGAAAGCAGTGAAGGGAGATGCAGTGGGTGCTAGTGAGTCAGTGCCGCGTCGCAATTAAGAGAGAGAGAGGATAGACATCTCTGCCCAGAGAGGGGAGCAGAAACGAAACACCCACCCTACCCACGTCACCCTGCCTGCAAAGAACCCCAAGGAAGTGATAAAGAGAGCCCGGTCTGTTCAATCCATTGGGAGAGCAGAGAAGGAAGACAAAGAGTGGGCTTGGCAGGTCAGAGTGCTGCACAGGCAATTAAGAGGGGAGAAAGTAGATCATTTCAACCTCAGAGGGGAGGAGGAAACGATGTACCCAAAAGAAAAAATGCTAAGCTAACCCGACCAGGTCGCGTCTACCAAAGAAATTGTTGTCGGTCCCGAGAACAGCAAACTCCCAAAGAAGGGATCGGTTTTCAGGTCCAGACTACCACATAATGGCGTCGGTCCTGGGGGAGCGAAAAGGGTCCAGACTCCCCAAAGAGGGGGTCGGTCCCACTAACCAAGGTTAGTAAAGTCACAAAAGTGACCAAAGTAAAAGCCTTAAACTTGACGGGTGGGTCAAGTGGCGGAACTCTTAAAAAAAATAAAAAATGAGTAACTGGGAGACAGATACTACACTTTGATCTTGTTTATATATTTTATTGCTTTTAAAAATTTTGAAAATACAATTCAGTAAAAAACAACTGTTGTCTGTGTGTTTGTGTATGCTTTTTTTTTTTTTTCAATTTTGTGTGAGTGTGTGTGTGTGTGTGTGTGTGTGCATGTTTGAAAAAATAAAATTCAATTTCATTAGAAAATAAAAAGTTTTTGAATTAAGAGCAAGATTGTTCGTGGAGTGGGGAAAACTAATCAAGAGTGTTCATATCAAAAACAAAAAATAAATCCTACTGGGTTGTTAGTGAGGCCCCCCTGTACTAATCTAGGTGACTAGACCCCCCCCCTCACTGTTTTCCGGGGAATCGAAAACAAGCAGAGCGATCCCTAATGGGGATTGGGGAAAATACCTTAATGGAAGTGGGAGAAAACAAAGCAACGGGTGGAGAGGGGTTGGAAGGTGACCTTTGAGTGGGGGAGTGACCGGGGATGTTGAAAAAGCAAGGATGTGGCACAAAGGGGATGGGCAGACTCAGAGGTTCTCTAGTACCAAAAAATAAAATCAGGAACAGGATCTCATTTATACCACCAGTCAAGAGTCTTCTTAAAATGACTTAGCTAGAACCTAAGCGGGATGGGTTCCGAAAGCCCCAGCACCGCCTGTGCCATGCTTAAGGAGAGAACACGTATTGAAACTTGGCTCCTCGACGGATGCACAAACTAGTGCTGTGCACCCACCTCTTGTCAAATTCCACTCTAGGCAACCTCCTCCAATCGCATCTGATCTTTACTTTAAACAAATGTTTAAAGTAAACGATCAGATCCCGATCCGGAACAAATGTCCCTTCGCGGACCAACTTGAGGCACGTGATCCAAATCACCATGCGCGCTACTGCCAGGATCACCAGGAAAACCATTCTTTCCTCCCTGGGGAATGGCGGCTCCATGTTGTACACAAAATAACCTTCGTTGAGATCGAGCGGACATTCGGCATCGATACGAGCCGTTACCCTCCGACGTACTCCAATAAGGGCTGGATCCGGCTGCAACTAAAAAACGCGTGCCCGATCGTTTCGGGCTCGCGTTCATCATAGCGCGGACAGAAGCCCCTCATATGTTCTTTATACCGGCAGAGTTCGTCGAGAAGGGGCAGCGCATTTCGGACCAGTCGCCAGGTGAGGGAAAATTCCGAGTTGTTCAGAATCTCCCGTCCTGGCGCCCAACTCCAATGAGAATGGACAACCTCCATCGACCATCACATCCGTCTACAAAGTGGATCCTTTGCGGCCCCCTCCACTAGCTCCTGATAAAGTTTCTTTCTTGGCTTATCGAGGACACTGGTCCCCAGCAAAGCTCTAAGAGCGGTCCGGCATTCGGAGAAGAACTTAGACTCCCCCCTCGGTCTACGACGACCTTCTACCGAGGGGTTGCGTTTGAGATTGGGAAACGAGTTCTCAACCACAGGAACCCAAGGAGCGTCTTCTTCAAGCGAACGACCCAGGAAAGCCAATCTCTCGGCATTTCTATGACACAAGAGACTGGGCTGACCCAGGCCTCCCTCGCTCGGACTCTGGACACAGACCTTTCTGCAGACATAATGCTTACCATCGTTCCACAATAGTGAATCGAGGTGCCCTTGCAAGTGGGTTAGTCGTTCTGCAGGGAGAGGAAGTACAGACAATTGGTAAAGGATGAGCGGAAAGACGTATGTAGCACACGCCTCCGCCCGACACTTCAAGGACAATTTCCTTCCAATCCAAGTCTTCACTGACGATTTGACCTTGCCATATACTTCTGACCAATTCTTTTCCAGCTGAAGTCCCGGTCCAAACCAGACACCGAGAATACGGACCGGTCCATCGGTCCAGCTGAAAATACCTGGAAGCGAGTTTACCCCAGTTCAGGCCCCCAACTGCAGGCCGACAGACTTGCTGCGGTTGAAGATGGCCCCTGTGACTTCTTCGTATCGAGCGAGCGTCTCGACCACCGCTTCAACGTCCATGTGGCAAGACGGCGGGATCAGCCTGTGTTTTTTTGGAAGTGTCTTCCTCAGTAGGGGTAGGGGGATTAGCTCGCATCTTCCGGCTTTTCCTCCTCCTGGCCCTCCTGATCTTTGACGCACTCAGTGTTGCTGCTGCTGGTGATTCCTCCTCTTCCTCTGATGCGACCTCCTCTTCAGACTCTTGTAACTTCCTCTTGTTTGAGGAGGAGGGTGCCTGCGTGTCCATGTTTTCCGTGCCTTCTTGCTTGTTTTCTGGCTGGTCTCTGGTCACTGTTTTTAGTGACCGTCGACCAACCTCCTGTGCTTCTGGGAGGCTTGTGGCCAGCACGGGCGTGGAGACTTGTGGTGTAGTTTTGACTGGCCCTGCAGCTTTGCTTTGCGTTTTTGTTGGGTTCTTGTTCCCACTCTTTTTCGGGCAGTCTTTGGCCATGTGGCCTTGTAGCTGGCAATGCCAGCGATGGGGCTTCCTCCCCTCCACTATTAGGGAGAGCGTCCACTCTCCGAATTTCAAAGTGGCCGGAATGCCGTAGAATCCCGCTTTGTCCAAGACCATCTGGATTTTATAGTCCCCAGTCATGATGTTTCTTAGACCGCGGACTGGCGTGACTTCCTCCACGTCCCCGTATTGACTGAGGATGGCCCCCAGTTGTTGGGCTTCCATATAGCAGGGGACGTTCAGAGCAGAAACATTAGCCCTCCTCCTGTTTATGTAAATGGGCTGTAGCTTCATGTTTCTGCTCTGGTGACTGGTCCTGGACAGCTTGATCGCATGTTCGGGGGTGGGAAGCAGAACATCCCACTGCGCGTAGCTTCTTCTGCAGATGTAGTTGGCCGGGATGTACTGCTCCAGCAGCACGTTTACCATTGTGTCTTTGTTGACACCCGTGAGGCTCCTCGTCTTGACATCAGATGTAATCAGTGAGAGGACCCTATTCTGTAAGCCCTCAACCTGTCCTGGAAGGGGTTGGATGTCATTCCCCTTGGTGTACTCCTTGTACGTGGAGTCGAACAGCTTCCGATAGTCCTCGGGTGTCAACTTGCTCTGCTGCTCTTTGAGGCCCCATGCTGATCCACCGCCCTGTTGGGAGTCTGCTGGTCCAGGGACGGGGGGCGTAGCTGGCACCTCTCAGCTAACTGCCATTGTGGGAGTTGCTGGCTCGGGGGTCTGACCTTTACCAGTCAAAGTTGGCCAATCTGCATTAGATATTGCGTGCTGGCTTTCTCTTCTTTCCGGGTCATTCCCCTTTCTCTTTTTCTTCCTTAGCTGCTGGGTGGCTGTCTCTTGGGGAGTAGGTGGTGTCTTCCCTCCTGGGTTATATTCCTAGCTGCTGGCGTTGGCGTAGCAGGTGCTGTGGTCCAGGGAGCCGTTCCTATCAGTGTGGTTTGGTTGCTACTGGTTGGTTTCTTGTCCCCTTCCCAGGCTTCCTTTTTCTCGTTCTTGCCCTCTTGGGGAGTACTGGAGGGCGAACGCTGGTCTCTTCGTCAAAAAGAGAGGCTAGTGTGGCATTAAATAGCTCCTCGGTTTTGTCATCGGAGCCTTTTTCCACATCTTCTGCTGCAACTGGGGTGTTGCCCTTTTGGGGAGCGGGGGATTGATTCCCCGCCTTACTTCCCGTGGGATTGGTGTCCAGGAGTGCAGCTGGTGTAGCTCCTTCTGCATTCTCCTCGACTGCAGTTCTTGCAGCTACATTTCCGCCGGGTCACCTTCGTGGGGAGTAATTGCAGGTGGTATTCCTGAGGTCGCCGCGGGCTGCGGCCCTACCTTGCTAGCAGGTTCCGTGTCGTCAGAAGGTGCACTTGCTCCCTCACATGGGGAGTCCTCTGCGGGGATGGTGTTGCGCATTTGGGGTGATGTACCCCTCCTGCCTGGCATTATGGTGATAGCACTGACTGCTGACGTGGACCAAAGTGTAGCGGGGAGAAAAGAAAACCCAGGGGAATGGAGGGGTGAAGGGGGAGGATCAGGCTCAGAAGAGATTAGTGTTTTTGACCTCCCCTCACGGGGATGTCGGGTTAGCAGCTCGAATCCCCCCACAAGGGGGGGGCAGAGAAGAAAGACGCAGTGGGTGCTAGCGGGTCAGAGTGCCGCATCGCAATTAAGAGAGAGAGGGGATAGACATCTCTGCCCACAGAGGGGAGTAGAAACGAAGCACACGCCCTACCCCCACGTCACCCTACCCACTAACTACCCAACAGAAGTGAGAAAGAGAACCCTGTCTGCTCGATCCAACGGGAGAGCAGCGAAAATAGACTCAGTTTTGGCCTGGCAGGTCAGAGTGTTGCTCAGGCAATTAAGCGGTGAGAAAGTAGACCATCCCCTGTCTCTAGAGGGAAGAGACCGGAACGAAGAAAAACATACAAAAAACAACAAAGGCAGGTCTCAACTACCAGCTAGTGGTGTTGGTCCCAAGATTCCAGTCTCCCAAAAGAGGGGATCGGTTTTCGGGTCCAAGCTCCCACAAATGTGGAGTCGGTCCTTTAGGTCCTGACTCCCCAAAGGAGGGGTTCGGTCCTTGCTAACAAAAGTTTGTATAAAAAAGCACCTTAACCTAGCCCGAAAGCCCGGTGGTGGATCAAGTTTCGTAGCTGAGAGAACAGATACTACATTTTGAGATATTAAATCTTTTATTCATGTTAAAAATACAGTCAAAATCAACGATGAACAAAAAACTTAGGCACATGGCCAACTCAAAAGGGGGGATTGTGGGGGGTCGTTGGTCATCCTTGTCACTCCAGGACTAAACAAAGTCAAAAGTTTCTCCCAGCTAGTATCTTCTTTCACCATAATACTGCATTCGCCCTTTCATATTGGGGGACGTCCTACTTAACTCCCAATTTTTAAAACATTTTTTATTGACGTGTAAAAACAAAAAAGATAACAATAAAATGGTACAATAATTCATTTGTGTCGAGGGCGGGGGAAGAAAAAACAAAAGGTGGTTAGTAGGACCCTCCCAACTCCGTCTAGTTGATAGACTGCCCGTTCCACTAGGTTTGTAAAAGGAACCTCGCTTCTGCAGGTCAGTCTCTAGGTGGGGATGCCCTCTAGATGGGGGTGAATGGAGAAAAGAAATTTTTGTGGGTAAGGGATGGTGGTTAGTTTGTATTTCTTTTTCTCCAAGATGGGTAAAATTTAGAGGAAGGGGTGAAAACAAAAATTGCAGGTAAGAGGGGATGAGGATCTTGGAGGCTTCCTAATCGAGGAGGGATGGAACACACACTCAGCTAGCTGAGAGGCTACTTGTTTAATTTTACTTTACAGAACTGCGCGTTCCACACCTAGGTGGGGAACACGTATTCAAATTTGGCTCCTCTTCGTACACACAGACTTGCCACATGTATCCATCGTCTGTCAAATGCTGCGCGATGCAGCCTTCTTCTATCACATCTGATCTTCACCCGTAGTTAGTGTTTAAAGAAAGCGATCAGATCTTGATCAGAAAAAGACAACACCCCCCGGCAACCTTGCAGAGGCGACATCCAAATCACCATTCTCGCCACGGCCAGGATCGTAATGTAGACCATTTGTCTTTCCCGGTCCCACGGCGGCCTCACGTTGTCCACAACATTGGATACAGTAACTGGGCGAGGATGCTCAGGATCGATGCGAGCCGTCACTCCGCTGACATACGACCAGTACTGGCGGAGTTCGCGGCAATCGAAGAAAACGTGATCTGTAGTTTCTACGGCCGTTGTCCTACAACAGGGACAATCAGGCGACTCCAAAAACCCGGAACTGCATTGTATGTTGTTGAGTGGAAGTGCATTTCAGGCCAATCGCCAGGTCAGAGAGAACTCTGAATTGTTCAGATGACTCGAACCTGGCGCCCAGCTCCACGCGGAGCGGATCTCACTCTGCTGCCACCCTAAACACGTGCATAGCGGGTCGTCGGCGTCCCCCTTCACTAGATCCCTGTGGAGTTCCCTACGGGTAGCAGTCACAAGGTCACTGGACCTTGGTAGTCGTTTTAGCGCGGCTCGGCACTCTTTCATGTAGGCAGATTCTCCCCGTGGCCTGCGACGGCTCTCGATGGAAGGGTCGAGAACGAGGTCGGGGAAAGCGGCAGTAACCACGGGGTGCCACGGTTGGTCATCCTGCATATAGTGGCTCAGGAAGGCCAGCCTCTCAGCATCTCGATGACACTTCAAGTCCGGCATTCCCAAGCCTCCCTCACACGGACGTTTAATACAGACCTGTCTGCTCACCCAGTGTCTTCCTCTGTCTCAAAGGAGCGAGACAAGAGTTCGACAAGAGCTTTTAGGTGTAGTGCAGGCAGGGGAAGTATGGCCAGTCGGTAAAGGATGAGAGGAAAGACGTAAGTGGCGCACGCCTCAGCTCTACCCTTTAAGGAAAGTTTCCTAGGAAGCCACGAATTGACTGCAGCCTCCACCTTTGACTGTACCTCCAACCAATTCTTGTCAAGCTGGAGACCCGGTCCGAACAACACGCCGAGGATCCAGACCGGGCCATCTGTCCAGCTAAAGGGCGCCGGGAGGTTTGCGTTGCCACTCCATGCGCCCAACCGCAGTCCTACCGACTTGTTGCAGTTTATCTTGGCCCCCGTGATTCTTTCGTACTGTGTGAGTGCCTCCGACACGACCTCAATGTCTCTGAAGCCCGACACGAAGACCGTGACATCATCGGCGAACGCGGATACCTTGGCAGCAGAGCCGCCAGGCAGAGCCATTCCGTGCAGGGCCGAATTTGCCTCCCCCTGTCTCAGCTTGCGGAGAAGAGGCTCCAAAGCCAGGACATAAAGCAGGGGAGACAGCGGACAACCCTGACGAACCGACCGAGAGATAACAAAGGGTTTCGAGCGCTTTCCGTTGACTTGCACGACAGCCATGGGCTGTCGATACATTATGGAGATCCACTTGCAAAAGTCCGGTTTAAAACCGGCGGCCTCCAAGACAGATGCCAGGAAACGATGGTCGACCCTATCGAAAGCTTTGGACTGATCTAAGTTGATCAGCGCGGCTTCCGTGTCGTCATCTATTCCCCCCTCTAGGATTGTGCGGATCAGGTGCAAGTTGTTCTGAATCGATCTCCCCTTCACAGCGTAGTTCTGTTCCGGTTCAACCAACTCGTCGATAACAACCTGCAGCCGATTCGACAGGACCTTGGCCAAAATCTTCAACTCTGTGTTTAGCAGAGTTATGGGCCTGTAGTCGTCTAACTCTTCCCCTCCATGCCCGTCACCTTTCTTCAGCAATGTGATCGCTCCCTTGGTCACCTGCCCTGGGATGGATCCCTGAGCAAACCAATGGTTGAACATATCCGTCAGAAGAGGCAGAAACATGGGCGACAGCCTCAAGTACAGTTCGTATGGCAAACCATCAAGTCCTGGCGATCTGTCACAGCTGACCTGCTTCAGCGCAGTAAAGACCTCCCGCTCCGTCACCCGGCCCTTGCAACTAGCCGCTCTAGCCGCCTCGAGGCGGGGAGAGTCGGCCAAATAGTCACTAAACTCAAGGACCGGAAGATCGGGCTGCTGCGTAAAACGCTCCTCGAAATGTTCTCGAAACCCCTCGCAGATCTCCCGAGTCGATTCCAGGGTGCGTCCATCCGGATGTTTGACTTTCGCAATGTATTTGCCCGAGCCACGCCTAGAAACCTCACGGCGCACGTCTGTATCAGAAGTGACTGCTTCGTTGCCTATCTTTCTAAGCCTAGCTCTAACTACTTGGCCTTCGTAACGCTCGCTAGTCTCGCGTAGAAGGTCCTGCTTAGCTAGTTCCTGACTAACCCTATCACCCTCCCCCATAGCCTGGGCTAGTTTCTGCTCTAGCTGCTTCTTCGTCTTGGCCATATCTAGTGCGAGGCGCTGGGCATACTTGACGGAGAAGCTTCTGATCTTGGCTTTGAGACCTAACCACCACTTACTCCCGGTAACCGCCCCCACTAGTGCCTTTTTAATCAATTCTCTTAACTGATCTTGGAAGTCTTGTATCTCCAGAAGGGAGGTGTTTAACTTCCAGTACCCCGCTAACTTAGGCCTATTTCCTAGCTTCAGCCGGGCCATAACTAATTTATGGTCCGTCTGGCCTAGCCAAGTGAACGTGGGACAGGATAGGAAATCTACTTCGCCTCTCCTAACTAACATCCTGTCCAAATAGGTATTTGGATAGGAGGAAACACTATTGGTCTACGTCCACATTTCCCGCCCTGGATGCTCGACCCGAAACCTGTCGACCAGTCCGCATCTAGCCATCAGATCAGCCAGGCTGGACTCGCACCTCTCCGACCCTCTAGCTCCGCCTCCTACCTTATCTATGTCGGGGTCTAAGATGGCATTCCAATCCCCCATTAGCACTACCCGCTTCCGACAATCTACAAACGCGTCAAGCCGACTGAAGAATGAGACCCTCTCACGAGCGGTGCTGGGCGCATGAACCGCGATCACCCGAAACACAGAATCTTTTACGGCAACATCGGCCACAACCAGCCTGCCCACCACATCTCTATGGACAACGGCGACCGTCGCCGACAGGGTACGTTTAACCAGCACGGAAACTCCCTTCCCCCGCGGGCTGCCATATGCTGAGAAAACCTCAAAATCTCTGGCCAGCATCTGACAGTCCACAGAGGAAACGAAATGCGTCTCCTGAATCGCAGCCACATCCACTCCCAGGGACAAAAGGTCGTGCCGGAGGCGAGCCGCCCAGCCTGGTGATCTCAAGCCCCTTGCATTCAAACTAGCCAAATTCAAAGCCATGGTACCTACCTTAGGGTGTGTCACACTCAGCTTCGAAGTCAGCTGGGGAGAGGACGCCGACGTTATGTGCCATGCTCAAGGTGGTCAGGTTTTTCATATCCTGACCTTCTCTCGCAATGCCGCCGACGTCCAAAGGATAAATTAATTTTATGGCCCTGTAGAGTGACGGATGGACCAACACTGGGACCCTTCCCTTGCATTGTTTTGACAGTTCATCAAGAGAAGGGTCATTTTTTTTCACCAGTTCAATTCCCGGAAACGCCCCTTCAGCGGCCTGCAGCCTTGTCCACAAGTTGGTCTTGCAGGCCTCTGGAGTTCTGACAAAAGTTATTAGGAGTGGTGCGTCCGGGAAATTTGAGGGGTATTTACATCTTTCCCCTCTATCTGTTTGTAATCGAGCAGAGGTTTTAAGTTTTTTCTCTGCCGATGGGAAATGTCTGTGGCCACAGATAGAGGGTCTACATTACATAGTTCCTCAGGGGCAAGGACCTTTAGTCTGGTTGGTCTGCAAGAGGCAGAGGAGTCTCTCCCCTCCCTCGGTTCATTCTTTTCCTTTTCTTTTTGGGGTAGTGGCTCAGTTTGCCTTGGTGTGGGGACGGGTGTTTGTGTGGTGCCTGGTGTTGGTGTTGGTGCGGTGTCTGGTGTTGGTGTTGGTGCGGTGTCTGGTGTTGGTGTGGTGTCTGGTGTTGGTGCGGTGTCTGGTGTTGGTGCGGTGTCTGATGTTGGTGCAGTGTGTGGTTTGGGGGTGGAAGTGGATTTTGTTGTTAGGGGTGGTGTATGTTCACAGGGAGTGGGGGCCACCTTTTCTTCCTCTTTTCTTCTTTTGTTTTTCTTTTTCATTATTTTGAATGAACCGGGGAGAGGTGAGGTTGAGTTCCTCTCCCTTTCACTTGCGGATTCATCCTCAGAGGAGCAGTCTTTTCTCCGCTTGATCCTCGTCTCGATTGGTGTGGGGACCGTTGGTTGTGTCTGCTCCTCTATTTGCTGCTGCAGCTGTTTCTGTTGTTGCTGCTCTCGCTGGTGTCGTTGCTTCTGCTGCACTTGCTGATTTTGCTGCTGCAGTAGTTGTTGCTGCAGTTGTTTCCGCGGCATTGGCTGTGGTGGCTGTTGTTGTTGCTGCATTTGCAGAGGCTGCTGCCTCGATTTTTGGGCTGGCGGTGGGACGGTGGCAGAAGGGATTATGTGTTTCCGCTTTTGTCTCACTACCGTGCTCCATTCTTCCCCCTTGGCCTCCTGGGTGGTTTGGGTTTTCCTTGGAGCTGGGGTTGGTGCTGCAGTTGCAGGGGTTGTTGCCGCTTGTTTTGGTGCGGGCGTTGTCTCAGGGGTTGTGACCGCCTTTTGGGTTGTTTGATTAGGGGTTACCCTTTGGGGCAACTCCTAGCCATGTGCCCCTGCTTTTGGCAGAACCAACAGTGTGGACGACGGCCCTCCACCACTACCGTTATGCTGGCGTCTTTGTATGTCAGCAGCGGTGGTATTGCTCGAACACCCTCCCTCTTCAGCCTCATTGCTATTGTGTAGTAGCCCAGGTGAGTCCCAGTTTTTGACCGTACTGGGGTCACCTGTTCCACCTCACCGTACTGGCTGAAGAGGCATCCTAATACTTCCGCAGGTATTTGGGTTGGGACATTAAATACCTGCACCCGAGTCCTTCTCTTGCCCTGGTATTCAGGTATTAGTTTGACTCTCCCATGCTTTATTTCTTGGAGGGAGAGTCTCTCCGCATCGTCCTTGGTGGGTAGGAGGATGTCCCACACAGCGAAGCTCCTCTGGTACAGGTATAGTACTGGGATGTTAAGTTTGTGGAGGAGCCCCACCATGTCTTCCTTCTTCATCCCTAGGAGGCGGTTTTCCAGTATATCGGAAATGGCAAAGGACAGGACTCTGCCCTCAATCGCCTCCCAGGCACCTGGTATGGGTTTTATATCTGCCCCCTCTATGTATTGTCTGTACTTTGTCAGGTACAGGTCTCTATACTCTTGAGGGGACAGTTGTTTTTCTACGGTCTTCCCCCACGCAGACCCTCTTGTTGGTGTTGGTATGGGGTCTTTAGTGGGGTTAGACCGTTTTTGGTCTTTTATGAAGGTCGCCTCTGCCTGTTTATTGGCGACGCTTCCTGCCTCCCCAGATGTCTTGGTCAGTCCTTTTGTGGGAGTGTCACATTTTTGGGCGGCGGCTCCCTTTTTAGTGTCTTTTTCGGAAGCAGCTTCCCGTTTTGGGGAGTCGGCCTCTTGGGGAGCATGATCTTTTTTGTTTACTTTGAGGCCATCTGCCCCTTCCTCGTTTGTGAGGTCCAGGCGGTATGCCCCCTCATTTTCTTGATCTGCTCCCCTTTTGGGAGAGCAGCCCTCCTGGGGAGCGCTGTCCCCTTTATTGTCCTTTTGGTCTGGCACCTCCTCCTTTTTGTGGTTGGAGTGAGATGCTACGACCGATTTTGGTTTTGCTCCCCTTTGGGGGGGAGTCGCCCTCGGGGGGAGCTATTGTTAAATTTTCCCCTTCTGGGGAGCGTCCAATGGTGTCATACCCGGGCGGTACGCCCCATCAGCAGTTGTTTTTTCTCCTGTTGGGGATTCGTCCTCTTGGGGAGCAGTAGCCCCCTGGCTGGGGGTATCCATATTGGTGGGCCCCTGGCTGAGGGTATCCATATTGGTGGCCCCCGGGCTGGGGGTGTCCGTTTTGGGTCCCTCTTTTTAAAAAATTCACTGAAAAAAGTGACGTGGAATCAGCGTCCAAAGTGGGGAGCCGACTTTGGCGCCAAAAAGAGGTGGCGCCAAAAGGCGGCAAGAGGGGAGATAGAACTGAGAGAGGGAGTGGGAAGTTAGTGGAGGGAAGAGAGAAGGTGTTTCCGACCCTCCCTTGCGGGGTAGGTCGTAAATTATCAGCTCGGATCCCCCCCGTGGGGGAGGGGGGAGAGCAGAGAAAGACAGACAAAGTGGGGGTGCGGACAGAACGCGACCCAAAAAGCTTGTCAGGTGTTCCGGGCACGAGAATGTGTCGCCAGAACAGCACTGCCTCGCACGATGTAGGTATCAGAACAGATACTACACTTTGATCTTGTTTATATATTTTATTGCTTTTAAAAATTTTGAAAATACAATTCAGTAAAAAACAAAAGATTTTTAAACAACAAAATTAGGCACAAGGCCCTACAAGAGATTGGGGAGGGGAAAGGTTCGGGGTCTTTGTGACTAAAGTGATTAAAAGTAATAAATGTAGACTTTGGAGTCTTACTCTTGACTGGTAACATTTACCAAAATACCTCATTCACTCTCTTGACCCGAAGGCCAAGTTGTTATACTACACTTTGATCTTGTCAAAAGGCCAAGAACAACAGAAAAGGCAAGCCTCTTTTCTATTTAAATAGTTATTCAGAAAGAAAAATTACAGACTTAACAAAATTTTTTAAATAAAAATTATATAAAATATGCAATTGATTCTTTTTAAATGTGGCATGAGGTCAAAAAGGATGTGTGTGTGGGGGGTGGGGTGGGGGGAAATGGAGGTCGGGGGTCGTCCACTTGGTCTATTCCCTATAACTAGTTGCAGTCACCACAATACCGCATTCACTCTAGGGGTTGGATCTACTTAAAAGCCCCAGATGACAAGAACAATATTTGTAAGCTTTTTTTTTTTTACCATGAGTTTTTTTTTTTTTTAATAATGATTTTATTTACAATGAAACAATGAAGGTGATGCGTATGATATATGAAGGATGGAATTGTGATGCGTATGATATATGCGGGTAATGGGCGGGGGTAATGAGAGCCTTAAAACAACCCAAAATAAAGAAAAATAACAGTAATGAAAAATAAATGAACCAAATAAAACTTTAAGCGATGAATGGGTTAGCGAGGACCCTCCCTTACTTATTTAATTTGAAATGCTTCCTGTTTTCCGGTATCAGCCGAAAACAAGGGAGCACTTCCTAAGAGGGGATGGGCACAACTACGGACAAAATAAAAGGGGGGGACAAGGGGATGTTCGGTGACCTCCAGGAAATATACCATTGGGACGGGTTTGGACTAAAATAAATTAATCAGGACTGGGCTTCTTTGGAGGTATTCTAACACCTAAAATAAAGATTGGGGACATGGAGCTCATTTATACCAACTAGCTAAGGGACTGATCCACTGCGGGATCGTCTTAATCTGGACTGGAGACTGCTTTTTCGGTCGGCGTGTGCCATGCCTAGGCAGGGAACACGTACTCAAGCCTGTTTTGCACGAACGCACGTAAACTAGCGGTGTGAATCCACCTCCTACTAAACTATGAGCAAGATAACCTCCTTCTATCGCATCTGATTTTGATTTTAAATTGTTTTTTAAAATAAAAAATCAAATCCTGATGAGAAGGCGGCTCCCCCCCCCACGCCCTATCTCTATGTGTGAAACCCACACTACTAGTCTAGCTACGGCCAAGGTCGCTAGGAACACCATTCGTTCTTCCCTAGGCCACAAGGGATCTGTGTTGTAGACTACGGATGCTAAATCCAGGATCATCACCTGATCGAGGACGATGCGAGCCGTGATGTCACTGACGTACCCCCAGAATTCACAGAGCTTGGAACAAGTAAAAAATGCATGCTCTACAGTTTCCAAAATGTCTTCCTCGCACTGTGGACAAAAAGGACTAAATGTCCTACCAATTCTGAACAGTAAGTCATTGAGGGGTAAAGCATTCCTAACCAATCGCCAGGTCAGGGAAAATTCGGAATTGTTAAGATATCCCCGGCCTGGTGCCCAATTCCATAGAGAGCGGACCTCCCCCTCCGACAGCTGCAGCCACTCCCCGATACAATATCATTCTAAGCCTTGCAAGGTCAAGGGACCCTGGCATCACTCTAAGCACATTTCGGCATTCTTTGAGGAATTTTGATTGCCCTCTAGGTCTTCTTTGGCATTCGATTAAATGATTGGGGATAAGATTGGGAAATGCTTCACCAACCGCGGGACCCCAATCAGAATCCTCAATCAGAGTTCTACCCAGGAATGCCAACCTTTCGGCGTTTTTATGACTTGCCAGGTCAGGCATCCCTAGGCCCCCATCTTCAAGACGTTGAGTACAGACCTGTCTACGAACAAGCGGCTGTCGCTCATTCCACAACAGTGAAAAGAGCACACGCATTAAGGCCGCCATACGGACCACAGGCAGGGGAAGTACAGCCAGCCGGTAAAGGATTAGCGGAAACACGTAAGTAACACATGCCTCCGCTCTACTTTAAGAGAAAATCCCCTTTGAAGCCAAACCCTCACAGATGCTTTGACCTTGGTCTGTACCTCCGACTAATTCTTATCTAGACAGAGACTGGGTCCAAACCAAACACCAAGGATCCAGACCGGGCCATCCGTCCAGACAAATGCACCAGGCAGAGCATTCGATCTCCGCCAAGCGGCCAACCTCAGGCCAACGGATTTGTTGAGATTGACTACGGCCTCTGTAACTTTTTCATAATGCTCGAGAGCCTTAATCACCGTAATAATATCAACAATGCTCGAAACAAATACGGTGACATCATCGGCAAACGCAGAAACCGTGGCTCGCACACGGCCAGGAAGAGCAATACCGCACAGGTCAGCCACCCTGAACCTCACGTTCCTAAGGAATGGTCCGAACGTGAGGACATATAAAATGGGCGACAGCGGACACCCCTGTCACACCAACCGAGACATCGCGAACGGCGCTGACTGAAGCCCGTTGACCTGCACAACTGCCATCAGCCGAGCATTCAAAATGGAGATCCATCTGCAGAAGCCGGACCCAAAGCTGGCGGTCTCTAAAACAGCCATCAGGAAATGATGATCAACCCTATCAAACGCCTTGGACTGATCTAAATTGATCAGCACGGCTTCAGTGTCGTCTTCTAGGTTTTCTAGGACTGTACGAATCAAATGCAAATTGTTTTGAATTGATCTCCCCTTCATAGCGTAATTCTGATCCGGTTCGATCAAGTCGGTGATAACGACCTGCAAACGATTCGCAAGAACTCGGCCAGGATTTTCAAATCCATATTCAACAACGTGATGGGCCTAAAATCATCCAACCCCCCAACATGTGTGTCCTTCTTCTTCAGAAGTGTGACCACGCCTTTGGTAACCTGACTTGGGATAGATCCCGTGTCAAACCAGTGGTTAAACACACCCGTCAGAATCGGAACAAATATGTGCGACAACCTCAAGTACAACTCGTAGGGCAGTCCATCAAGTCCTGGCGATCTATTATAGGCGACCTGCTTCATAGCAGCAACGACCTCACACTCTGTAACTCGACCATCACAACTAGCCACTCGGGCCGTCTGCAGGCGAGGTGAGCCAGCCAAATAGTTGCCAAACTCCTGGACGCGGAGTCTGGACAGCTGTGCGAAACGATCTTCAAAGTGCACTTAAAACCGCTCGCAAATCTCCCGAGCCGATACTAAGGAGTGTTCTTCCGGGCTCTGAATCTTACGAATATAATTATCCGATTTGCACCCGAGTGAACGGACTTGTTCTGATTTGTCCACATTCACAGCTTTGTTGGATATCTTTTTAATTCTAGCCCTAACTACCTGACCCTGATATCGCTTGCTAGCCAAATGACTCAGGTCCGCCTTAGCTAGGCCTATATCTAGGGAATCTCCCCCCTGCCACCGCCCGGGATAGTCTATCCTCTAGACACTTCTCTGCCTTGGCCCTATCTAGGGTGAGGTGTTGGCCATATTTGACAGAGAAGTCTCTAATACTAGATTTGGCGTTTACCCACTACCTACTCCTGGTAACCGTCCCCACTAATGCCTCCTTGATGTGTTCAGTTAGCCTTTCCCGGAAGTCATCTATCTCCAGTAAGGAGGTATTTAACTTCCAGTACCCGGCTAACTTGGGGTTCCTATCTAAATCTAACCTGACCACAAGTAGTTTGTGGAACGTGGGACAAGATATGAATTCTATATTGCCTCTTCTAACTAACAACCGATCCAAGTAAATACTTGAAACGGAAGGCCTGCTAGAGAGCCACGTCCACATCTCCCGCCCCGGATGATCCACCTGATACCTAGCATCTAGCCATCAGGTCCGACAGACTGGTTTCACACCCATCCGTCCATCTAGTCCCGTCCACCTTATCTACCCTGGGATCAAGGATGGCATTCCAATCACTCACTAGGACTAACTGTTCCGAACCCCCAAGAAACACCTCCAACCACCGGAAAAAGGAAACCCGCTCCCATACGCAATTGGCCGCATACACTGCGACGATTCGAAACGCTCTATTTGCCACAGTAACATTGGCCACGATCAGTCTACCATCAGTATCCGCGTGAACAACGCTAACCGTTGCAGAAAGGGTGTGCCTAACTAACAAAGAACCCCCCCCACTTTGACTATCACCATATGCCGAAAAGACATTGCAATGCCCCTCCAGCATCCAATGATTGTCAACGGAATTGTAATGAGTCTCCTGTAATGTAGCCACATCTATGTTCATGGACATGAGGTCCCTCAGTATCCTAGCGGCTTTGCTTCGGCACCTCATGCCCCTTACGTTCAAGCTAGCAAGGCTCAAGGACGTGGCCATTGTGCCTATTCATCGACAACCACCGGCCTAAAGTCTTTTGTACCCAGGATGCCACAGGATTGGGCGAGGTTGCCCGAAAGCAACTCGGACGTTACTTGTCCATCTCGTGCAATACCCCCAACATCCAATGGGAATGTTAACTTCAAGCCCCTATAAAAACAAGGGTGGACGTAAATAGGGACCCTCCCTTCGCATCTGGGTGCCAGCTGGTTGAGGGAGTCGTGCCCCTTTTTCACCAGTTTAATGTTCGGGAACGCCCCCTTCGCCTCCTCAATCATATTCCACATGGCCTTTGTGCGCCCAACTTTTGTGTGGTGCACAAAGGTCATGACATTTTGGGGGCGTTTGGGAAATTCTTGTGGTCGGTAATTTTTTTTCCCTCTACTTTGTCTAAATTCTTGAGTGGCCTAAGCAGATCCCTTTGACACTGCGTGATATAACTATCAGCATGAAGGGGGTCTGCGTCACATATCCGATCTCCTGGAAGATAGGGGAGCTTCTTCATTTTATCTCTCTGTATTGGAGAAGCGGAGGCAGCTCTTCTGTTGAGGGGTGCCTTTTTTTTTAATTTTTTTTTACACAGTGATCACCACTTATCAAGGCCCGGAAGCCACTCAGGGATAAGGGTTATTGCAAGTACATTACGTTAGTGTGGAGATTTGATGAAGTGTTTACTTAAGGGGGCGGTTCATTAGGAATTTGTTAACATTGGACTTGAAGACATCCAAGTTGTAGTCCAGTGGGAAGCAGGCAGATGGAACAGAGTTCCACAGGCGTGCAGTTCTAAGAAAGAAGCCTTGTTCATGAAACCTGCGTTTTGATTTAGGCACAGATATAGAGTGGGGGAAATTTTTCACAGTGGATTCAGCTAGACGGGTGTTTTTCATGAAAGATTGGCGAGGGGGGACCAGAGATTGGAGTTCAGATGAGCACCTGCCATAGAAATAACGATAAAACAAGGATAGGCTCGCAACGTCTCTTCTGTGGGAGAGAGGTTGCAGAGTAGAGAAAAGGGCATCCCCCACTAGGCCACGAAGTCTATTTTGTACTCTGTCAAGGCAGGACAGGCTGTTTTTAGCAGCTCCTGCCCAGATATGGCAACAGTATTCCATCCTTGGACGTACTTGGCTTAAAAGATATAGATAGAGAATTGCATCAGTAGTGAGATATCTTCTGGAGCGGTAGAAGGATCCCACCATCTTTCCAGCGACCTTGGCAACAGACTTGATGTACGTGTTCCATTTCAGATCAGGAGTAAAGGTCAAACCCAGAAGCTTGTCAAAACACGGGGCCTCACCCAGACGAGAGCCATCCATCACAATTGATGCCAGATGGGGATCAGAGCGTTGATGATGTAAGGATAGGAGTTTGGTTTTGGATGCATTAAAGGTAACCAGCCACATCTTCCCCCACTGAACCACGCGCTCAAGATCAGAGGAGAGAGAATCAGAGAGAACTTTGTCATTTACAGCCTTTGATGTGTTTCCATAGATGGTCGTGTCATCAGCATAAATGTCAACGAATGATTTAAGTATGTGTTTAGAGAGGTCATTGATGTAGATCAGGAAGAGAGTTGGGCCCAGGATTGACCCCTGAGGGACTCCAGCATTTATATTGCAGGCCTCCAATTTTTGTCCATCTACCACTACTCTTATGAGCCTATCAGAGAGAAATGATTTAATGTTTGAGAAAACATTTCCAGTTATACCGTAGCTAGAAATCTTGTGAAGTAGACCCTTATGCCATACCTTGTCGAAGGCCTTTGATATGTCAAGAGCAATTGCCTTAGAAAGGAAGCCTTTGTCAAGAAATTCACTAATCCTGTGGGATATAACCGTCAGCACATCTGCGGTAGATCTTGCAGAGTGGAAACCATATTGCGTGTCACTAAGGTTATTCCTGCTGAGGTGATTGACTATTTCTCTATTTAATATGGATTCCAGCAACTTACTCATAACACACAGGAGACTTATTGGTCTGTACTGAGAGGGAGATGACTTATCACCTGAATTCTTAAATACAGGGCAAACTGATGAGGTCTTCCAGGTAGTCGGAAAGCACTTCTCCTTAAGGCAGCGCTTAAATAGTTTCGTAAGTATGGGAGCAAGTTCTGGTTGAAGCTTTTTTGACACTATAATTGGGATGCCATCAGGGCCAGTTGCTTTACTGGAATCTAGGTTCTTGATTAGCTTGGCGACCTCATGCACGGATATTTGTATGTTACCTAGCTTGTTCTGTGTTATAGGAGGAAATATGGGAAGTTGATGGCCTTCGTCGCATAGGGTAGAATTAGCTGCAAAGTTCTTTGCAAATAGTTTGGCCTTGTCTGACGCTGACGAGATGTCCATTGATAATGGTTGGGATAGAACGCACACTTCTGTTCAGGATCCTATTTGTTATTTGCCAAAACTGGTGGGAACCAAGCCGCTGATCAGCTACCTTGGATATAACAGACTGGGCATATAGCTCTCTTGTATTTTTTATTACTCTTTTACAGTGGTTGCTGGCAGTCCTGAAAGCAGCTTTAGTCTCAGTGCATCTATTACATTGGTAGCTATGGAAAAAGTAATTTCTGTGCGCGATAGCAGCAGCACATTCTGGGACAAAGATCTAGCAACCACTGGAGGGGAATCAAAGAGGGGTGGGGATTTTGGTTCGGCCGATGGGGTTTGGGTTGGGGTTTTGGGTGACTAAACCATAAAGACAGTATTCTCTACATTCATAGGAGATGGAGAACGGGACCCAGCCTCCTTGGTCTTTTTCGCTTTTTGCTTCCTTTTGGTTTTTTGGCCTTGGCACTCTGCCACAAAAGCCTCACTGCTGCCGTTATTTTTCTTTCTCCTGCTCCCCTTCTGATTTGGATGAGGAGACCGGATTTTTTTCTCTTTAGGCCACTCACAGCATCGATTTTTGTTTTACTGGTGGAAGAACTCATAGACGACCCTGCGGGAACTGGCCGACCTTGTACCTCAGGGGGCTGATTTCTTGTGGAGGGGGTCTTCCCATTTTTCTTAACAGCCATCTGATGTTGTTGAAGGTGTTGCAGTTGGTGTTTTTTCTATGCCCCCTTCGGCTGGTTTCTCAAGGGCTGCTGGTGCCACACCCTTCTGCTTTTCAGCGACTTTAACTTGAGGGATCCGTTTAGGGCAATCCCTCGCCATATGCCCTATTAGTTGGCAATGCCAACATTGAAGTTTTCGCCCCTCGACGATGATGCTCATAGTCCAAACGTCACTTCTGAGCAGGGCCGGTATTTTCTCGAAGCCCTCCCAGTCACAACGCATTCTCACTGAGTAGTCCCCTACCATATAAAGCTATGGGGGCCATGGTCCGGGAGGACAGCTTCGACGTCCCCATATTGGCTCATTATTGCCCCTATTTGCACAGAGTCCAGGAACCAGGGGACGCCTATTATATAAATGGTGGTTTGACTCCTGCTCAGATATACCGGCTTGAAGCATAGATGCTTCCATTTCAGGTCGCACTTGGACAGTTTCACTGTGTCATCGACGGTCGGCAGCAGCATGTCCCACATTGCATAACTGCGACGACAAATGTATATCGCAAGTATTTAGAGATCCCCCAGCATCTCCGCCATGATGTCCTTAGAAACCCCTGCCAGACTTTTCTTTTTCCAATCTGTGGTGACTAATGATATTATCCTTGTGGATAGTCTTTCCACAACACCTGGCAGGGGTTTGATAATGTAACCGTCAGTATACTCCTTATATTTGGAGTTAAATAACTGACGGTAATCTTCGGGAGTAAGTTGGGACTGGGGTCCCCACACCTTCTTTGCTGCCGAAGGCGTTGGTGTTGCTGGCATCGGTGATTTCGGTGAGGGCAGTGTTCTCTGCCCCGGCGGGATCGTTGAGCAGGTTGATTCAATTGCCTGCGTATTAGTTCCTGGCAGTGTAGTCTGTAGACTAAAAATTGACAGTTATTGTGAAGGAAAATGTACACACACACACATGCTCAACATATACATCCAAACACCCGGGCAACGGCAGGCTGAAATGCTAGTATATCTATAAAAGTGAACGTCCCTATGCAATAACTCTGTCAATTTTCAGTCTAATGACTCGAAATTTGATATACAGGGTACTGAGATTTGGGAAAATCGATGTGAGCGGTTTTCGGCCAGAAATTTGGCGATTAAGGGGTCAAAGTTCAACGATTTGACATTTGAGAACTCTACCAAACTCCTCCGACAATTTTGGATGTAAAAACTTGAAATTTTAGATATAGTTTCCTTGGACATGGATTTAACTTTATAACTTGATTTGCGCCCAAAACAATAAATTTTAAGGGTCATAATAGGGGACAAAGTTTTAAAAAAAATTGACCTCTGCGGTCTTTACCAAATTACCCAGACAATTTCTGGTCTAAACATTTGAAATTTTACATAAATGGTATTCAGAGATAAGGCTAGCTTTTTTATCGGTATGGGTCGAAAAGTTTTAGTTACCAATATATAAATATATGTATATATGTATGTTTGCATATCTGCCTTAAACATTAGACAGATGTGACGGATTTTACCAAGATCAGTATCGTTTTGAATTTGGACCTTTCAGACGACAAATATCGAAAAATTAGCTAAAAACATTTATATCTTCACCTGTAAATGGGCACTTTTCAATAGGGGGGGGGGCTTTTGTCGCCGATATTTTTGAAAGTCATCCTCTCCTTTCGATTGTCTGGCCTTAATTTAAACCTAGGTCACTTCCGGTTTAGCGGTGGTCGTAATAGCAAAGACGTCAGGTTTTTTCCCCGTTCTTTACCTCCTTCGTGGTACAGTTCGTTCGAGCCTGTCTTCCTACTACCACTTTTCTTTTTTTTTTGCTCAACATATACATCCAAACACCCCGACAATACCAGGCTGAAATGCTAGTGTATATATATATATATATATATATATATATATATATATATATATATATATATAGAGAGAGAGAGAGAGAGAGAGAGAGAGAGAGAGAGAATAAATGACAAAGAGTTATATTCCAAAATTCATGATGTTGACCATCTTATAATTTATTCCTTTAATATCTGTTTTGTGACCCAAAATCAATCACTTAATTATTATCAGTGAATCTATAATGACCTTATTTCTTCAGAAGAAATAGCGACAATCATTCTGTCAAAAGGAAATTAAGTGTGATTTGACATGATTAAAATCCGAAAATAGGAAGAAAAGTTGCAAATACCTTTATATTTTTCCATTACGCCATATCAAATTTTTATCAAACAAAGTACTTAAGCCCAACTATTCGTACTAACAATTTTAATTAATTTATGAATCTTCTACCACAATGTTCTATTTAATAATTAGTAAATTTATTAATTCTAATTTGTGTATACATACTTATGAAAATAATATCAATAAATTATAAACTATTATACATGTTAGTATATACGAAACTAAACTAAGCTAAAAAAAACGATTGATCATTTCTGTTATCATAACTGATCAAATTATTTGAATTGAAACCATACATAATTCAATTCTGTTAGCTATTATAATCAAACTTATTAATCCTTACAATTATAATTTTTAAAATCATACAATTTGTCAGAAATTTAATTTCTTCCCTTCTTTATCTCTTTCCTTCTTTTATTTTTTTTTTCGTGTTGCATTAAGAAGCTGCTGCTGATGACAAGATCACGCCATCCGTCATGACGTTTGTATTGGCTAAGGGTTTTTACCGCCTTTTTTTGACAACAGAGCAAACAACCAGTTTCAGACAAGAATTGATGCACGTAACACGTCATTACAAAAGTCTTGAGGAACTCAGACAATATCAGTCTTTAAAATGGAAATGCATTTTATTATTCTGATGAACGAATAATGAAGGTATGCTGGAGTGTTCAAGGAAGATGCTCCGAAAAGGAGACCAAGCTGTAGTACCTTGGTAATGCGAAGAGAAAGAAAAAATCGATCTTTTTTCAAGTTAGAATCTGATCGTGGAAAGCGACGCACGTGCTGCAATTTAAATATCATCTACGAAGCAGTCGAGATGAAAGCTGAATTATGGTCGTTGTGGCGCTATAAAGAAGTTGAGTTTTTTTGCAGACTAAGGATTTTACCTAATCAGTGCTTGTACTCGGATTCATTCCTTCGTCGAAAATGAATTTGAAAGAGTTAAAGGATTACGCGTCTTTGGAAAAGGCGAAGAGGATATATGTATATAATATACACATTTAAAGAAAAACAGATGATTATTGAACGATAACCACGCAGTAAGTTTCTATACCTTTCAAAACCTCTAATTTCTGATTTCTCTCTCGTTTGTTAAATTAAGCTTTGCGCTTGCCTGAAGGACAATTCTAGGCAGCTACTTTACAGTCGAACTGGTGAACATTTGAACTTGAGTTTATTTTGATAGTTGAACTTTGCAGCTTTGCTGTTTTCCTTTCTCCCAACCCTCTGTGATCTTTTCTCCCTAATAAATGTTAATGCTTTCATGTTCTTAAAGTATCTCTTTCTTATTCATTTAAGTCCTGTTAGTATTGCATGCTATTTCATTTGTGTTTTCTTTAAAGCCTAATTGACGTACACCTCGTGGGTCGTGGGATAACCTTCGCAGGACATAGCGAATAAATTTCCCACACTCTGCCTAGAATTTTACGAACCTGTTAAGGAATAATTGCACCTCTACCAACCTTATGAATGTTGCTACGTGCTTTAATTATTAGCATGTTCTTACCTAAGATCGTTCTTTCCTTCCATCGGACATGATTTGGGGTAAGACCATTTTTACTATCAGAGGCTTGAGAACCGTTCAATAGGATTATCCCTTTATTGGAAATAATTTAAGGTTTGTCCTGCTCAAGCTGTTTGATTACTCTATGTCTAATGTTCACCTGACTGTCGCTGCCTGTCCTCTATTTTGCATAATATTTTTTCTTATTTTGGATTGTCTTAAGTTTGGGATTATTGCATCATTCTTTTTGGCGGGCTTTCTGTGCGCGTCATCTTGTCTTGTTGACCTGGTTAGTAACGGTTTGCGCCATTTGGGAGTGACGTCATAGATTACCGGGTGGCTCTCTCTCTCTTTATCTCAAGTACAATAAGTTAAGTGGGAATTTAGTTAGAATTGAAAATGGCTACTACGACAAAGGAGGTTTTATTGAAGAAGTTGAAACTTAAGTTATCCGTGTTTATTTGCTTTTACATTGGTAGCAGAGCGTACAAAAACAACAACAAAAAAACATAGCCTCTAAATACATCCCCCTACCAATGTTAAACATCGAAAAATACAATTCCTGGAAGAAAAAAAAATGCGTATATGAATCTATAAATGAAAGAAAATAGGTCCCCGTCGTGCTTTTGTTCCTAGAGGGAAAAGTGAGAGAAACCCAGCTTGAATTGGATATTACCTCACTAAATGCCAAAAACGGAATGGAGATATCATCTCAAAAGCTGGACATCCTCTTTTTAGAAGACGCAAACCAGGCAGCGTTTAGGGCGTATGAGGCGTTCGAAAGTCACCGAAGAAAGAGCGGCATAGGAATAGATACTTTTCTAATCGAATTTGAACGTCACATTGCCAAGTTGAAAGAATTTAACATAATTCTGACCGAGCCAGTCCTGGCGTTCAGAGCTCTCAAAAGCGCCAACCTCACCCCCGAAAACGAACGTTTAATAAAAGCCACCGTTCGGGAAATGACACTCGGAGAAATGTCCAAACAATTAAAAAAAATTCTTAATGACTTTGAAGCTTATTCTACGCCAAAAGCTCTTCCGGTTGCTGTGAAAACCGAATCTGACATTATTTTCACCACTGACAAAACTGAAGAAACCTACTACACCAGTAGTCGTGGTCGACGCCGCCGCCATGGTGACAAAAATTCCAGTCTCACCAGTCGTGTTGCTGGCAGATGGGGTCGCAACCAAAATTCAACACACTACAACAACAACAACATCAAAAGAAATTCAAACCATAAAGTTGGAAGCGACAGCAGCAGCAGTGTTTGTTTCAAGTGTGGGTGTAAATACCACTGGGTTCGCGACTGTCCATATGACGAAATTGACAGCACCGAAAAAGGAAGCCCCTTGCTCGTTTCCAACATCGTCCTCATGAACGAGCGTGAAGAATATGGCCGCACCGAATTTAGGAAAACTTGTACCCCGATAACTCGTCTCCGGAAAACTCGTCCCATTTTGCTAGGTAGGGAAACTGGTCCCTTATTGAATAAAAATCGATTGAAAACACATTTTATGACCGTTCATGAAGGAGATATTGTCTTTAAAAGAGAATACACATCCCATAATATTTTTTAAAAATATGTTTACTTGTTTTCTGTTGTTTTAAAAAAATTAAATTGATTTTTTTAAGTTTTAGTTTTCTACCTAGCTTTGAAAGTTTTTGGTATTTCAACTTATTTTAAAGAGTTAAAAAAAAAAAAAAAGTAATGTCGATTGTTACTTATGAACAAAAAATGTCCAACATAAGAGGATCACGTCACGTCTTATTGCTCAAAAATAGAAATTACAGAAAATATTAAGGTAGATGTCGTTAGTTTAAGTTTGTTGTTATAAGTAATTGATAACCAAGTTGTGGTTTTATTTAATATAGAACTTTATTGACATATTTACATATGAAAGAATTTTCCTTACCTCAATTCTGGGGGGTATTAGGATTATCTATTTTCTTTGTAGAAGGGGTAATTAGCACATGTAAATGACAGGAGGAGTAGAGATTGTGTATATATATAGATCAGTTGAAACCGGTAGACAGTGGAACAGGTCGGTAATCCTGGCTTATGGACACAATTTACGAATTATGTTACGACCCTCTATTTCCTGTTTTCCTCTGGCCAACCTAATATGTTAAAATTTTCTTTTGATGTGACTAACGTCGAAATTCAAATTTTGGGAAGGCCAAAGACACTATTTTTTCTCTAATTAACAAAGAGTGAATCTCGGCCGGGATTCGTTTTATGCTTTTTTTTATTTTATTTTATTTTTTCCACCGAGAGGTTATTTCCACAAATTTATTTGTATGGGAGAACACTTTACTTGTTTCCGTGGGCCTATGAAAGGTCTCGTTTAATATTAATATAAATGTTACCAGGCACAACGAGCCGCGACGCTAAAACAGCAACGTCGCAACTTTGAAGAGCAGGTAAGAGAACTAACGTTATTTATTATTTTTACTTCCTGTTTGTTGCTTTGTTGACTGGCGTTTGCAACGGTTCAGTTTTTTTTTTTTTTTGTCTGTAGTGATAATTCGAGCCCTAGCCGCTTTTAAGTTCCCATCATTTAGCCACATGTTTTCTAACAGTTTTTGCGACGCTCGCTAACAGTGTTGGGTTCGTTTGGCTTAACCAGAATTTCTGGAGTTATTTAATATTTATTTATTTATTTATTTTTAAAAAAAAAAATTTTTTTTTCTTTTTTTTTTACTTTTTATGGATTCCTTAGAGTTAGCACAGCTTGCTGCTGTCGGCAGCTGTCTAAGAAATAGAATTAGTACAGAACTATGGGGATTACATGATCAAGCTACTTTGCCAATGGCAGTTTTTCAAGAACACCGGGAAATGATAATGGGATGGCTGGAACGCCTTGGCGACTTGGTAGACGAGGTGACAGCTGTATGCTTTGACAGTCCTCCGAGTGTGGAGCTTAAAACTAATGATGACTCATTGGATAATGCCTTCCGATTTAGGAAGAACACTTTCCAGAAATTAAACGAGTTAAGGGAGAAGTTTGAGGGGAGTCGAACAGATAGGCGAGAAGAGAGTTTTGGGGGGGGGGTGAAATAGCCCCAGAATTTAGAGCTAATATGGAAGCTCCTACGTTTGATGGAGAACCATCTGATGATCGATTCGCCTTCAAAAATTTCTTGGCTGGTTTCTGGAATTGTGCTGAGGGCTTTTGCTCTGAGTTGACAAAGTTTCGCTTGTTGAAGAGTTGCCTAAAGGGTCAAGCTCTACATTTGGTGAAGCACCTTTCCACCACAGAAGCTAATTTTCCTGTGGCTTTGCAGCTGTTGGAGGGAGAATATTTGGATATACCAAATATTTTTGTGGTGTAAATGAAGAAAAAAGAAACAACAACGACCGACCGCGTTTTTGTGTGGCTTACCTCGTGTTCATAATGAAGAAGAAAGAAACAAAAATGGCTGCCCTGTTTCTTTATATGCCTACAGGGTGACCACGAGGTATGCAAATGAGATGCTCCTGATTTGAGATAAAAGAGGAGTGATTTGGGGAAGGAAGGCATTCTGAAGTTAGATTGAGTCTTGTCCTGTGCGTTATTCAACCAGCGATTTATACCTTTTATTTTTATTACCGTCCGATTTTTTTCTACACGACGCTTCCTTTTTCCCCCTCTTTGTCTTTACTGTTATTTTTAACAGTTGTTTCTTTTTTTCTTGGACTTTTTTTAACCGTCTTTTTAACGGTTCGGCTATGGCCGCTTCGGCGTGCCAAACGCCTATTGTCGTCACACTGGAGATGGAGAACGTCGCAGCTGCAACAACGAACCCGTGGACAAAACCCCCAAAAGTCGATATTAACGTCACTGAATTCGTTGAGAAAGCAAAACAATGCCTTGATCAAGTTACTGACTCAGGACTAATTGTCAACATCCCGAAATTGGATGAAATAAGGAAAAGGTGCCTAACATTATTTGTGGTAGACAGGAAGACCAAGAAAGTAATAAGAGCAACCGTGGACATAATCATCAATCTACTGGCAACCGCAGGACTTAGACCTTTACGCGTCATAAAGTGCAAAGGTTACAATACCTGGAGTGCACTCTTTAACTCATCACAAGAGTGCCTCACTATTTCCCAAAAGGAAATAATTACCCAGCAATTCATCCTGAGGACGGAATACCTAGGGAAGCGACGCACGACAGTATCGGTCTTCCATGTACCACACCACGTAGATGGCGAACACCTCGGTGCCTTTTTCCTGAAGTTTGGGGAAATGGTACACATTGAAGTTGACGAATTCCACGGGGTCTGGTCATTCGACATACTGCTGAACAAGGAAGATTTCGTAAGCATCCCCTTCTTCCTTGAGGTGGGTGAAGAAAAGTTGCCCATCATAGTGGCCGGCAGGCGACCTACATGCTGGCACTGTGGTGAGATCGGACATCTCACATCAGATTGCCCATCAAAAAAGCCCACTCCTAACACAAAGAAAATAATAGGTGAGCATCTGGGAGCCAGCACATCAAAAAGTGTACCCAACCAAACTACCAGCGAAACAACCAACACCAAAGACGAGACCCTCAGAGGAGAACCATGGCAGATCGCCCCTGGGAAAAAGACCCCCGGACGTGTTTCCCTCGAGCAGATGAGAGAAGAGGCTATGCTGCAACACGACCCAGGCAGAGAAAAATACATAGAAATAGTAAATCTCAAGAAAAAACTGGACACCAAAAAACAGACACTCCAATCCCCATGCAAGTCACCTCCTTCCAAAAATACCAGACTCATCACTACACAGTCCCCCGCAACATCCAAAACTCCTTCCCCTTTTAAAATGCCTCCTCCAGTCACAACTCCTGTCCCCTCCAAAATGCCTAAACTAATTCCACTAAGTCCTCTTAAAAAACATAAATCCCCCTCTCCTGTACCAGCCACCTCTAAGTCCCCTCATAATACTCCTCCTGTATCTCCAGTAAAAACCCCTACTAACCCTACTAACACATATACTGACATGGACACTACCCCCTCACCTGAACACAAAAAAAAGACCCTCTACCTCCCTGGAAAAGATATTTGCATCTTAAACTCAGCTGCCATAAATAATAACAAGAACTTTAAAGGTGCAGACCTCAGCAAACTAATTGATTTCAGGGAGGTAGGGGGGAAGCTAATAGACATCCCCACCAATTTCCCTAAAGCTAGACGCATACTAACCGTAATCAGAAAAAAAGAAGAGGCAAAAGACCTATGGCAAATGCTGGAGGAGGCAAATAAGGCTTTCAATATTTCCCCTCCCCTAGCCATATTTAAAGACACTGATATTAAAAATCTAAAAAAATGTTGCGTTGGGAGGGTCCCGGTAAAAATGCACCCCTCCCTGTATAGGATAGTAAAACTAACCTATCCCCTGCATGTCGGCGGTATCTCTCGTGACGGACTCATCGATACTGCGATGGGTACTTATTCCCTCACGAGAGCCGTCGGCATGCTCACGACCGCGATGTTCGTTCCTGGTTCCCAACCCTAAGGCACCACCATGGATCTCAAGCTTGCGAGTTTAAATATCCGAGGGCTAAGGGCCGACTCGCGCAAATGGCGCTTGAGTTTGGACCTGCAGCACCTCGGAGTGGATATCTGTTGTGTGCAGGAAACCCACCTTATTCCTGGTGACCATTTGAGTGCACTGTCTAGGACCTTTGAGGCTTACTCAGCGCACTATAATTCTCGCTCGAGAGGGATTTCCTGGCTAGTTAAAAGGTCTCTAGATGCGTCGTGTGACCCGTGTTACTTGGATCCGGAGGGAAGACTATGTGTTTTGGATGTTACCATAAAGGGTAGGGCATTACGTCTTATTGGGGTTTATGCGCCCAATAGCCATTCTGAGCTGGCTGGTTTTTTTCGGCGGATCGAGCAGTTCATAGATGTTTCCAGAACGGTTATCTTAGCGGGAGACTGGAACGCCGTCCTGGATCCCGAGTTAGATCGATTTGGGTTAACATCTAGGGGAACTAACAGAGATCGGGATGCTGTTTTATTTCGTGAATTTGTGGATAAGTTTGATCTTATCGACAAATTCCGAAATGAAAAGCCCTGTGACTTAGTGTGGACTTGGACAGGTAGAGGCGGCTCCGATTCGATACAGCTCTCGAGCTATATCGACCGGTTCTTAGTTAGGCGAGTCGACATAGGAGTATTGGATTGTCCAAGTTTCCACAACATAGTTTACTCGGATCACAGACTTGTTCGTGTACGGGTAAACTTAGATAGACCTAAGCCTAGATTAGCCGGTTACTGGAAGCTCAACACGTCGTTGTTCGATGTGAAAGGCTTCCGTGACGGGCTATTACTAACCCTACAGCGGGAATTGACGGGGGCAATTATTGGGAATAAGTGGTGGGTAAAAGTTAAGGAAGACATTAGGTCCTTTGCTGCTGACTTTAGCAAAAGACTCAATCTAGATTCTAGGGCAGCTAAAGTGACACTAGAGTCTAGACTAGATCGGGCGGTGGAGGAGGGGGATAGTGCTAGCGTTAATATAATTAGGGCTCGGCTTGCCTCCCTTGCTGAAAAGGAGCACCAAGCCTTAGCGATTAGGGCTAGGTTAAAAAGAATGCCCCAGGAAGCAACAAACATGGCCGCTGAACTGCGTGCAGAGGAGCTTAGGCAAGCGGCTAATAGGCACATCGCTCGTGTCACATTGCCGGACGGGCGTACCGTGACAACAAACCAGGGTGTGCTGGAGGCGTTTAGATCCCATTTCCAGGAGCTTTTTTCCATGGAACCCGGTCTGTCATTAGAAACAATTCGACACCTATTTGGCTGACTTTTCTCGCCTTTCGACGACCGAAGCGGCTAGGTGCGAAGGTGGCATAACGGAGGATGAAGTCATTGAAGCCTTAAAGCGGGTCGGCCTTAATAAGTCACCGGGGATCGATGGTCTTCCCTACGAAGTGTATTTGAGGTTGTCGCACATCTTTGTCCCTCTACTGACGGTTTTGTTTAACTCATGGTTTAGGAACGGTTCAATCCCCAAGTACTTTACCATGGGTGTGATAAAACTTGTCCGTAAAAGCAAAGATGGTGGGGATGGGTTAGGTAATTTCAGGCCCTTAACGATGCTTAACGCTGAGTTAAAGATTTTGGCCAAGATTCTCGCAAATCGTCTGCAGCTTGTCCTGGCGCGTCTTATTAGCCCCGAGCAAACGTGTGCCGTGAAGGGCAGGACAATCCAGGATAACTTGCACTCGATACGCCTGATGATAGAAAAAGTCGACACTGAGGCCGCGCTGATCAATTTAGATCAGTCCAAAGCCTTCGATAGGGTTGACCATCGGTACTTGGGGGCTGTTTTATCGGCGGCCGGTTTTGGCCCGCAATTTCGCTCTTGGGTTCATCTTCTCTATGCTAACCCCGCGGTGATGGTGGAAGTAAATGGGAAGAGGTCGAGACCCTTCAGTTTGTCACGTTCCATTCGTCAAGGGTGCCCGTTATCACCCATGCTATATGTGCTTGCGATCGAGCCATTTTTGCGCAGGCTAAGGGTGAATCCGGTCCTACGCGGAATCACTTTGCCAGGTGTGGATGCCCAGGCGAAGTACTCCGCCTATGCCGACGACGTAACTGTGCTTGTAATGAGCAGTGCTGAGATTAGTGTCGTCGGTGTAGAAATCAGATTGTATGAAACGGTAACAGGGGCCAAAATTAACTGCGACAAGTCTTCGGGTTTGCGCATTGGTGCCTGGAGGGGTATGCCCCTTCAGGGGCCCTTTAGTTGGAGCGATGGGCCTTGCAAGATACTCTGCGTCTGGTTTGGTCCTGACCTCCAGCTGGAGAAAAATTGGTCGGAGGTTCTGAAAGCGGTACGGTCTGCAGCTTCACGATGGATCAGTAGAAACCTTTCATTAAAGGGGCGAGCGGAGGTGTGTAATATTCACATCTATCCAATCGCTATTTATCGTCTATCAGTGCTTCCAATCCCGTCAGATACACTGCTATATTTGCAGAGGGCTCTTTTCAACTTCTTATGGCTTGGAAGGGCCCCTAAGGTCTGTCGCGATGTCTGCTACCTACATCCTTCTGAAGGCGGTCTAGGTATGCCAAACGTGGAGATTCGGCTATACACGCTACGGCTCTACTACCTAGATCGAATGTGTACACAAGATAGGGAAAACGGTGGCCTCTGGATGGAGGACACCAAGAAAGCCTTCCCGGCTTTGAGAGGGGTGCACTACTCCGAGGGGGAGGCACACAGGTTGCCCCGAGGTGAATGTCCCTTCTATCGCGAGTGCCGGCGCGCACTGAAGTCCCTCTTAAGAGTGAAGGAAAGCCTCTCTAACACTCTGCTGTTGTCCCGAAAGGCATTATATCGGGTTTTAGTGAGGGGATCCGTAACGGATGTCATTGGTGGGAGGCTCCCTTTGACGAAGGAGCAGCTCCGCTCAATCTGGCCTTGGGCGCCTGGGTCAGGATGCCTCACTAACGACGAGGCTTCCCTGACCTGGCTGGTAATTCGAGATGCTCTATGGGTCGGTAAGAGACTCCACTCAGCTGGCTTGGTGTGTGATAGCGATCATTAGGCCCCTTCGAAAGGGAACCCGCATCTCTGGCGAATCAAGCGATCTGTCACCTGATTTGGGAGGGGAGTGGGGTTAAAAAAAAAAAAAAAAAAAAAAAAAAAACGCAGGGACAAACTCAAAAGGGGCCTAATGATCGCTATCACACACTAGCTAGGTTATGAACAAAGAAGCCTAAATAATGGTCCTACTCTTGCCTATATCGTGACCTACTCTGGACTAAAAACGAGTCAGGGCTGACGTTCGTTCCTGTCACCCAAAATTCTTTCCCTAAGGAACATCCAAGAACCAGTCAAGACTTGCTTCTCTCACCCGACACACACGCGCAACTGACACCCACCTTTCAACAAAGTCTGACGGAGAGAGTCTAACTCTCTCGGCCTTGATACGATCCTTTAAATAATGACGAAAGAGTCGTATAAGGTCGAGGGGAGCGAAGTCCTCAGATCCATAGACCACTTTCATACGTGTGTTCCAGATAACACCTCTCATCACAGCTAGCAAGGTCAAACACAAATCTTTTCTGAGCTTATCCGTTGTCGGAGCCCAATTGCTACAGACATTAATAGGAACCAAGGTTAATGAGGACGTGTTTAGTATGCGGACCATGAGACCTGTAACAAACTCAATCAGCGGCGCCACGATGCGACAATAAACGAAGGCGTGACATAAAGTCTCGTCCTCATCGCCGCACCGTTTACAAATAGGCGAATCCACCAAGCCAGCTGAGTGGAGTCTCTTACCGACCCATAGAGCATCTCGAATTACCAGCCAGGTCAGGGAAGCCTCGTCGTTAGTGAGGCATCCTGACCCAGGCGCCCAAGGCCAGATTGAGCGGAGCTGCTCCTTCGTCAAAGGGAGCCTCCCACCAATGACATCCGTTACGGATCCCCTCACTAAAACCCGATATAATGCCTTTCGGGACAACAGCAGAGTGTTAGAGAGGCTTTCCTTCACTCTTAAGAGGGACTTCAGTGCGCGCCGGCACTCGCGATAGAAGGGACATTCACCTCGGGGCAACCTGTGTGCCTCCCCCTCGGAGTAGTGCACCCCTCTCAAAGCCGGGAAGGCTTTCTTGGTGTCCTCCATCCAGAGGCCACCGTTTTCCCTATCTTGTGTACACATTCGATCTAGGTAGTAGAGCCGTAGCGTGTATAGCCGAATCTCCACGTTTGGCATACCTAGACCGCCTTCAGAAGGATGTAGGTAGCAGACATCGCGACAGACCTTAGGGGCCCTTCCAAGCCATAAGAAGTTGAAAAGAGCCCTCTGCAAATATAGCAGTGTATCTGACGGGATTGGAAGCACTGATAGACGATAAATAGCGATTGGATAGATGTGAGTATTACACACCTCCGCTCGCCCCTTTAATGAAAGGTTCCTACTGATCCACCGTGAAGCTGCAGACCGTACCGCTTTCAGAACCTCCGACCAATTTTTCTCCAGCTGGAGGTCAGGACCAAACCAGACGCCGAGTATCTTGCAAGGCCCATCGCTCCAACTAAAGGGCCCCTGAAGGGGCATACCCCTCCAGGCACCAATGCGCAAACCCGAAGACTTGTCGCAGTTAATTTTGGCCCCTGTTACCGTTTCATACAATCTGATTTCTACACCGACGACACTAATCTCAGCACTGCTCGTTACAAGCACAGTTACGTCGTCGGCATAGGCGGAGTACTTCGCCTGGGCATCCACACCTGGCAAAGTGATTCCGCGTAGGACCGGATTCACCCTTAGCCGCTTCGGTCGTCGAAAGACGAGAAAAGTCAGCCAAATAGGTGTCGAATTGTTCTAATGACAGACCGGGTTCCATGGAAAAAAGCTCCTGGAAATGGGATCTAAACGCCTCCAGCACACCCTGGTTTGTGGTCACGGTACGCCCGTCCGGCAATGTGACACGAGCGATGTGCCTATTAGCCGCTTGCCTAAGCTCCTCTGCACGCAGTTCAGCGGCCATGTTTGTTGCTTCCTGGGGCATTCTTTTTAACCTAGCCCTAATCGCTAAGGCTTGGTGCTCCTTTTCAGCAAGGGAGGCAAGCCGAGCCCTAATTATATTAACGCTAGCACTATCCCCCTCCTCCACCGCCCGATCTAGTCTAGACTCTAGTGTCACTTTAGCTGCCCTAGAATCTAGATTGAGTCTTTTGCTAAAGTCAGCAGCAAAGGACCTAATGTCTTCCTTAACTTTTACCCACCACTTATTCCCAATAATTGCCCCCGTCAATTCCCGCTGTAGGGTTAGTAATAGCCCGTCACGGAAGCCTTTCACATCGAACAAAGACGTGTTGAGCTTCCAGTAACCGGCTAATCTAGGCTTAGGTCTATCTAAGTTTACCCGTACACGAACAAGTCTGTGATCCGAGTAAACTATGTTGTGGAAACTTGGACAATCCAATACTCCTATGTCGACTCGCCTAACTAAGAACCGGTCGATATAGCTCGAGAGCTGTATCGAATCGGAGCCGCCTCTACCTGTCCAAGTCCACACTAAGTCACGGGGCTTTTCATTTCGGAATTTGTCGATAAGATCAAACTTATCCACAAATTCACGAAATAAAACAGCATCCCGATCTCTGTTAGTTCCCCTAGATGTTAACCCAAATCGATCTAACTCGGGATCCAGGACGGCGTTCCAGTCTCCCGCTAAGATAACCGTTCTGGAAACATCTATGAACTGCTCGATCCGCCGAAAAAAACCAGCCAGCTCAGAATGGCTATTGGGCGCATAAAGCCCAATAAGACGTAATGCCCTACCCTTTATGGCAACATCCAAAACACATAGTCTTCCCTCCGGATCCAAGTAACACGGGTCACACGACGCATCTAGAGACCTTTTAACTAGCCAGGAAATCCCTCTCGAGCGAGAATTATAGTGCGCTGAGTAAGCCTCAAAGGTCCTAGACAGTGCACTCAAATGGTCACCAGGAATAAGGTGGGTTTCCTGCACACAACAGATATCCACTCCGAGGTGCTGCAGGTCCAAACTCAAGCGCCATTTGCGCGAGTCGGCCCTTAGCCCTCGGATATTTAAACTCGCAAGCTTGAGATCCATGGTGGTGCCTTAGGGTTGGGAACCAGGAACGAACATCGCGGTCGTGAGCATGCCGACGGCTCTCGTGAGGGAATAAGTACCCATCGCAGTATCGATGAGTCCGTCACGAGAGATACCGCCGACATGCAGGGGATAGGTTAGTTTTACTATCCTATACAGGGAGGGGTGCATTTTTACCGGGACCCTCCCAACGCAACATTTTTTTAGATTTTTAATATCAGTGTCTTTAAATATGGCTAGGGGAGGGGAAATATTGAAAGCCTTATTTGCCTCCTCCAGCATTTGCCATAGGTCTTTTGCCTCTTCTTTTTTTCTGATTACGGTTAGTATGCGTCTAGCTTTAGGGAAATTGGTGGGGATGTCTATTAGCTTCCCCCCTACCTCCCTGAAATCAATTAGTTTGCTGAGGTCTGCACCTTTAAAGTTCTTGTTATTATTTATGGCAGCTGAGTTTAAGATGCAAATATCTTTTCCAGGGAGGTAGAGGGTCTTTTTTTTGTGTTCAGGTGAGGGGGTAGTGTCCATGTCAGTATATGTGTTAGTAGGGTTAGTAGGGGTTTTTACTGGAGATACAGGAGGAGTATTATGAGGGGACTTAGAGGTGGCTGGTACAGGAGAGGGGGATTTATGTTTTTTAAGAGGACTTAGTGGAATTAGTTTAGGCATTTTGGAGGGGACAGGAGTTGTGACTGGAGGAGGCATTTTAAAAGGGGAAGGAGTTTTGGATGTTGCGGGGGACTGTGTAGTGATGAGTCTGGTATTTTTGGAAGGAGGTGACTTGCATGGGGATTGGAGTGTCTGTTTTTTGGTGTCCAGTTTTTTCTTGAGATTTACTATTTCTATGTATTTTTCTCTGCCTGGGTCGTGTTGCAGCATAGCCTCTTCTCTCATCTGCTCGAGGGAAACACGTCCGGGGGTCTTTTTCCCAGGGGCGATCTGCCATGGTTCTCCTCTGAGGGTCTCGTCTTTGGTGTTGGTTGTTTCGCTGGTAGTTTGGTTGGGTACACTTTTTGATGTGCTGGCTCCCAGATGCTCACCTATTATTTTCTTTGTGTTAGGAGTGGGCTTTTTTGATGGGCAATCTGATGTGAGATGTCCGATCTCACCACAGTGCCAGCATGTAGGTCGCCTGCCGGCCACTATGATGGGCAACTTTTCTTCACCCACCTCAAGGAAGAAGGGGATGCTTACGAAATCTTCCTTGTTCAGCAGTATGTCGAATGACCAGACCCCGTGGAATTCGTCAACTTCAATGTGTACCATTTCCCCAAACTTCAGGAAAAAGGCACCGAGGTGTTCGCCATCTACGTGGTGTGGTACATGGAAGACTGATACTGTCGTGCGTCGCTTCCCTAGGTATTCCGTCCTCAGGATGAATTGCTGGGTAATTATTTCCTTTTGGGAAATAGTGAGGCACTCTTGTGATGAGTTAAAGAGTGCACTCCAGGTATTGTAACCTTTGCACTTTATGACGCGTAAAGGTCTAAGTCCTGCGGTTGCCAGTAGATTGATGATTATGTCCACGGTTGCTCTTATTACTTTCTTGGTCTTCCTGTCTACCACAAATAATGTTAGGCACCTTTTCCTTATTTCATCCAATTTCGGGATGTTGACAATTAGTCCTGAGTCAGTAACTTGATCAAGGCATTGTTTTGCTTTCTCAACGAATTCAGTGACGTTAATATCGACTTTTGGGGGTTTTGTCCACGGGTTCGTTGTTGCAGCTGCGACGTTCTCCATCTCCATTGTGACGACAATAGGCGTTTGGCACGCCGAAGCGGCCATAGCCGAACCGTTAAAAAGACGGTTAAAAAAAGTCCAAGAAAAAAAGAAACAACTGTTAAAAATAACAGTAAAGACAAAGGGGGGAAAAAAGAAAGCGTCGTGTAGAAAAAAACCGACGTTAATATAAATAAAAGGTATAAATCGCTGGTTGAATAACGCACAGGACAAGAGTCAATCTAACTTCAGAATGGTATTTATTTTCAGAAAATGATGTGTGATAGCGATCATTAGGCCCCTTTTTCTGAAAATAAATACCATTCTGAAGTTAGATTGCGAGCAGAGAAGGTGTATTTGTAGAAGAGAAAAGTCGGATTCGGGGAGAGAAAAGCTAAAGTTGCAGAAGTTCGTTTTGGAGTGGAGAGAAGACGCGTCAAGTGGTAACCAGAAAGTGAAAGTTCGGACAGCAGTGTCACGCAACCGACAAGCTATTTCGGCACATCAAGCAAATTAACATGGCTGAGTGGAGACTGAGCACTCAGATGTTGAGACCCTTTACTGGGGAGGGTGACCTGATTAAGTGGCTGGAGAAATTAAAAATAGTGGCGAAGCTGCAAAAGATAGAAGATGTGGTCACCCTGCTGCCGTTATACTTAGAGGGGGAAGCCCTCACGATTTACCAGCAGATGCGAGATGAAGACAAGGAAGACCTTGCCTTAGTGGAGCAAAGGCTGAAATTGGCCTTTGCTGAGGGCCCATTTGAAGCACTTGGCAAGCTGTCAAGTTTGAGGTGGACCGGCGAGTCTGTTGACGTCTTTGCGGCAGAGATCAGGAGACTGGCAGGGTTGGCTGGTTACGTGGGGAGGAGCCTGGAGATGACGGTAAAGCTGTACCTAGTGAACGGCTTCCCAGAGGAAATCTCTGCGAACATGCAGAGAATCACGGGGATCCATTCTATGGAAGTGGACGATCTCTTGGTCCATGCCAGAGTCCTAGTGAAAAATGTTAAAAGCCCAATCGTGGCTGCAGCTGTGAGTGGAAATATGTGCATGAGGCCTCACTTGAATGAGAGGCAGCCGGCGAGGCGACAGGAGGGGAGACCTGCCATCAAGTGTTTCCGGTGCCAGGGTCCTCATCTGATCAAGGACTGCAAAGAGCCGAGACCGGGGATCACATGCTACCGATGTGGACAAGTGGGGCATATTAGCCGCTATTGTGTTGCTGCACGGGACCAGGGAAACGAGTGAAGGGGAGCTATTGCGCCAGTGGTTACCCCTTCTGTGTGGAAATGGCGCATGATGGAACATTGCCTCGGTTACTGGTGGTAGTCAATGGGAAGAGAGCCATAGCCCTTGTCGACACAGGCTGCACTACAACGTTGTTAGCGAGGAATGTCGCGAGGTCATGGAGCGGAATCAGGATTATTAGGACCGTGGATGGCAGGGATGTGAAATGCCTAGGAGAGACGACAGCGGAAGTAATGATGCAAGGGGTGCTCATTGGACTGCAAGCCCTAGTGTTGAATCATCTGGTCGGTGGTGTCGACGTGATTATAGGTATGAGTGCAATTAACCGACTGGGGGGGGCGCTACGTTAAGAGGGGGCCAAGTGACGTTTGGACGTCTCGGCGCAGTGGGGATGGCAGGAGTGGAAGGTGATAGAACCGTCAGAACCCCAAAACCGGAGGTTTGCTGCATTGAGGACAAAGATTTGATGGCGTGAGGTGGACGGTGGAATGGAAATGGATCTCTGGGCCCCAGAACTACAGAATAAGGTGGGCTGCTACGAAAACACCCTGCGAGGAGAAATAAGAAAAGGATTCGAGGAAGAAGTGGAGAGGTGGATAAAAGAAGGAATTCTGAAACCGTGGACAGGGGAAGAAAAAGGAGTGTTGCCACTACTGGCAGTTGTTCAGCCTACCAAAAACAAGATTAGGCCCGTGCTGGATTTTAGGGAATTGAACAGACACGTAGCCTGCCACACTGGAACGGGGATCGACGTATGTGAGGAGGTCATGAGGAAATGGAGAAGAATGGGGCAGGCCACTAAGATTGTCGATCTGAAATCGGCATATCTGCAGATCCATGTAGATGAAAAACTCTGGCAGTACCAACTGGTCCGGTACAAGGGGCGGGTGTATTGTCTGACGAGGTTAGGCTTTGGGCTGAGTTCAGCCCCCAAAATTATGACTGCCGTGCTGAAGACAGTGCTGAGCAAAGACTGTACAGTGGAGGAGGCCACTAGTTCGTACATTGACGACATCCTGGTGGAGAAGGCAGAGGTGACAGCAGAGAAAGTAAGAAGCCATGTTGAGAAGTATGGGTTAACTGCAAAACCGGCGGAGGCCCTAGATGGAGGAGCGGTGCTGGGGTTGAAACTAAGGCGAGATGGAAAAGAAAGCCTTGTCTTCGAACGAGAGAATGCAATACCCGAAGTCGAATCTGAGCTGACGAGGCGAGAACTCTTCTCAGTCTGCGGGAGGCTGGTCGGGCACTATCCTATCGCTGGCTGGCTCAGGATAGCATGCAGCTTTATTAAACGACAAACAGGCACTGATGGCTGGGAGGGCCGTGTGACGAAGGAGGTCATGAACATGCTGCAAGAAGTCATTGCGAGAGTGAGGAATGAGGACCCAGTGAAAGGGAAATGGTATGTCAGCGGCGAAGACGCGGGTGTGGTTTGGTGCGATGCCAGTAACCTGGCGTTGGGCGTCGTACTAGAGATAGGAGGTGGAACTGTGGAGGATGCGGCGTGGCTAAGAAAAAACGACTTCTCCCATATCAACGTAGCAGAACTAGATGCCGCTATAAAAGGAATCAATCTGGCCCTGAAATGGGGATTGAATATAATTGAAGTCAAAACCGATTCGGCAACGGTAGCGTTGTGGATTCGGTCGGCAGTAACTGGCGATAAGAGAGTTAAGACCAGGGGTGCTGCGGAAATGCTGATCAAGCGCAGACTCGGAGCGCTCACCGACCTGATAGCGGAATTCCAGTTGAGAGTATCTGTTGTGTTGGTCCCGTCAGAAAAAAACAAGGCGGATTCGATGACACGCGTGAAGAAGGCCTGGCTGCAGGAGGGAAAGGAGGTCTCCTCGGTATGCTGTGCAGGGGAAGAAGTCAAAGAGTCACACGAAATGCACCACTTTGGTCAAGAACGAACGTTATTCCTAGCCAGAGAGGTTTACCCGGAGACCACCGAGGAGGAGGTTAGGGAGGTGGTGGAGAACTGTCGAGAGTGCCAATCAATTTACCCTGGACTGTCCAGACACGAAGCAGGAGAGCTACACGTTGCGGAGGACTGGAAGTGATTGGCCATTGATATGACACACTATCGCCACAAATTGTATCTGTCGATGGTCGACTGTGGACCGGGAAGGTTTGCCATCTGGAGAGAGATCAGGGCAGAAGCTGCATGGGCGATCGGAGGGGTCATCGAGGAGATATTTTTGGAGAGAGGGCCGGTTGAGGAACTCTTAATGGACAATGGCCCCGCTTTCCGATCAGAAGCCTTTAAAGGGGTGTGCGATAAGTGGGGAGTAAGGCAATTTTTCAGAGCAGCGTATCGGCCGAGTGGCAATGGAATAGTGGAGAGGAATCATCGCACCATTAAAGCCGCTGCGGAAAAAAGCAACGTATCACCCATAGAGGCGGTGTTTTGGTATAACATCTCGCCGAAGACCAAACAAGATGAGACAACTGTGCCTCATAGTGGCGGCATCCGTGCAACAAAACAGCAGGAATTGAGAGTGAAGAAGCCACTATCAAAGTAGGTGAAGAGGTGTGGGTGAAACCCCCCAATGCACAGTGTACCACTCGTTGGAAAAGAGGGGTCGTAACAGGATTGCAGTCGAAGAACAATGTGATGGTGAATGGCGTTCCCCGGCATATCTTAGACCTGCGTCGTGTGACATTGCCGGTATGCAGTGAGGGCAGTGAAGAAGAAGAAATCGAGGGCCACCGAGAAGCAAATGATGCTGCTCGACCTGACTTAGGCCCGCGTTGTAGTGAACCTGAAAACGTTAACCCCCGAGAAGTTGTCCCCCAGAGGCCTCGACGTGAGAGGAGGCGGCCTGCTTGGATGGAGGATTACGAAGTATCCTATTGATCTCGAAGATCAGGGGGGCGTGTGGTGTAAATGAAGAAAAAAGAAACAACGACCGACCGCGTTTTTGTGTGGCTTACCTCGTGTTCATAATGAAGAAGAAAGAAACAAAAATGGCTGCCCTGTTTCTTTATATGCCTACAGGGTGACCACGAGGTATGCAAATGAGATGCTCCTGATTGGAGATAAAAGAGGAGTGATTTGGGGAAGGAAGGCATTCTGAAGTTAGATTGCGAGCAGAGAAGTTGTATTTGTAGAAAAGAAAAGTCGGATTCGGGGAGAGAAAAGCTAAAGTTGCAGAAGTTCGTTTTGGAGTGGAGAGAAGACGCGTCAAGTGGTAACCAGAAAGTGAAAGTTTGGACAGCAGTGTCACGCAAACGACAATTTTGGATCAGATGTTTCAGCAGTTATTGGCAGCCAGGCCAAAAGTGGATAGCCAGTTTTCTCAAGTTAAAGTTTATCTTAACCAAATCAGGTGTGCTTTGCTGGAGCTGAAAAATAGCTACCAGTTGGACTTTTTGGAACCGGGCACACCGGGTTATTTATTAATAAGTCATATTGTGTTTGGCCGGCTACCGGTTTCTTTAAAGAGAGAATTAATGAGAAAAACTGGAAATAGTTATCCCGGAATTGATGACATTGTTTCCTTGTGTAAGAATTTAATCAAGGATCTGGTAAGATTGGAGGAGTATTCTCCCCCTTCTGGCAATGGCAGGTTTCGATCTGATCGATTTGTTCCAGGCTCTTACTCACCAAAAAGAGCTTTAGAGAACTTTTCCTCTAGGGGTGACACCCCACTATCAATGTCAAATTGTAAGTTTTGTTCTTCAGGCGGACACGACGGGAAATTATGCAAAAAATTTGCTACGTATGAAGAGAGACTATCAAGGTGCAAAGAATTGCGCCTTTGTATTGCCTGTGCTGCGGAAAATCATTCATATGATAAATGTCCCGGTAACAAAAAGGGCTTCCCATATGGTTGTGCTAATTGTGGCTCGAAACGGTACTATACTGTAATGTGCCCTAAAGATAGAGCCTCTTCGGAGAAAACTAAAGTAAATACCAGTTTCCAGACTTGTGACACTCAACAGAGATCTATCCTTCCCATCTATAAAGTTGTTCTACATCGCAACAAGAAACGTTATGTTTGTAATTGTATACTTGATTCTGGAAGTCAACGTTCATATTTTTCCAGAAGCATTCTAAAGGGATTAGATATTTCTTTAGAGTCATGTTATGACCGACAATATACAATACAAACATTCGTGGGAGAGGAGAAAAAGAATTTAAGTGAGGTATTATTGCAGGTGGAAATGGTGCCTGGCACCAAAAGACCTTTGCCTGTCCTCATTGACTCCGCCTTTAATTTAAAGACCCAAATAGATGGAATGGATTTAATATATAAGAATTTAAGAGAGGCCCATTTCCAATTAGCTGTTGGATTTGACAGAAAGGGACGTCTTTTTCCTATTCAAGGTCTAGTGGGGGTATATCTGCTGCAGTTTTTGCACCCTTTAAGCCTGATAAGGTGCCAGAATGGTGTTGCCTGGGAGACCCCAAAGAGTATAGTGCCTTGGGGGAATTCGCTTAACTTCTTGAAAGAATCCTAGATATTGTCAATCAGAGAGGAGCGTTCACCACCCGTTGATTATGAAAAGGTCCTTGCCAGCATGAGTACTGTTTCCATTACAGCGGTGAACTTTGTGCTGGCACCTCAATATAATTATATAGATCCTTATAAGGATACTTTTGAGAACACCTCAGTGGAAAGAGGGTTGGACAGTTTGTTTAGTTTGGAACTTATGGGGCTCACTGAGGAGGAAAATTTTTCAGATTTTGAACGTAAGAAGGTAAAGGAGTTCCAAAACTCTGTGGTCATAGAGAACCAGTGTTATTATATCAAGCTTCCTTGGTGGGAGGACAAGATTGGCAAAGTTCCATCAAATTATTCGGTGGCATTAGCAGTTTTGAACCGTGTGTTCAATAAACTTGAAAAAGAAAACAAATATAGGGAGTATTTGGATGTTTTCCTGGAACAAGAAAGGGAGGGCATTGTGGAAAGAAGAGTATGAAAAATATGTATGGATACCACACAGGCCTGTATATAAAACTGAAGAGCAAAGCACTACAAAAGTGCGGCCTGTGTTTAATTGTTCATCGAAACCCAAGGGTGGAATCTCGATTAATGAGGCTGCCTACCCCAGGGTGAACTTGATGGGAAATCTCCTGCAGTTGTTGCTACACTTCCGCTCTACTAAGTATGTCTTGCTTGGTGACATCCGCAAGGCATTTTTGCAAATTAAACTCCTCACTGAGGAGGATAAAAATCGATTTTGTTTTTTTCTTAAAATAGGAAAAAACTTGGTATGCTTTAGATATACCACCTTAATATTTGGCTATAATGCCTCTCCGTTTATATTAAATTTCCTTTTGAAGCATCATGCTGACCGTTATCCACGAGATGAATGCTCCAAAACTATTGGAGAGAATTTTTATGTGGATAACCTAATTAAAACAGGGAATGTTCATGAGAATCTTGTGCAGCTATACACTAATGTTGTGAAGAGATTGGAAGAGGGACACTTTGATTTACGTTCCTGCAGTTCTAACTGCAAAGAATTAAGACATAAGATTGAGAAGGATGGGCGTATGCCTTAACACCACTCCCAATATGAGAAGGTATTGGGCTATAATTATGACACAAAGAGTGATTCTTTGTCCTTGGCCAAGACAAATAGTGATTCCGGGGCCAATACCAAAAGAAGAATATTGGCGGCGGTGGCAGCCCATTTTGATCCTTTATCTTTATGTGTACCTGTTACAATAAGGGGCCGCATATTTATTAGTGAATTATGGAAGGCTGGGCTGGGCTGGGATGAAACTGTTACTTCTACCCAACAGAAGAGTTGGCAGTCACTCTCAAAAGATTTATCTCAGCTCAGTTCCTTCACCTTTCCAAGAAAGTCCCTGCGCGAGGGCTCACAGCCAATCTGGCTTTATTTTGTGATGCTTCCAAAGAAGCATACGGATTTGTAGCTTACGGCTTATAGGATGATAAGTCCAATTTGGATTTTGCTAAAGCCAGGGTAGCACCGTTACGGGCAAAGTCCCTGCCCACACTTGAGTTGTTGGCAGTGTATTTGGCGCTAAAGGCATTAAAAACAATTTTACTTTCTCTGAAGGAAATCACCTTTAGAGAGGTTGGTATGCCAGTTGATGCTCAGATAGTGCTGTCTTGGGTCCTCTCTCAGGATGTAAAAACAAAGAATGTTTTTGCAAGAAACTGTTAGAAAACATGTGGCTAAATGATGGGAACTTAAAAGCGGCTAGGGCTCGAATTATCACCACAGACAAAAAAAAAAACTGAACCGTTGCAAACGCCAGTCAACAAAGCAACAAACAGGAAGTAAAAATAATAAATAACGTTAGTTCTCTTACCTGCTCTTCAAAGTTGCGACGTTGCTGTTTTAGCGTCGCGGCTCGTTGTGCCTGGTAACATATCAATATTAAACGAGACCTTTCATAGGCCCAAGGAAACAAGTAAAGTGTTCTCCCATACAAATAAATTTGTGGAAATAACCTCTCGGTGGAAAAAATAAAATAAAATAAAAAAAAGCATAAAACGAATCCCGGCCGAGATTCACTCTTTGTTAATTAGAGAAAAAATAGTGTCTTTGGCCTTCCCAAAATTTGAATTTCGACGTTAGTCACATCAAAAGAAAATTTTAACATATTAGGTTGGCCAAAGGGTAGCAGGTAATAGATAGGGAATCGAAGAAATAAGAGACACATTGTTACTTCTGGCCTTCCCAAAATTAAATTCCGATGTTAGTCACATCAAAAGAAAATGTTAACATATTAGGTTGGCCAGAGGAAAACAGGAATTAGAGTGTCGTAACATAATTCGTAAATTGTGTCCATGAGCCAGGATTACCGACCTGTTCCACCGTCTACCAGTTCCAACTGATCTATATATATACACAATCTCTACTCCTCCTGTCATTTACATGTGCTAATTACCCCTTCTACAAAGAAAATAGATAATCCTAACACCCCCCCCCCAGAATTGAGGTAAGGAAAATTCTTTCACATAAGAAGAGAGATTGAATGTACGTGTGTAGAGGTCTACGCCATGTTGTCGAATACATATGTATTAGGCGGTTGACATCAATATTCATACGCCATGATTTCCTTGTTACGCGTATGAAAGTAGTTCTATGATAACACTACATCCCCCTTACCAGAAGGAAGAAAAGTAGTACACATTGTTCAGATATTTATTGTTTAAATCTGTTTGGCCTATGGATTTCACGGCCATGTCTTGTTATGTTTGGTGTGTGTTTCTTAGTGTTTATTTGGTTTGAGATGCTTGTGTTAGGGAGTCCAGATTGAGATTGGGTTTGGTCACTGAAGTGAACATGTTTATGGGTTGCTTTTCCATCTGCTCCTATATGGATTCTGTTACGTCTTTTTGACGATCCATCTGGCAATTTGAGGATGTACGATCTAGGTTCTGTACATTTGCTGAGAATTGTTGCTGGTTTCCATTTTCCAGTTTGGTTATCCCACATACGTACGTGTTGTCCAGGGACAAGTGCTGGTAAGTCATGGGCTGTTTTGTCGTGATAGGTATTTTGTATATCCTGTCTGTGCTTTAGTTCTTCGTGAATATGGTCACGGTTGGGAAATCTGTGATTCGTGATTTTTGCAATCAGGTTCGATTTCATGATGCGACTGTTTAGAAGTTCAGCTGGGCTTGGAAGTTTGTGGCTGATAGGCGTTGTTCTTAAACACAGCATTGCAAGGTTAACATCTCTTCTTGCTTGCTTTGCTTTGACTATTGTTCTTTTAATGGTTTGAATCTGTCGTTCAATAAAACCATTTGATTTAGGAAACCTTGGAGATGATGTGATATGATCGAATTGCCATTGTTGAGCAAATTCTTTAAATGCTTCACTGGAGTACTGTGGTCCATTATCACTAATAACTTTGGAGGGAATACCATGTTCTGAAAATATCTGCTTCATTGTTGATATGACCATGTTGCTTGTGGCCATGCCATTCATTTTCCGTATAATTGGAAATTTACTATAATAATCGGCAATTATGAGGTATTCCTAGTCGTTACAGTCAGTGCCAACAACTTCCTATGCTCTGCTAGGGATGTCATGTGGTTGTAAAGTTTCCTTTGGTTGTGCTGGGAGGTTTTCCTGGCATATTGAACACTTTTTGATCATGTTCTCAATATCAGTGTTAATTCGCTCCCAGTATACAGTATCTCTAGCTTGCTGACGTGTCTTTTCGATACCTTGATGGCTGTAATGTGGTTGGTCCAGGATATTTTTCTGCTGGTTTTCAGGGATAATAATCCTTGAGCCTTTCATGATTATGCCATCACTGACAGATAACTCATCTCTGTATGACCAGTATTACCGAATTGTTGGTGGTACTTCCTTAATTGAGTCTGGCCATCCTGTTGTTATGGTTTCATGTAATTGGTTGAGTATTGGATCAGCCTTTGACGACTTAGTGTATCAGCTACAGTCATTTCTTTGCTTGGTATGTATTCTATTTGTATCTGGTATCCCTGTAATTTGGTCATCATTCGTTGTAGCCTAGGAGGTGCACTGGTCAGTGGTTTCTGTAGTATCATGGCCAGGGGTTTATGATCGGTGTGTACCTTGAACTTCCGTCCATATAGGTAGACATGATATCTGTGGACACCAAATACAATTGCTAGAAGTTCCCTTTCTATGCATGCATCCCGTTGCTCGGCGTCTGTTAGAGACTTTGATGCATATGCAATAGGTTTTTTGTTTTGCATTAATGCTGCTCCAAATCCTTTTAAACTCGCATCAGTTTGCAGTATGGGTACTTCATTCGTGTCGAAGTACGTTAATGTGGAGTTTTTGGTGATTATTGTTTTAAGTGTTTCAAAGCATACCTTGTGATGCTCTTCCCAGAGAAAGGTACGTCTTTCTTCAACAAGCCTCTTAATGTATGTGTCTTGTCAGCCAAATTTGGGATGAATGATGATAAATATGTGACAAGGCCTAAGAATTCTTGTAGTTCTTTTTTACAAGTTGGATATGGCATGTCTTGTAAGTCTGTAAGTTTTTCTGGGTCTGGGCTAACACCATTTTCACTATATATCATTCCAAAGAAAGATATATTTTTGATTTTATTTTGCATTTTGCTGAATTAAACACAAGACCATTTTTTATAGCTACTTGCATGAGCCTGTACAAGATCTTATCATGCTCTTTGTCCGTTTTACTATAGACAACAATGTCGCCTGCAATTCCAATTGCTCCGTCAACTTGTTCGAGTATCTGGTCCATTTTCATTTGAAAAATGTCCTGGGATAAACTTAACCCAAATGGTAATCTCTGGAAACAGTATCTGCCAAAGGGGGATTGGAATGTCGTTAGCAGCTGAGATTCTTGATCCAAATGTATGGACCAATAACCAGCTTTGGCATCAAGTTTAGAGAACAGCTTGGCACCTGCAAAGTGGTGTGTTAGCTCCTCCACTGTAGGGATTGCATGGTGGGGTCTTTTTAGCGCAATGTTAAGGCGTCTTGGGTCTAGACAGATTCTCAGGCTTCCATCTTTCTTGTGTGAATAAGCTAGGCTGGAAACCCAGTCTGTTGGCTCTGTGACTTTTCTAATGATCTTGTTGCTGACCATTTTGTCTGGTTCTTGTTTTATGTTGTCCTTTAGGGCAATTGGGGATTTTCTTGGTGGGTCAATGTGAGGTTGTACGTTTTTGCTCGTTGTTAACTTGACATGTCCAGGCATAGAGCCTATTTTGTCGAATTGATCTGGATAGATCTGTACCAAGTCTTCGATTTTGTTGATTGGTTTGACTATATTTTGTTCTTTCACCGTGCAGTGAAGAGTGACCATTTTCAGTATTTCCAGTGATGGTAGTCCTAGAATTGCTGGTCCATTTACATCTACTATATAGAAGGTGCTTTCGTGCCAATCAGAGGTTTGGTAGTTGCATGGTATACTGATATTGCCATAGCACTTTATCGGTGTTCCATTGTAGGCTATTAATTTTTTGTCCTTACTTTGTTTTTTTAGTTTCGGGAAGCCATCAGTGGTTAATTTCTCAGGAAATACATTAACAATTTGCGCTTGAGCCATTTTTTTTTTTTTCAGAAATTTTCAGCACATCAGGGATTTTCGGGTGTGCTGAAAACGAATATCACATTTTCACGATATTGCAAACATACTTTTCTGCATGTTTTATCCAGTAATATACGCTTTTCGGAAACTTAAATTTATATCACACACTTTTCGGAAACTTAAATTTATATCATACACTTTTCCGAAACTTCTTCTAAATTTATATCCATCGATTCCTGAAACTGTATTTTTCTGAAACCTAACGACTTCCAATTTCTGAGAAAAAAAAAAAAAAAATGGCTCAAGCGCAAATTGTTTTTAAATAAATGTTATCAAAGCCAAGATAAGTTACTTTTCTACCTAACTGGATATGTTTTTAGTGCTTTTATTTAATGTAACATGTTTATTCAGCTCGAAAAACATACAATGTTTATCGATGTATTGGAAAATTAAGAATGGCGACCTACTCTCTCTTTAACACGGTAAGTTTGGGAAAAGGAGTTGAAAATAAAAAAAATATGCAAAATACTGTTAAAAACCCACTGAATACATGTCAACCTATGTCACGGAAACATATATTGAGCGAGTTTTTAACCGTATTTTGTCTAGTTTTTTATTTATAATTCCTTTTCCCAAACTTACCGTGTCAAATCGTATTTCCAAGTTGAATTAAAGTTTTATGGTGTGTTTTTTTTTTATTCAATTGTAAGGTTAAAGCATAGAATAGGTACAAAACACCCTCCCCTCCCCATGTTAAGAATGGCTTTTTAAATAATAACGTTATTATTTACGTCCAGGTCACTCTCTGCACTAGTACCAAAACTTCTTAAAAATGTAAACTTAAAAAAATATTTACCGTTTTGACCACTTTATATGTTATTCCCCCCCCCCAAGAAAAAAACTAAAAAGTATTTGTGCGCAATAAATATCTAAATTAAATGTAATGTTTACAAATACTTTCATTATGAGGACGGAACTTCTAAAAAATGTAAACAAAAAAATGGAAACGCAAAATGTCCGCAGAGACATGTAAACGCAAAATGTCCGCAGAGACATATATCCGCAGAGACACGTGCTGAAAACGAGGCAAGCTCCTCCCCCCAAAATATGCGCGAACTATAATTTGAAAACGAGGCTTCTCTCTTCGAAGAAGAAGAAGGGGGGGTAGTAATTTTGGCCATCTTGAATTCTTACGACTCGTAAAAAGTTAATATTTGGTATGAAATAAACAGCGTTTAAAACTACTTAAAAACACTAATAAATGATTCAGGTAGGTTGCAAAGTAACTTTTATAGCTACTGTAAATATTTCTTTGTTGTATATTTTAATTTTTGACCACTTTTTCGAATCTATGTGTACAGTAATACAAACCCCCATCCACAAATAGAATGAACGCAAAAGAAAACATCAGTCTTCGTGTTGTGCGTAAACGCACGTGGTGACGACGACAGACAGGCGCCATCTTAAAAAAAAAAATCGATGCACAAAGTAAGTTCGCCAATTTCATTCAGTCATGTCATTGTTTTGTTTTCTTTGTTTTTTTATTTAAAAAAAAGGGGGGTATTAGTAATAATATAAAAAAACAAAAAAAAAACAATTAAATTAAAGTAAGATGAGTTCTAATGCAAGCGAACCCGTTATGCACTGGGCACTGGGGGTCTGAGAATCTATTTGAATCGTTCAGATTCTTCAAGCAACGGTGCGCATTATATTTCTCAGTAAAAAAACATGGTAATCTCCAAAAATACCGTTAGGGCTTACAACATGGCCGCCAGAAGAGTCAACAAAAAACTGCGAATAAAATATATAAAACTCGTAATTTCTGTTTTTAAAGTGGGTTGTCAATTTTCTTTATGAAATATACTTCCAAAATAAACTATTACAGTCGTTTAAAACATAATAGAAGTATTATTTTTTATTTTTTAAAAACAATGTTTACAAAATGTCTACGAACGTGCGTAGACATTTTGTAAACATTGTTTTTAAAAAATAAAAAATAATACTTCTATTATGTTTTAAACGACTGTAATAGTTTATTTTGGAAGTATATTTCATAAAGAAAATTGACAACCCACTTTAAAAACAGAAATTACGAGTTTTATATATTTTATTCGCAGTTTTTTGTTGACTCTTCTGGCGGCCATGTTGTAAGCCCTAACGGTATTTTTGGAGATTACCAAAAACATTCCCGTCGAGAAGCAGGTCGACCACATTCTACTGCTGTCTGGTGAGGAAGGTTGACAGCGATAACGCCTGGACATTTGGCGATGATGCTGACCAGACGAACCCGGAGGCAATTTGACGTAAATTTGAGGAGCGTCTAGAGCTCCAAATCAATTTTCGTATTGCACGTTTCTATCTGCGTGAATATAAACAGAAGAATACAGAAAGCATCGACGACTTCAAAGTGTTCATGGATATAGTCTCAACCAACTCGTTTTTGGCAGAAATCCCAACCTACCTAGTTTTCTTAATGACAAACTCACTGCACTAGAAGGTGTCTCTACCAGTGAAATTGTTGCAAATAACCTTAACGCTATGCATGCTGCCAGGAAACACTTCATAGCGAGTGAATCTTCAGAAAAGTTTAGATGAGCACTCTGCCACCAAGTTAGAACAGGTATCACCCAATTCTATAAAAATGGACATCAAACAGAATGGGGAAAATATGAACTCGGACAGAATGAGTAAAGAAATTGAAAAATATCCCAGCGGAAACTGGCAGGAATATTAACGGCAAAATATCCACAGCGGAAATTTCTGAAATCAGGCAAGTTATCAGCCACTTAACTGGCTGGCTACCCAGACCAGACCTGATCTCAGCTACAATGTCAGTGCATTAAGTTCCATCCTCAGACAAAGCAATGTGGAATGTATAAAACATTCCAATAGAGTAGTAAAGACAGCCAAGAAAGAAAAATCCCAGGTAGATATTCCTGACTTCGGAGATCTCAATCATCTCAGTTATGCCTCATTCGCCAACCTGACAGACGGAGGATCTTAAGGTGGTTACACAATCTTTTTAGTTGCCAATAACACCACAAATATACACCAATAACCTGGCAGTCCAAGCGCATTAGAAGAGTGGTCAAAAGCACACTAGCTGCTGAAACCCTAGCCATGGTTCACATGTCGGAGGCCTGTCTATTTTATAGAAAACTACTATTAGAAATACTGCAATTAAAGGATGAACCGAAAATATAAAAATAATCTGCAAAACAGACAATTCCTTTCTCTTTGACTCCGTGCATTCATCCACCCAAATACTAGATAAAATGCTTCACATTGAGATGGCTATTTTGAGAGAAATGCTGGAAAGAAAAGAAATAGCAGTGTTCTCTTGGATACCTACCAATAGACTGGTAACTGACTGCTTAACCAAGAAGGGAGTCCCTTGATACTTGAGTTCGTATCTGAACCCAAAGAAACTGATATTTAAAAATAGTTTTTTCTTTCTTTTTCAGTGGTCATCTAAAAGATAAGAAAAAGGGGAAGTATTGTTAACTTTACCCAGTTGTATCCCTTGAACACTCTCCACAACAGAGAGTTAACTTCCCTACCGGAAACGGTGTAAAAAGAACTTTTCGAAATGTATAGTGCGAGCGGTACGCACGTGCTAAATAAATGCTCTTCAACCCTGCTTCAGTTGTCCGTGTTTATTTGCTTTTACAGTAAATAATCAAATTTACTTGATTAAAGTCAGGCAGAGTTACCTCCCTTCGGACAAATCTAATGAAATATTTACTTTACTTATATTTATTTATTTTTACAATGCATAGATATCCATATTCAACTAATAAGTAATTTTAATATAGTTTTAATGTCTTTCAATGAAAGTAACATTAAATCGATATATATTATAAATTAATTCACTAATTTTCCCGATATTAAATGTTAGTATTAAAAATTATTTCAATCGATAGTCATAAGTTATTAAGTTATATTTCATATCTGCTAATGTTGAATTGTAAATTAATTAGTTACTTACATTTACTTTAATTTTTATTTATTTATATATTTATTCATATTGTTATCAATATCAGCACCACCATTATTATTTATATTGAAAGTAATATTTTTATTTTTTACATTTCACCAACTTTATTCAATTCTACATATGACAATCCAGTATTAATAAACATTTTTCGAACTTGTTTCTTATTTAAGTATAATTTTTGTTTATCATTGTATATATCCTAATTTTCTTTATAAGTATGTTTCAGAGTTTCTAACTCTGATAACATGTTATTTTAATTATAATTAAATAAATGTATATTTAAGTTAAAACTAATTCTAATTTTATTTCAAGTTAATAAGATTTATAAATATTGTTTAGGCCTAAAAATTATAGAGCAAATCCAACTCATACTTTAAACCCCCTTATACTTTAAACCCCCTCTCCTATATACTTTAATTAATTTTTTTTTATATTTTATTTATTTTTTATTTTATTTTATTTTATTAAATTTATTTATTTAAATTTAAATTTATTGTATTAAATTTAACTAAGAATTCCGAAATGAATTTATAGAAGTTAATGAGTATATATATTAAAAAAATATGTAGTTTATCTTAATAGATTTTCAATAGATATATCTTATTATAACTATAACATTTATTTTTACATACATTTTAACATTTAAACCATTGGCTCATACATTTGAAACCACTTATCAATCAATTATTAATCACTTGTTACATCATATACATTTTATTTTTAGATTAATATTTGAAGTCTTATTACATTAAATACATTTTTAATATTATGATTATTACCATTTAGCTTTTATGTGTAATATATTAACATACCTTCATTGTTCATATTAAATATTAATTTAGATATATTTTGCCATCCTATATGCTATCATTATCTAAATTCATTAGGCCTATCTAACAAGGTTATAAAGTTTTATTTATTTTATTTATTTTCATTAACTAATTATATTTATATAAAATATTTATCTTCATATGGAAAATACTTAAAATTATGCTATTAATGTTATATATATATATATATATATATATCTCCAATCTATTTTCCGAATCCTGTTTCATTTAAGTCCATTGGTTACTTATTATATCTAATTAAACCACTTATAACTTACTATTATAGAATTTAATACTATTTATATTATATCCTAACATGATATTTTGAAATCATACTATATAGTACAACATACATTCATGCCCTTCCCTTTTTATTTACTGTTTAAATTATCCTTAAAATCATTGTTATATTTAATTAAGATTTAATTGTGTACCTAACCTTTATTCTTACTTTAAATTTATTATTTTCATTTTTATTCTCAACTTTATTTATTTACATCTTAGTCTCAATAAATCACAATTAACTTTACTTGATAAGTACGTTAATTCAATTTCAATTTAATAATTTTACTATTCAGGTTTTAATCACGATAATGCATATTTTGATTTATGTAAACAGTTTTGAATTACTTCCTGGCGTTTGTTAAGAAGGTTTTCTTTAGATATTATTATATGGTGCGATTCGAGATTGCAAAGGTTACATCGGCCCGACTTGTTCGGTGAGTATTTACTGGCACTACCCAATATCGACCATTTCAATTTGCATTCAATTTTGTTTTCCTTAATTCCCTATTCCAATTTGCTAATGATGTTTTCTTCTTATTGTTGACATGTGGTATTTTGAAGGATGCCATATGATTATTGAATCTTTCTTTAAAGCTACAATCTGTGGGCCCAATATATGTTCTAATTCTGTTATTATCTGTTACATCACATTTATATACTACATTAGAAATGAGACCTTTACCTTCTAATGGACATTCGTCAATATTCCTGCAATTGCATAGTGAATTCACTTCAATGTTTTGATTATTTGCGTCCTGCTTATTTATTTATTTACTTATTTATTTACTTATTTATTTAATTGTTTACTTTGCTAATCGTTCTCTTTTACGATTGATTTTTACGATTAAGGGCACTTTTAAAGTCTGTATGTTCTTACATATGTGTTCTTACTTATATGGTGTGTGTGTGTGTGTGTGTTCTATTCTTACAGTTTCTTGCCTTGAAGGGTCTCGACATGTATGCGCAAATATATAATGTGTACATTCCTGCTTGCCTTGTCCAGCGTATGATATCTTCTTTTTCTGGGCTGCCATCTCGTGGGGAGTGGTCACTGCTGCAGATGCATCGATAACACAAGATGGATTTGAAGCTTCGATTGTTTTATTAAAGGCAAGCCTATCATGGACCCTAATCTCCTGTTTGTTCCATCTGCAGGCTAAAACCAACTCCCACATCTGGTCGCCAACTGGAAACCTATGACCACAATTCCCGTTACCCCTAATTTCCGGTGCACATCATCCCTAATTTCCGGTGCAACTAGGTTGACAAAAGGTGACTTGAGTTTGACGGATGTCAAATCTAACCTTCTGTCGCCTCACTAAATTCGCTGATGGGAATCGAAAATATACCTACATAACTTGCTATTTCTACAACTACCTAGATAGCATTTAAGCTGGGATTCCCAATACTACACTACAATTATCTCTTTGTTTATTTTTGCATTGTTAGAACTTATAATAGTTTTAACTAAATTAGTCGACGTCGAAAAAAATAATTTAACATTATTCTGGTTTATAATTTTACTTAGACCATTTCCAGTTGGGAAATTTTTATCAATAATTGTAAAAAATTCTTTTGGTAAATTCTTTTTTATGTGTGCACTGTAAGGAGGATTAAATGAAACACAATTTCTACGTCGATTTTTCTTATTAATAGTATTACTGTTGTTAATTTGGGACTTATATTGTCTATAACATTTTTATTACCATTAATATTTTTCCTACAATTTGTATAATTGGATTTACCCATTGCCATATTGTATGAAATACAATATGTGACGGTTTCGGTTTTGATATTTTCCCTTCCTCTGATGCTTTATTGTTAATATATTTTATTTCGCCTTCATATCCAGATCTTGTTAGTGTTTTGTTGTAATATTTGTAACGTGCATCCAGGAGATAAGCGCCCGCGTGTTTGCGTGTTGTGTGGGTACGTGGGAGAGACGGATGAGGGGAAAAGACTTACCTCGAGACCAGCTCAGCGTTACCGACCAAAAATAGAAAAGAAAGACCAAGATGGCGGCCGCCGTCTTTTGTAAAGTATGATGTCTCGCAAAGTCACACGAATTCTCGCAATATGCAAATTTAGCCGGCCTAGAACGACGATAAAAGCGGGTGAGGAGAAAGACGTTGGGAGAGCGACGATTGAGTTGGCCGGGGAATCGTGTGGCTGTTGCTTCTCGTGCCGTGTGAGGATATTTTACCGTTGTTGGATTCCGTGCAGAACCGGTGTATAACGGTTATTGAATTGCTGCAACATTTATAACATCTTTTCCTGAACTTGCCGTGTTAAAGAGAGAGTCGGGCGCCATCTTGAATTTTTCCTTACACATATTTGTTACATATTTGTTTCTTGTAATTGAAAATATCCTCATTTTGAGATAATTTGGAAATTCTTTTTGATATAATAAGTATAATTGCTTTTTTCATTGATATTTGGTGATTTAATTTATAATCAATAAAGTATAAAGTTTGATTGGGTTTATGATAAGGTTCATACATGTTGCTTATTAGATTCAGGGTGACATCTAGGAAATTAACTATTTTATGATTTTTATTTATAGTTATCGTCAATATCCTTAAAGAAATTATATATCCTTTGACTAATCATTTCTAAATTTCTACTTACAGAGTTACTGAAAAATAGTGCCTCATCTCTATACAAACCTCCCTTTATAGTTGATTCCTTTTCCCCCAACTCTTTCAGAATATAGAGGCCAACCAGATCAGTTATCTGTGCAGAGTCTGAGGGACCCATCGTAACATCAAAGTTAGATTCTCTATTTTTCCTAGTCCAATATATATTATTATATTTAATTAAAGTTCTTCTGGCTAATTTAACTATGTCAATTTCCAATTCAGTAATGTTAGTTTCGGATTTCACAAATTCTAATGCCATATCTAACAATTTAGGAGAAATAGATGGGTAGTATGAGTCAATGTCAAACACTATAAACTTACTGTTATTATATTTAGGCAATGTATCAAACTAATTCAAAACTTCACCTGATGAAGATCATAGATTATAAGATACTTTAGATAGGCAATATCCTATCTAGAATCTTTTTACTAATGCTGCCTATATCTGAAATACAAAGAGAGATTATTCTTATTGTGGGTTTTATTTCAAAGTCAGGTTTGTGGTCCTTCAAAGTAAATCTTGGGCATTTTGGAGTGTAGACTTCAATATTGTTCTGTATGTTGATTTGGGAGCAAATGTTCAGGGCAGATGCATTTGTTATGGATGTCTTCTTCATTTGCAAGTTCTTAATTTTTTTCAGTTCATGCATGATTAAATTGTTGTAAGTGCTAAAACTCATACTATAAATATATATATGTATTTCTTAATCGAATTATATATATATATATATATATATATATATATATATATATATATATATATATATATATTGTTATACCCTTACTTTAAATAAGAATATGGCAAGAAACACGGGGTTATGGGTGAAAGACAAAGGGGAACAAGGGAATATATGTGACATAAGAGTTACTCGACATCTTTTCTTATTCTCTTCCTGTCTTTTTTCCTTCTCTCAGTCACGTGAGAGGGTCAATATATCTATAGTTCATTTCATCTATGAAGGGATGTTAGGTTGTTCCATTATATCACCTTCCTCTCAAGCTAAATTCTTCCCTAGAATTTTGCTATTTAGACTTTTTAGACTTTATCCAAAAAATTTGCTCCTTTTCCTTTTCCTTTCACTTCTCCTCACCATTTGTGTTTGCCGATGCTTTAATTTTGGAGAGTGACTGGATTTCTGAGTTACTGGTACTTCCTTGTTTGGAGGTTGTAAATGGAAAGTGTCATTTAGCTCTTCCATTGGTAACTCTTGGTTTCTGACTGTTTCTATGTATCAGGGTCTCAGTTGGTTAATATGTTTTTTGTGGAAAAAAGTCTGCCCTTTTATAATGTAAACCATTCTCCCAATTCTTCTTGAGATTATGCCTTCTTCCCAAAACTCTTTCCTGCCCGATAATTTTTGAAGAAAACTTTATCCCCGTTATTGTAAGTCTTGTACCTTACATTATCCTTGATACTTTTTTTTTTAACTTTTTCTCTTGGGATTAACCGGTCGAACACCGAAGTACCTTCCTGGCAATCATAATTTCAGCTGGGGATGATTTAGCATTTGGATTTGGATTTGGATTTGGTGTTATCCTATATATTGCTAAGAATTTTTGAATATTTTTTTCTTCTGTGTCGATGTTATTATTTTTTTAAAGCTTGTTTAAAAGTATCGACAAATCTTTCCGCTTGTCCGTTTGATCGAGGGTTAAAAGTTGGTATTGTAATGTGTTCAATGGCCAGTGCATCACAGTAGTGCTTGAATTCTTGACCTGTGAACATAGTGCCATTATTACTAACAATTGTTTTCGGAACTCCAAACCGACTAAATACCTCATCCAGCGCTTTTATTGTGTTTGCCACTGTAGGGTGTTTGTATTTAAAAATTTCTGGCCATTTTGACATACTATCTACGATTACTAGGTAATAATATCCCTTCAGAGGTCCTGCGCAATCGATATGGATGCATGTCCAGGGTACATCTGTTTTAGGCCAAAGTTGCATCCGTACGGAGGGAGATCTTGTGGCTAGTTGGCAACTTTTACATAATTTCACCATTTTCTCAATGTCCTGATCCATTCCAGGCCAGTATGTGAATCCTTTCATTAGGGCCTTCATTCTGGAAATTTCAGGATGTCCCATGTGGAATTCTTTTAGGATTTTCTTTTGTAATATTTGCGGTATTACCACTCTGTCTGCGTACATCAGAGTTTCATCACACATAGGAAATGGAAACACTTTTAATCCTTTTCTATTCTTTTCGTCTTGTCCCACTTTTTTTTTATCTTATTAATATATTTATCTGTTTCCGTTGCTTTCTTTATTTCCTCAAGTGTGACAGGAAGTTCCCTAGCAGTATTTATTAATATATATGTTAGCTCATTTTCTTCTTTTAGTGCTGCTATAACAGTTTCTTCAAATTCAGTTTTACTGTGGATCAATCTCGACAAACCATCTGCATGTGCAATTTTACTAGATGCTAGGTGTTTCATTTTGAAATCATAATTGAACAAAATAATTCTCCATCTCTGTAATCTATTTGCTGTATGAGTAGGAATCCCTTTTTTCAAATCAAAAATCGATAGTAATGGTTTATGGTCCATTTCCAAGACGAAAGATCTTCTATGAATGAATCTATGAAACTTTCTTATAGCATACACAATCACTAAACCCTCTTTTTCGATCTGATTGTACTTTCTTTCAGCAGGTAATAAAACCCTCAAAGCATGAGAAATTAGTTTAGTAGATCCATCTTCCATTCTGTGTAAAAGCACCGCTCCTAAACCGTATTCACTCGCATCTGCCGCTACAATTAAATCCTTTTTCGGATGGTAATGTGCTAGATCCGATAACAAACATCTTTTAATTTTTTTTTAATGTTTGCTCACATTCTTTTGTCCAGAGCCATTTTTTATTCTTCTTCAATATTTCATTTAATGGTGCTCTTAGTTCGTGCATATTTCGGATATAAGAATTATAGTAGTTTGCTAGACCCAAGAATGACTTCACTACATTGTCTGGTCTAGGCATGTCTCTAATTACTTCTGTCCTATTTGGGTTAGGTCTTCTACCTTTCCAATCAATTATTTGTCCCAAATATTCAATCGTGTCCATATCAAAATTACATTTTTCAAGAGCCACTTTAAATCCGTAATCTTCTATTTTCTCGAATACCTTCCGAACATGGTTTTTATGTTCAACATTTTTGCTTCTTATCAAAATGTCGTCTAAATAAGCCATTGCAAAATCCAAGCCTGATAGCATGGCATCCATAATTTGTTGGAATAAATTTGGTGCTACTTTCAACCCAAACGGCAATCGTTTTAGGGAAAATAATCCTTTATGAGTATTCATTGTCAGGTATTTAGAACAATCTTCGTAGACTTTGACCTGCAAATATGCTTCTGATAAGTCAATTTTTGTGAAAACTTTTCCTCCATTTAACTTAGAAAATATTTCCTCAGGGGATAGTTATGATCCTTTAAGGAATCATTCAGTCCCGTCAAAAAATCTCCATATACCCTGATTTTTTTATTTTTATTTTTCACATAAACTGTGGGTGATGCTCATTCAGAATAGTCCACTTTTTTTATTACTTCCGATTTCTTTGAGTCTATTTAATTTTTTCTCGATTGTTTCTAATGCTGCATACGGAACCTTCCTTTTGGGTTTAAACACCAGTTTCACTTCAAATTTCACTTCCGTTTTAGTGCAGCAACCCAGACCTTCAGAAAATACATTTTTAAAATCCTTCTTCAAATCCCCAACAAATCTAGTTTGGGACTTTCAGATCCTGTCACATTTACTCTTTTGCAAAATGAGTTTATTGGTTTCTCCTATAAATTGAAAAGTGTCATCAAATCTATACCGAATAGATTAGAATTTTTCCAGGTATCACATACATTTTAGTTTTTAATGTCTTTTCATTCAGGGTCACATTAGTATAAAATTTACACTTAAATTTTAATCTATTTCCAGACATTCCTCTAGCAATTTTCTTTGTATTTTGCAGCTTTGGAGAACCAATTTTCTTCCATGTTGTTTCATCAATTAAGGATATGTCACTTCCAGTATTGTTGCGGGCCAGGATATAAATATCCTAATTCGCTACAAAAGAAAATAATGAAACGAAGGGAAAGAAGGAAATAAAACTCAATTGCTGGATAAAATAAACATGTCGTTTATTTTCTGTTGAAAAATTAATGTTTTAGGTGTAACTCGTGTTCATGTCCGCACGTGGAAAGAGGAGTGAGTAATGTAGTGGAACGAGAAATGGCAGTCCAGCGTGTAGACAAAGAAAAAGATAGAGGGTTGACATCAGTAAAGCTGCGCGCACATGTTGGTACTTGTCCACGTGGAAATGTCTTCAGGCCACTAGCTGTGGACGCGAACATGTCTGGTTGATGGATCAAAGTAAAAGGGAAAAAAGAGTGAGAAAGTCAATCCAGTTCATGGAGAGAGAAAGCGTAAAAAGTGTCTGTTAGCTCTTGCCCCACATACAGTAGCAGGGGACGTGACGTGCATGCGTGCCCCAAAAGAGCGCGCGGTTGGTCCGTTGACCGTTCAGGTCAGAAGCTGGTTCAAAAAGAAAGAAGCAGCTTATTGCTCTTGCTTTTATAGTTGTTTCCGGTGATCTTTTGCGCATGTGTGGATTTCCTTCAAAGGGGAAGTGACATTGCCCATGTGTGCGTACATGTGTGTATGTTAGCGTGTGTGTGTGTATGCACATAAATGTGAGTGTATGTACACGAACGTGAATATATCTACATGTGTGTACGTGCGCACGTATGTGTATGACAAGAAAAATGGCTTGAGATGTGAATGCGTGTTCTTGTGCGAGACTAGAAAAGGCTCGCACAGTATCTAAAAGACAGTTTACTTTCCGGCCATTAATTCTAACTTCAATATATTTCCTTTTTTTACCATACATAGACTCTTTTTTAGAATCAATGGTCTTTATTTCAGGCTTACAGTATTTCTTCTTTTTGCATACTTTTGACTTGTGTCCTTTACGCCCACACTTATAGCATGTTTTGCTTTTGAAGTAGCACTCTTTTGTGAAGTGATTCTTTCCTCCACACGTCTTACAGTATTTTTTTACATACTCGTCACCTTGCTTTACCCTTTGTATTTTGTCAACATTTTTCTTTTCGATACTAGTATTATCCTGTTTTAAATTTAACAGTTTCTGGCATTCCTCAGTAACTTTCTGTAAGGTTATTTCTATGTCTTGGTTCATAATGGATAATATCCTAGAACGAATCTCTTCATCCTTCGAGGATGTTAACCCTTGCACAAATATCAAGCATTTAAACATGTCCTCTTTTAGGTTTTTCAACTTAAATAACTCGCATCGGGCATTTACTCTCCCAGCATAGGCGATAAAGTCCTCATCATCTTGTTTCAAAATATTTAAACACCTATAACGAGTATAAAATAAGCTATCCTGTTCCCCGAAAATGTTCGATAAAATTTCTAGTCTCTTTTTTAAAAGAAATATCTCCGGGTTTCCTTAGGAGTAATAAAATTGGTATACTTGGTATTTTCATGAGAACCCAGTTTTTACAACAGTAAAATAATTTTTTCTTTATCCGACCAGGCCTGACATCGTTTGGAAAAAATATTTTCGTATCTACAATAATATGCTGAAAACGTTAAGCCATTAGTTGGTTCATATAAAAATTCTGTCAGCAAATTTGCAATTCCTTTTGGAGTGAACCGACAATCCTTTTTTTTCTTCTTGTTTCATTAATATTGTTTCTAATACTTTATTTTGTTTTAACTGTTCATTTTATAAAAATTCCATCTGGCTTCGTTGAGCTGCCAGTGCTAATTTTATCGTTTTGTAAACTCGGCTAATTGTTCCATATTGAAGAATGTTCTTTTTTAAACACAGTAATAAAACAAAAGGTTAATAGTACCAATAAATTCACTGAATAGGTTTTTTTTTTAAACCACAAGAAAAAACATTCTTTTGTAGACAAGGTTTATGGGGAAGGTACACACACAAAATTGACACCAAACCAACAGCATACAAGCGTTCCTTTCTGCCGTATTTTTTTTCTTATGAAACAAAAGAAATTTGAAATGGACAACTTTCTAAAATTGTTCTTTTCAATGCTTCGTGAAATTTTTTTCTGTGCAGTATTTTTTCTCTTTGTTTTTGAATATGTTTTTGGCTTAAAGTCTCCTTTTTGTGAATTCGAATCCTGTCGCCATTTGTTATATCCTTACTTTAAATAAGAATACGGCAAGAAACACGGGGTTGTGGGTGAAAGACCAAGGATTTATTTACAAGGGAATACATGTGATATAGGAGTTACTCAACATATTTTCTTATTCTCTTCCTGTCTTTTTTCCTTCTCTCAGTCACGTGAAAGAGTCAATATATCCATAGTTCATTTCATCTATGAAGGGATGTTAGGTTATTCCATTACATCTTTTATATATATATATATATATGTATGTATGTATGTATACTATTATATTTTTATTTGTATAGACAAGAATTACATACTCGCTATACTAAACATGCTAATGTTTTGGAGAGAATTTGTGTATTAAAAAACCAATCGTTCCTCAGCAGACCAGAGAAATAAAATTTATGTCTGTTATTCAGAGTATCTTGTCCTTAAATGACACAACGAAATATACATATATTTTTATTTATTGAAACAAAATATTAAAATGCTAACTTCGAGTGGAGAAGGGGTGATATTTAGTGGCATTTAAGACTTAAAAATAGATGGCGGTGTGGAGAAAGGTATGCCAAAACTTAAAAGGAGAAGAAAGAGGATAAAGAAGAAAGAAAGAGGAAAGCAAAAGAAAATGAAAAAGGGGAAAAGCGAAGAAATGAGAGGCGTAAAAAATACAAGGGTGTGAAGTCACTCACACACACACATACACACGCCCGTGTGCAAATAAACAAACATTTATTCATTTCAATTCCCCCCCCCCCGCGCATTTTGCACAAAAATAAGTTCTTCTAGCAGCAGCATAATTTCAAATACGCCCACACTCTTTTTCTCACAACAAAAGTAAAATGAACATATTTCTGGCTGACGTGGTTGACAACAGAACCACGTGACCAATGAGAAAATTTAGAAGATTGTCTTTTTTTTACGCTTTTCCAAAAAACAAAATATCAGCAGTAGCAATCTTGTTTTGGAGTCAGTCCAAAATGTACACGAATAAAAAAGCATTGGAAATGCAAAAGGATATAGGGATGGTATGCCAAAAAGTATACAAACAAGATAGCTATGAATGGCTAGGCACATGGAAATAGAATTGCATCCAAAGTACCTATAGCTTTTCTCCAATCTTCATTCCGTGCCATCATTACGGTTGTAAAAAGCTATAGGGCTATACTTTGGATGCAATTCTATTTCCATGTGCCTAGCCATTCATAGCTATCTTGTTTGTATACTTTTTGGCATACCATCCCTATATCCTTTTGCATTTCCAATACTTTTTTATTCTTGTTAATTAGTATTTTTACTTACAGTCTTATTTTTAAACTTACATTCATGATAGTATTGTCTTTTTTAGGAGGCGGCTCATTGCCGCCTCCATTAGTAGCAGGTCGCTTCCTGCTGGGTCTTTGGGTTTTGGGCCTTAGGAGTTGCCTCTTGGTCCTCCATCGGTTCTATATTACATAGAGAGTGCTACCGCCTCTCTGATAAAACAGTTAGAGTATTATAAAGTTCTAAAATGTTCATACCTTCACTATTAAATTTTTCTTGGTTCATTCTTTGGCGTTTTGGCAAAGATTTGGCAGTTTTTGATATTTATATTTATAATAGTTTGTGCATGAGGCAGCTTTTTTCCCCTTGGGATCCCTGTTATACCGTGCTTTTGAGTCAGCACGTGAGGCAGCCTTCTTTTTTTCTGGTTCTTTGTTATAAAGAGCACGTGAGGCAGCTTTTTTCCCTCGGAATCCCTGTTATACTGTGCTTTTGAGTCAGCACGTGAGGCAGCCTTCTTTTTTTCTGGTTCTTTGTTATAAAAAGCACGTGAGGCAGCCTTCTTTTTTTCTGGTTCTTTGTTATAAAGAGCACGTGAGGCAGTTTTTTTCCCCTCGGGATCCCTGTTATACCATGCTTTTGAGTCAGCACGTGAGGCAGCCTTCTTTGCCTCAGGATTTGCATGATACTTAATTTTTATTATTTCAGCATTTTTCTGATAGTATTCTTTTTGCTCAGATAATACCTTGACTTTGTTTTTTTCATAGTCTATATTTCTCTGAGCTTTTTTACTACGTGCTGACTTTGGCATTTTTTATTAAATGTAAACATATAGCACTTATGTGTATCTTACTATAATATCACTTATCTTATAGCAAGACAACTCTCGTAGAATTGAGATACTGCCCCGTCACCAATAGTTAAAGTGTGGAACAGTATATACACCAATAGTGTAGTTGTTATCTTTATATGAAGTCCTAATCAGTGACAGTGTGAGGTTACTTGGTTAATTTATTGTAGTTTATTTTAGAAAACTTACTTGTTTTTATTAGTAGATTGTGTATAGTAGCCACAATATCTAGTTATTTTTGTGGCTAGGGCTTGGATTTTGATTCTTTTTGGTCAGCTTCCAGTGAGTTCTTAGAAGATGACTTTCTTGCAGTTTCTTTTGCGGTTAATTTAACTTATTTCCTTTGGCGTTTGGTGAGTTCTTAGAAGAACTGGTCTGATCTACTTTTCTTAGCGAGCGAAGAGATTCAGCTGCATTTAACAATGGTTGCTATAGTGTATTTTTGCGCATGCGTGAGAATTTCAAGTTTCCTCCTTATTTTTCAATAGTTTGACAGTAGTCATGTGTCTTTCTGCCAAGAGCGACAGACGTCAGTGTTAGCCGTGATCGTCTAGAGGTTAGAACCCCACGTTGTGGCCGTGCTAACCTAGGTTCGAATCCTGGTCACAGCATTGACATTTTGTACATATTTTACAGTCCAAAATCTGAAGAATTATTTGTTTTTATAACATTGTTTTTTGACGTCGTACTTGCTGATAGATTACTCTTATAACAATTTTGATCAACTGAGATAAAGATTTCATGGTTTCATTAACGCTGGTGGGTTACTGTTTAAAGAAAAAACCTTAACGTTCACCTCAAATATTCAGCGTCCAAGAAATATAGGCCACTGACAAACTGGAACGTCTGTGAGCATCCGGTGTATCATTTGGAGCTGTCCCTTTTGAGAGAAGTTCCGTGTTCGAAGTGGTCTGTCTACATTGGGTATATAGTGTTTAAAACTTGTTATTACACGTAATCTTATTTAATTATGGAGTTAGCTAAAAAGCGATGGGTCACTGCACTTCTCCGTGTAAAGAGCAGTCGATTGATGCTTGAACTGTTGTCAGAGACCGTTCATACACCGAGATACATCGTCTCAAAAGAAAGAAGAAAGCAGAAGAAGAAAGAAGAAAGAAGAACAATTGGCCATTTTTGTACCCTTTTTTGCTCTCTTTTGACATTTTAACCGACGTTCTGACACTCGCTGGATTCGTAAGACGCTTCTCTGTAAGAATATGTGCTTTTTGAAACTTATAAGTTGATTTTAGTTGAGATTTGGATAGTTTTGTTTTGTAGGTGTATATCGGGCCATCCCTAATAAAGAGTGCTACTGCCTCTCTGATAAAAACTCATCAAACATTGTTTCTTCCCTTCTTAATAATTAATTCTTCTTCCTAATTAATAACAACGGATTACTTTCCTCACAAATTACTTTCCACATGGGACTTTTAAATAAGGTGAACTTCGCCAGTTAAAAACATACCTAAAAAAAAGGACATTATTTTAACACAAGACTTTTACCTTCTAATTCAACGATTCATCAAACATTCTAATCGAATGAATTAACCGATCAGATCTAATTAATCTTGTTTTTAATAAAAAATAAATGCGGTGCATTTTAAACCAGAAGGAGGTGTAATTTTGTTCTATTCCTTTTTTACTATTATTTTGTTTTCATTTCACTTCAACTTCTTTTCCCCTACAAATTGGTTACACCCGACTATGATATAAAACATTCACATCCTTCTGTACCCAACACATTGGTGACACCCGACCGTGAAATGAAACATGCACTTCCTTCTGTACCCAACAAATTGGTGACACCCGACCGTGAAATGAAACACGCACTTCCTTCTGTACACAAAAAATTGGTGACAGCCGACCATGAAATGAACCACGCAATTCCTTCTGTACCAACAAATTGGTGACACTCGACCGTGAAATGAGACACGCACATCTTCTGTACCCAACAAATTGGTGACACCAAACCATCAAATGAAACACGCACTTCCTTCTGTACCCAACAAATTGGTGAAACCCGACCGTGAAATGAAACGCGTACATCCTTCTGTACCCAACAAATTGGTGAAACCCGACCGTGAAATGAAACGCGTACATCCTTCTGTACCCAACAAATTGGTGATACCCGACCGTGAAATGAAACACGCACATCCTTCTGTACCCAATACATTTGTGCCACCCGACCGTGAAATGAAACACGCACTTCCTTCTGTACCCAACAAATTGGTGACACCACACCGTGAAATGAAGCATGCACATCCTTCTGTAACCAACAAATTGGTGACACCCGACCGTGAAATGAACCACACACTTCCTGCTGTACCCAACAAATTGTTGACACCCGACCATGAAATGAAACACGCACTTCCTTCTGTACCCAACAAATTGGTGACACCCGACCGTGAAATGAAACACGCACTTCCTTCTGTACCCAACAACATGGTGACACCCGACCGTGAAATGAAACACGCACATCCTTCTGTATCAAACAAATTTGTGACACCCGATCGTGAAATGAAACAACCACTTCCTTCTGTACCCAACACATTGGTGACACCCGACCGTGAAATGAAACACGCACATCCTTCTGTACCAAACAAATTGGTGACACCCGACCTTGAAATGAAACACGCACTTCCTTCTGTACGCAACAAATTGGTGACACCCGACTGTGAAATGAAACACGCATTCCTTCTGTACTCAACAAATTGGTGACACCCGATCGTGAAATGACACACTAACTTCAAATGACACACTAACTTCATTCTGTATCAACAAATTGGTGACATCCGACCGTGAAATGAAACATGCACTTCCTTCTGGACTAAACAAATTAGTGACACCCGACCGTGACATGAAACACGCACATCCTTCTGTACGAAAAAAATTGGTAACACCCGACCATGAAATGAAACAACCACTTCCTTCTGTACCCAACAACTTGGTGACACCCGACGTGAAATTAAACACGCACATCCTTCTGTACCAAACAAATTGGTGACACCCGACCTTGAAATGAAACACGCACTTCCTTCTGTACCCAATACATTGGTGGCACCCAACCGGTAAATGATACCAGCACATCCTTCTGTACCAAACAAATTGGTGACACCTGATCATGAAATGAAACACGAGCTTCCTTCTGAACCCAACAAATTGGTGACACCCGACCGTGAAATGAAACACGCACTTCTTTCTGTACACAAAAAATTGGTGACAGCCGACCGTGAAATGAAATACGCACTTCCTACTTTACCCAACAAATTGGTTACACCCGACCCTGAAATGAAACACGCACATCCTTCTGTACTCAACACATTGGTGAAACCCGACCGTGAAATGAAACACGTACAGCCTTCTGTACGCAAAACATTGGTGACATCTGACCATGAAATGAAATCGGCACTTCCTTCTGTACCCAATGAATTGGTGACACCCGAGCGTGAAATGAAACGCGCACATCCTTCTGTACCAAACAAATTGGTGACACCCGGCCGTGAAATGAAACACGCACTTCGTTCTGTACCCAACAAATCGGTGATACCAGACCGGGAAATGACACACGCAAATGCTGCTGTACCCAACAGATTGGTGACACCCAACCGTAAAATGAAACACGCACATCCTGTACCCAACAAATTGGTGACACCCGACCGTGAAATGAAACACGCACATCCTTCTGTACCAAACAAATTGGTGACACCCAACCGTGAAATGAAACACGCACATCCTTCTGTACCCAACAAATTGGTGACACCCGACCGTGAAATAAAACACGCACATCCTTCTGTACCAAACAAATTGGTTACACCCAACCGTGAAATGAAACACGCACTTCCTTCTGTACCCAACAAATTGGTGACACCCGACTGTGAAATGAAACACGCACATCCTTCTGTACCCAACACATTGGTGACACCCGACCGTGAAATGAAACACGCACTTCCTTCTGTACCTAACAAATTGGTGACACACGACCGTCCAATGAAACACGCACTTCCTTCTGTACCAAATAAATTTGTGACATCCGACCATGAAATGAAACACGCATTTCCTTCTGTACCAAACAAATTGGTGACACCCGGCCGTGACATGAAACACGCTCATCCTTCTGTACCAAATCAATTGGTGATATCCGACCATGTAATGACACACGCACTTCCTTCTTTACCCAACAAATTGGTGACACCCGCCTGTGAAATGAAACACGCTCATCCTTCTGTACCAAACAATTGGTGACACCCGACCGTGAAATGAAACACGCACATCCTTCTGTACCCAACAAATTGGTGACACCCGACCGTGAAATGAAACACGCACATCCTTCTGTACCAAACAAATTTGTGACACTTTACCATGAAATGAAACATGCACTTCCTTCTGTCCCCACCAAATTGGTGACACCCAACCGTGAAATGAAACACGCGCTTCCTTCTGTAACCAACAAATTGTTGATACCCGACCGTGTAATGAAACACGCACATCCTTTTGTACCAAACAAATTCTGTTACACCCGACCGTGAAATGAAACACACACTTCCTGCTTTACCCAACAAATTGTTGATACCTGACCGTGAAATGAAACACGCACATCCTTCTGTACCCAACAATTGATGACACCCGACCGTGACATGAAACACGCAAATCCTTCTGTACCCAACAAATTGCTGACACCCGACCGTGAAATGGAACACGCACATCCTTCTGTACTCAACAAATTTGTGACAGCCGACCGTGAAATGAAACACTCACTTCCCTCTGTACCAACAAATTGGTGATAACCGACCGTGAAATGAAACACGCACATCCTTCTGTACCCAACAAATTTGTGACACCCGACCGTGAAATGTAACACGCATATCCTTCTGTACCAAACAAATTGGTGACACCCGACCGTGAAATGAAACACGCACTTCCTTCTGTACGCAACAAATTAGTGACACCCGATCGTGAAATGAAACACACACATCCTTCTGTACTAAACAAATTGGTGATACCCGACCGTGAAATGAAACACGCACTTCCTTCTGTACCCAACAAACTGTTGATACCGGACCGTGAAATGAAACACGCACTTCCTTCTGTACCCAACAAATTGGTGACACCCGACCGTGAAATGAAACACGCACTTCTTTCTGTACCCAACAAATTGGTGACACCTGACCGTGAAATGAAACACGCACTTCCTACTTTACCCAACACATTGGTGACACCCGACCCTGAAATTAAACACGCACATCCTTCTGTACCCAACACATTGGTGACACCCGACCGTGAAATGAAACACACACATCCTTCTGTACCAACAAATTGCTGACACCTGACCGTGAAATGAAACACGCACTTCCTACTTTACCCCAAAAAATTGGTGACACCCGACCGTGAAATGAAACACGCACTTCCTTCTGTACCCAACAAATTGGTGACACCCGACCGTGAAATGAAACACGCACATCCTTCTGTACCCAACAAATTGGTGACACGCGACCGTGAAATGAAACACGCACATCCTTCTGTACCCAACAAATTGGTGACACCCGACCGCGAAATGAAACAACCACTTCCTTCTGTACCCAACAACTTGGTGACACCCGACCATGAAATGAAACACGCACATCCTTCTGTACCAAACAAATTGGTGACACCGGACCGTGAAATGAAACACGCACATCCTTCTGTACCCAACAAATTGGTGACACCCGACCGTGAAAGGAAACACGCACATCATTCTGTACCCAACAAATTAGTGACACCCGACCGTGAAATGTAACACGCACATCCTTCTGTACCAAAATAATTGGTGACACCCGACCGTGAAATGAAACACGCACATCCTTCTGTACCCAACAAATTAGTGACACCCGACCGTGAAATGTAATACGCACATCCTTCTGTACCAAAATAATTGGTGACACCCGACCGTGAAATGAAACACGCACATCCTTCTGTACCCAACAAATTAGTGACACCCGACCGTGAAATGTAACACGCACATCCTTCTGTACCAAACAAATTAGTGACACCCGACCGTGAAATGAAACACGCACATCCTTCTGTACCCAACAAATTGGTGACACCCGACCGTGAAATGAAACACGCACATCCTTCTGTACCCAACAAATTAGTGACACCCGACCGTGAAATGTAACACGCACATCCTTCTGTACCAAACAAATTGGTGACACCGGACTGTGAAATGATACACGCACATCCTTCTGTACCCATCAAATTGGTGATACCCGACCGTGAAATGAAACATGCACATCCTTCTGTACCCAACACATTGGTGACACCCGACCGTGAAATGTAACACGCACATCCTTCTGTACCAAAGAAATTGGTGACACCGGACTTTGAAATGAAACACGCACATCCTTCTGTACCCAACAAATTGGTGACACCCGACCGTGAAATGAAACACGCACATCCTTCTGTACCCAACAAATTAGTGACACCCGACCGTGTAATGTAACACGCACATCCTTCTGTACCCAACAAATTGGTGATACCCGACCGTGAAATGAAACACGCACATCCTTCTGTACCCAATACATTGGTGACACCCGACCGTGAAATGTAACACGCACATCCTTCTGTACCCAACAAGTTGGTGACACCCGTCCGTGAAATGTAACACTCACATCCTTCTGTACCCAACAAGTTGGTGACACCCGACCGTGAAATGTAACACGCACATCCTTCTGTACCCAACAAATTAGTGACACCCAACCGTGAAATGAAACACGCACATCCTTCTGTACCCAACAAATTGGTGACACCCGACCGTGAAAGGAAACACGCACATCATTCTGTACCCAACAAATTGGTGACACCCGACCGTGAAAGGAAACACGCACATCATTCTGTACCCAACAAATTAGTGACACCCGACCGTGAAATGTAACACGCACATCCTTCTGTACCAAAATAATTGGTGACACCCGACCGTGAAATGAAACACGCACATCCTTCTGTACCCAACAAATTAGTGACACCCGACCGTGAAATGTAACACGCACATCCTTCTGTACCAAAATAATTGGTGACACCCGACCGTGAAATGAAACACGCACATCCTTCTGTACCCAACAAATTGGTGACACCCGACCGTGAAATGAAACATGCACATCTTTCTGTACCCAACACATTGGTGACACCCGACCGTGACATGTAACACGCACATCCTTCTGTACCAAACAAATTGGTGACACCGGACTGTGAAATGAAACATGCATTTCCTTCTGTACCCAACAAATTAGTGACACTCGACCGTGAAATGAAACACGCACATCATTCTGTACTAAACAAATTGGTGATACCCGACCGTGAAATGAAACACGCACTTCCTTCTGTACCCAACAAATTGATGACACCCGACCGTGAAATGAAACTTCCACATCCTTCTGTACCAAACAAATTGGTGACACCCGACTGTGAAATGAATAAAGCACATCCTTCTGTACCCAACAAATTGGTGATACCCGACCATGAAATGAAACACGCACATCCGTCTGTACCAAACAAATTTGTGACACTTTACCGTGAAATGAAACACGCACTTCCTTCTGTACCCAACAACTTGGTGACACCTGACCGTGAAATGAAACACGCATTCCTTCTGTACTCAACAAATTGGTTACACCCGACCGTGAAATGACACAATAACTTCCTTCTGTATCAACAAATTGGTTACATCCGACCGTGAAATGAAACATGCACTTCCTTCTGGACTAAACAAATTGGTGACACCCGACCGTGAAATGAAACACGCACATCCGTCTTTACCAAACAAATTTGTGACACTTGACCGTGAAATGAAACACGCACTTCCTTCTGTACCCAACAACTTGGTGACACCCGACCGTGAAATGAAACACGCATTCCTTCTGTACTCAACAAATTGGTGACACCCGACCGTGAAATGACACACTAACTTCCTTCTGTATAAACAAATTGGTTACATCCGACCGTGAAATGAACCATGCACTTCCTTCTGGACTAAACAAATTGGTGACACCCGACCGTTAAATAAAATACGCACATCCTTCTGTACGAAACAAATTGGTAACACCCGACCGTGAAATGAAACAACCACTTCCTTCTGTACCCAACAACTTGGTGACACCCGACCGTGAAATGAAACACGCACATCCTTCTGTACCAAACAAATTGGTGACACCCGACCGTGAAATGAAACATGCACTTCCTTCTATACCCAACACATTGGGGACACCCAACCGTGAAATGAAACATGCACATCCTTCTGTACCAAACAAATTCGTGACACCCGACTATGAAATGGAACACGCACATCCTTCTGTACTCAACAAATTGGTGACACCCGTCCGTGAAATGAAACACTCACTTCCCTCTGTACCAACAAATTGGTGATACCCAACCGTGAAATGAAACACGCACATCCTTCTGTACCCAACAGATTGGTGACACTGGACCGTATAATGTAACACGCACATCCTTCTGTACCAAACAAATTGGTGACACTGGACCGTGAAATGAAACACGCACTTCCTTCTGTTCCCAACAAATTAGTGGCACCCGACCGTGAAATGAAACACGCACATCCTTCCGTACTAAACAAATTGTTGATACCCGACTGTGAAATGAAACACGCACTTCCTTCTGTACCCAACAAATTGGTGACACCCGACCCTGAAATAAAACACACACTTCCTTCTGTACCCAACTAACTGGTGACACCGACCGTGAAATGAAACACGCACATCCTTCTGCACCAAACAAATTGGTGACACCCGACCGTGAAATGAAACACGCACATCCTTCTGTACCCAACAAATTGGTGACATCCGACCATGTAATGACACACGCACTTCTTTCTGTACCCAACAAATTGGTGACACCCGACTGTGAAATGAAACACGCACATCCTTCTGTACCAAACAAATTTGTGACACTTCACTGTGAAATGAAACACGCACTTCCTTCTGTACCAAACAAATTGGTGACACCCGACCGTGAAATGAAACACGCACTTCTTTCTGTACACAAAAAATTGGTGACAGCTGACCGTGAAATGAAACACGCACTTCCTTCTGTACCAAACAAATTGGTGACACCCGCCCGTGAAATGAAACACGAACTTTCTTCTGTACCAACAAATTGGTGACACCTGACCATGAAATGAGGCACGCACCTCCTTCTGTAGCAAACAAATTGGTGACACCCGACCATGAAATGAAATACGCACATCCTTCTGTACCCAACAAATATGTGACACCCGACCATGAAATGAAATGCGCACATCCTTCCGTACCCAACAAATTGGTGACACCCGACCGTGAAATGAAACACGCACTTCTTTCTGTACCCAACAAATTGGTGATACCCGACCGTGAAATGAAATGCGCACATCCTTCCGTACCCAACAAATTGGTGACACCCGACCATGAAATGAAATGCGCACATCCTTCCGTACCCAACAAATTGGTGACACCCGACTGTGAAATGAAACACGCATTTCCTTCTGTACCCAACAAATTAGTGACACCCGACCGTGAAATGAAACACGCACATCCTTCTGTACTAAACAAATTGGTGATACCCGACCGTGAAATGAAACACGCACTTCCTTCTGTACCCAACAAATTGGTGACACCCGACCGTGAAATGAAACTTCCACATCCTTCTGTACCAAACAAATTGGTGACACCCGACTGTGAAATGAATCACGCACATCCTTCTGTACCAAAAAAGGTGTGACACTTGACCGTGAAATGAAACACGCACTTCCTTCTGTACCCAACAACTTGGGGACACCCAACCGTGAAATGAAACTAGCACATTCTTCTGTACCAAACAAATTGGTGACACCCGACCATGAAATGAAACACGCACTTCCCTCTGTACCAAACAAATTCGTGACACCCGACCATTAAATGGAACACGCACATCCTTCTGTACTCAACAAATTGGTGACCCCTGACCGTGAAATGAAACACTCACTTCCCTCTGTACCAACAAATTTGTGATACCCATCCGTGAAATGAAACCCGCACATCCTTCTGTACCCAACACATTGGTGACACCCGACCGTGAAATGTAACACGCACATCCTTCTGTACCCAACACACTGGTGACACCCGACCGTGAAATGAAACACGCACATCCTTCTGTACCCAACACATTGGTTACACCGGACCGTGAAATGAAACGCACATCCTTCTGTACCCAACAAATTGGTGACACCGGACCGTGAAATGAAACACTCACTTCCCTCTGTACAATCAAATTGGTGATACCCAACCGTGAAATGAAACACGCACATCCTTCTGTACCAAACAAATTGGTTACACCCGACCGTGAAATGAAACATGCACATCCTTCCGTACTAAACAAATTGGTGATACCCAACTGTGAAATGAAACACGCACTTCCTTCTGTACCCAACAAATTGGTGACACCCGACCCTGAAATAAAACACGCACTTCCTTCTGTATCCAACTAATTGGTGTCACCCGACCGTGAAATTAAACTTCCACATCCTTCTGCACCAAACAAATTGGTGACACCCGACCGTGAAATGAAACACGCACATCCTTCTGTACCCAACAAATTGGTGACATCCGACCATGTAATGACACACGCACTTCTTTCTGTACCCAACAAATTGGTGACACCCGACCGTGAAATGAAACACGCACATCCTTCTGTACCAAACAAATTTGGGACACTTCACCGTGAAATGAAACACGCACTTCCTTCTGTACCAATCAAATTGGTGACACCCGTCCGTAAAATGAAACGAGCACTTCCTTCTATACCCAACAAATTGGTGACACCTGACTGTGAAATGAAACACGCACTTCCTTCTTTACGCAACAAATTGGTGACACCCGACCGTGAAATGAAACACGCACTTCCTTCTGTACCCAACAAATTGGTGACACCCGACCGTGAAATGAAACACGCACTTCCTTCTGTACCCAACAAATTTGTGACACCAAACCGTGAAATGAAAGTAGCACATCCTTCTGTACCAAACAAATTGGTGACACACGACCATTAAATGAAACACGCACTTCCTTCTATACCCGACAAATTGGTGACACCCGACCGTGAAATGAAACACGCACTTCTTTCTGTACACAAAAAATTGGTGACAGCCGACCGTGAAATGAAACACTCCCTTCCTTCTGTACCCAACAAATTGGTGACACCCGCCCGTGAAATGAAACACGCACTTTCTTCTGTACCAACAAATTGGTGACACTTGACCGTGAAATGAGATACGCACCTTGTTCTGTACCAAACAAATTGGTGACAGCAAACCATCAAATGAAACACGCACTTCCTTCTGTACCCAACAAATTTGTGACACCCGACCATTAAATGGAATACGCACATCCTTCTGTACCCAACAAATTGGTGACACCCGACCATGAAATGAAACGCGCACATCCCTCCGTACCCAACAAATTGGTGACACGTACCTTGAAATGAAACACGCACATCCTTCTGTACCCGGTACATTTGTGACACCCCACCGTGAAATGAAACACGCACTTCCTTCTATACCCGACAAATTGGTGACACCCGACCGTGAAATGAAACATGCACTTCCGTCTGTACCCAACAAATTGGTGACACCTGACCGTGAAATGAAACTTACACATCCTTCTGTACTGAACAAATTGGTGACACCCGACTGTGGAATGAAACACGCACATTCTTCTGTAACCTTACAGTTCCGCATCATGTTTTTTTTTTTTTTATTACATTTTCACCTCAAACAAGGCAAATTACCACTTTGGTGTAGGGGGCTACTATCAGGGGCAACAACTACTGGGGTACTATGTACGGATTTTGGCAGCATGATGTTGTTCACGTTGCACTTGAACTTCTGCATGTCAATACAGTAGGGGAAGCAGTGACCTGGAATGGAATTTCAAAGTCTAACGGTTCTGGGGAAGAAACTACTGAAGTAGAAAGATCTTTTACATCTAGGGATCTCTACAATGTGGGGTTGGATTTAGCAGCTTCTCAGGTCTGTCGAGGGTGTTCACGTCGTGTGGGCACAAGTGCTTGCAGTTCATCAGATCATTTACCAATAAAATACTTATAGAACAAGCAGAGGGATGCAACGTTTCGTCGATGGGACAGAGGCTGAAGCTTAGATGCCATTTTAGGCCTATCAGATTTGCAACTCTCTTTTGAACTTTGTCAAGGAGCGAGAGACTAGTAGCCGATGCACCAGCCCATACATGACAGCAATACTTCATACATGGGCGAATTGTTGCCTTATAGAGATACAGGATACTTTCGGGTGTTAGCAGTTTTTTAGCACGGTAGAGAGAGCCCACCTTCCTTGCAACGGCCCTGGCAATGCCCTCGATGTAATTGTTCCAACTCATGTTTCCTGTGAACGTTAGGCCAAGGAGCTTGAAAGTCATTATGTTATTTTTCCCATTTAAACCGGGACCGCAGATGTACGTCTACACCGATACTTACCACTGCAAAGAACAGAGACTGGCAATCTAAAGGGGTCCAAATCATTTTCGAGATTAAATCATGCGAAACAAGGGCATGGATTTGTCACATTCAGAAATATCTCCAGCCACCCTATCGTTAAACATCCTGGTATTTAACCCAGCCAACATCAAATCCTGGTTCATCCAAATCCAAGCTTTATTCGATGCAAAGTGGATAACATCGCAAAGGACACAATACACTTACCTGGTCGAGAAATTACGTACTGACATCGTAGAGGAAGTAATAGATTTACTCAAAACTATGCTAGAAGAAAACCTTTACGACTGACTGAAGGAAGCAATTTTAAAACGAACTGGCTTATTGATGCTATGCAACCTCTTTTTGCAGGTCAAACTTGGAGACCACATTCCATCACAGTTGTTATGTAACATGCGCATTCTTTTGGGAGATAACAAGATGTCGGAGAACACTTTGATGTAAGGGGCTACTATCAGGGACCTAAGTTGCAGGGGTACTATGTAGGGAGTTTAGCAGCACTTGAACTTCTGTATGTCAGTACAGTGGACTGAAGACCAGTTCAGCTTCCCGTCGTTTTATTAATTTGTTTCCCCACGATGTTGGGGAAAATCAGCTTCCTGCAAGAAGGGATAGCTCTCTAAATGAATAGCAATTGTTGATATGAAAGGTTTTCCCCAAATTGATCAAAGCTAATTGCTTTTCTGGAGGTCCGTGAATGACGGTATTTATTTGCTTCCTCACTAAGCAAATTAGGCACAAGGCTGTCTTTAAATGTGGAGGGGGGATGACCAGCTTCCCCGAGAAGAAAGGGGAGCTGGTAGTGCTGCCTTTTGGTATATAGGGTTGCCCCTACATGGACCAGAAACTTATTGCCACAAGGGCAATGGTCTTTTAGTGCATTATCTGCCGGAACAGATACTACACTTTGAGATATTAAATCTTTTATTCAGACAAAAATTAACATGAATAAAAAACTTAGGAACAAGGCCAATTCAAAAGGGGGGAAATGGGGTGGTTGATCATCCTTGTCACTCTAGAACTAAACAAAAGTTTCTCTTAGCAAGGATCTTCTTTCACCATAGTACCGCATTCGCCCTTTCGTACTTGGGGACGTCCTACTTAGCACTGAACTTTTCAAACCTTTTTTATTAGCATGTAAAAACAAAAAAAGATAACAATAAAGGTAATATAATAATTCATTTGTGTCGAGGGCGGGAGGAAGAAAAAATTACAAGCAGTGGTTAGTAGGGCCCTCCCAACCCCATCTACTTGACAGATCACTCGTTCAACTTTGGTTTATAAAGGAACCTGAGCTCCTATGGGACAGTCTCAAAGTAGGGAGGGACAAAATGGAGAAAATAAAATTTTGGGGGTCAGGGATGGAGGGGGAGGTTAGTGATTGATTTCTTTCTCTCCAAGATGGGCGAAATTTAGAGGAAGGCGTGAAAAGGAACGGGTGGGGATCTTGGGGGCTTCCTAATCGGGATGGGATGAAGCACTCACTTGGCTAGATAAGAGGCTAAAGATAAAGTTACACTTGACGATCCTACGTGTTCCACACATGTATTCAAATTTGGCTCCTTTTCGTATACACAGACTTGCTACATGTATCCATCTTTTGTCAAATGCCACGCGATGCAGCCTTCTTCTATCACAGCTGATTTTCATCCATAGTTAGTGTTTAAAGAAAGCGATCAGATCCAGATCAAAAAAAGACCCCACCCCCGCTGGCCACCTTGCAGATGCGACATCAGGCGAGGATGCTCAGGATCAATGCGAGCCATTATCTTGCTGACATACGATCAGTACCGAGACGGAGTTCACTGCAATCGAAGAAGTGTGAGCAGTCGTTTCTATGGCCGTTGTTCCACAGCAGGTACAAGCAGGCGACTCCAAAATATCGGAACTGCATTGTATGTTGTTGAGTGGAAGTGTATTTCAGGCCAATCGCCAGGTCAGAGAGAACTCCGAATTGTTTAGATGAATCTAACCTGGTGCCCAACTCCATATGGAGTGGATCTCACTCTGTTGCCAACCCAAGCATGTGCATACCAGGTCGTCGACGACCTCCCCCTCACTAGATCCCTGTGGAGTTCCCTATGGGTAGCAGTCACAATGTGCTGGACCTTGGTAGTCATGTTAGCGCAGCTTGGCACTTTTAGGAAGGTAGTTTCTCCCCGCTGCCTGCAACAGCTCTCGAGAAAGGGGTTGAGAACAATGTCGGGAAAGGCGGCAGTAACCACGAGGTGCCACAGTTGATCTTCTTGCATATAGTGGCTCAGGAAGGCCAGCCTCTCAGCATCTCGATGACACTTCAAGTCCGGCATTCCCAAGCCTCCCTCACACTGACGTTGAATACAGCCCTGTCTGCTCACCCAGTGTCTTCCTCTGTCCCAAAGGAGTGAGGACAAGAGTTTGACGAGAGCTTTTAGGTGTTGTGCAGTCAGGGAGATTACGACCAGTCAGTAAAGGATGAGAGGAAAGGCGTATGTGGCACACGTCTCAGCTCTACCCTTTAAGAAAAGTTTCTTAGGAAGTCACAAGTAGATCGCAGCCTCCATCTTTGACTGTATCTCCAACCAATTTTTATCAAGCTGGAGACCCGGTCCGAACTAAATGCAGAGGATCCGAACTGGGCCATCAATCCAGCTGAAGGGTGTCGGGATGTTTTCGTTGCCATTCCAGGTACCCTACCGTAGTTCAATTAACTTGCTGCAGTTTATCTTGGCTCCTGTAATTCTTTTGTACTGAGCAACCGCCTCTGACATGATCTCAATGTCTCGGAAGCTCAACACAAAGACCATGACGTCATCGGCGAACACGGATACCTGGATGGCTGAGCCACCAGGTATAGCAATTCTTCACAGGGCCAAATTTGCCTTCCCATGCCTCAGCTTGTGGAGCAGAGGCTCCAACGCCAAGATGTAGAGCAGGAGCGACAACATACAACCCTGATGAATTGACCAAGAGATAACAAAGCACATTCTGTTGACTTGCACGACAGCCATGGGCTGTTGATACATCACAGAGATCCATTTGCAGACGTCTGGTTTAAAACCAGCGGCCACTGAGACAATGCCAGGAAGCGATGGTCGACCATATCGAAAGCTTTGGACTGATCTAAATTGATCAGCGCAGCTTCTGTGTCATCTTTATGTGCCCTCCTCTAGGATCGGGCAGATCAGGTGCAAGTTGTTCTGAATCGATCTTCCCTTTACAGCATTTCTGCTCTGGTTCGATTAATTCGCCAATAACAACCTGCAGCTGATTCGACAAGATCCTGGCCAAAATCTTCAACTGTGTTTAGCAGAGCTATAAGCCTGTAATCATCGAATTCTTCCCCACCATGCCCATCACCTTTCCTCACCAACGTGATCATTCCCTTGGTGACTTGCCTCGGGGTGGATTCCTGAGCAAACCAATGGCTGAACACATCTGTCAGAAGAGGCTAAAACATAAGTGACAGCCTCAAATACAGTTCGTATTGCAGACCATCAAGTTCCGGCGATCTGTCACAGCTGACCTGCTTCAGCGCAGTAAAGACCTACTGCCACATCACCCAGGCCTTCGTAACTAGCTGCTCTAAATGCCTCAAGATGGGGAGAGTCAAGATCGTGTCAAAGGCACTTGCACAGTTCGAAAGAATCACGGGGGCCAAGTCGCTACACTTAAGGACCAGAAGATCAGGCTGCTGCATTAAACACTCCTCGAAATGTTCTCAAAACCCCTCATAGATCTACCAAGTCGATTCCAGGATGCATCCATCTTGATGTCTGATTTTTGCAATGTATTTGTCCAAGCCACACTTAGAAATTTTTTGACACACATCAGCGTCAGAGTTGACTGCTTCATTTCCTATCTTTTTAAGCCTAGCTCTGACTACTCGACGTTTGTAATGCTCGTTAGTCTCACGCAGAAGGTCCTGCTTAGCTAGTTCCTGACTAACCCTATTACCCTCTCCCATAGCCCGGGCTAGTTTCTGCTCTAGCTGCTTCATCATCTTGGCCTTTTCTAGTGTGAGGCACTGGGCATACGTGACGGAGAAACTTCTAATGTTGGCTTTAAGACCTAGCCACCACTTACTTCCGGTAACTGCCCCCACTAGTGCATTTTTAATTGATTCTCTTAACTTATCTCGGCAGTTTTATATCTTCAGAAGGGAGGTGTTTAACTTCCAGTACCCTGCTAACTTAAGCCTATTTCTTAGCTTCAGTCGAACCATAGCTAGTTTATAGTCCAACTGACCTAACCAAATGAACGTGGAGCAAGATAGGAAATCTATTTCGTTTCTTCTAACTAGTATCCTGTCCAAATAGGTATTCGGATAGGAGGAAACGCTATTGGTCCACGTCCACATCTCCTGGCCTGCATACTTATCCTGAAACCTATCAACCAGACCACATCTAGCCATCAGATCAGCCAGGCTGGGCTCGCATCTCTCCGACCCTCTAGCTTCGCCTCCTACCTTATCTAACTCTGGGTCTAAGATGGCATTCCAATCCCCCATTAGCATTACCCACTTCCGACAATCTATAAACACGTTGAGCTGACTGAAGAATGAGACCTTCTCACAAGTGGTGCTGGGCACATGAATCACAACCACCCGAAATACAGAATCTTTTACAGCAACATCGGCCATGACCAGCCTGCTCACCGTATCTCTATGAACAATGTCAACCGTTGGACAGAGTTTGTTTCACTAACAAGGAGACCCCCTTCTCCCGGGAGGGGGGGGGGCATATGTTGAGAAAACATCGAAGTCCTGGTTCAGCACCTGACAGTCTGCAGAAGAAATGAAATGCATCTCCTGCATCGCAGCAACATCCACTCCAAGGGACAAGAGGTTGTGCCGGAGGCGAGCTGCAATGCTTTTAAGCTGGCCAAATTTAAACTGACCAAATTTAAAGACATCCTACCTACCTTAAGGTGTGTTGCACTTGGCTCCGAAGTCAGTTGACATAAGGATGCCGATGTTGTATGTGATGCTCAAGGAGGTCAGGTTTTTCAGGTCCTGGCCTTCTCTCACAATGCTGCCGACATCTAGGGTAAAGGTCAATTTTAGGGCCCTGTAAAGAGACAGATGGACTCACACTGTGACCATTCCCTTGTATTGTTTTGACAGTTCGTTAAGAGAAGGGTCGTTTTTCTTAGTTCCATTCCCGGATAGGCCCCTTTAGCTGCATCCAGAAGTGACTACAAGTTACTCTTGCAAGCCTTCTGAGTTCTGAGAAAAGCTCTCGGGAAATTAGAGGGAATGTTGACATCTTTTCCCTCTATCTGTTGGCAATCCAGCAGTGGTTTTAAAGGCTTTCTCTGCTGATGTGAAAGTGCCGTTGCCGCAGACAGAGGGTCAATTTGACAAAGTTCTTTTCTTTTGGTCGGTCCGTGAGAGGCAGAGCGATCTCTCCCTCTCCCGGGCTCATTCATTTCATTTATTTTGTTCCAGTACTGGGCGACCCTGTGGGAGCCTGCACACATTTTTCTACCTGGTGCTGCACCTTCTTGGCGGCAGTATTCTTTTTCACCACCTGGTAGTGGTTCTGCTGATGTTGTTGTTGTTGTTGGTGGTGGTGGTGGTAGTGTTATTGTGCCCTCTCCTGTCTTCTCAGCCCGGTTGATGAAGATATCTGTGCTTCTCTAGCTCAGGTACTCCAGCTTGAGATGTAAATGTTTCCACATCAAGTTGGACCTGGACAATAACTCTTTGTCCTCATCTGTGGGCAGCAAGAGGTCCTACATGGTGTAGCTTTGCCGGCAGATATAGGTGGTGGTCATCAAGAAGCTCTGCCATGGTTTCCTTATTGACCCCAGTCAATGCCTTCTGTTTTGTGTTGATGGTGACTAGCAATACTATCCTTCTTGCTAATCATTCCACCACACCAGGGGCAGCTTTTATTATATTATCGTCTGTCAGCTTTTTTTAAATGGAATCAAAGAGCCGACTGTAATCCTTGTATGATAATTGTGACTGGGGCCCCCAAGTCCTGTCTTCTGTCTCGCTGCCCTTGTTGCTATTCTTGATCGTGTTCTTTGGCTGGGTGGGATGGGTGTTCCCGACAGAGTGAGTGTCAAAGATAGCCATTCAGCTGGCGCCGCCATTGGGGGTGCAGGTGCTTCATCTGATGTTGCACTGCCCGCTTTCACAGCAGCCTCCTTCTTCCTTCTAGGTCTAGAAAGCTTAGCAATTGCCTGGACTGGTACTACCGGCTTGGAGCTACCATCGCTCCTCTGAGGGTGGTGCCTTACTTCTCAGTTCAGGAGTCTAATCTGCTGTTGGTGAGCATCTGATCCAGACCGGTGGTCTCAGCTGTTAAGATTTCCACCGACTTTGCTGGTCTTAATCCTGCCAGTAGGAAGCCTAGTTTCCAGCGGGCAGGAGGCCTAACAGAAAAACGAAGCTTTTGTTTATGTAAATATTAAATTGCCTAACAGAAATGGAGTCCACAGGTTGTGGGTGAAAAGTGATATAGGAGCCCAAGGTAACTCATTACCAGTCTCTACATATAGAATGTTCCTGGAGAAATTAGATGCCTATGGTTTCCCAAACATAGAAAACAAAACAAGGAAAAACAAACTAATAGCATATAATGGTACTCTGATAAAATGCTATGGTAGCATCAATATGCCCTGCAAATACAATGGAACAGACTGGCACAACAGTGTTTTTTACATTGTAGACGTACAAGGGCCAGCAGTTCTAGGATTACCCTCACTAGAACAGCTCAAATTAGTCACCCTTCACTGCACAATCAGGAAAGAGGATAGACATCAGCCTCCTGCTGCAACACCAGTCAATATAATAAAAGACCTGATGCAAGTGCACCCAGATCAGTTTGATAAAATTGGTTCCATGCCAGTGTCTGTGTGACTATCACTCAACAAAAGCATATCATCGCACATTGATGCACCTAGAAAACCACCAATTGCTCTAAAAGACAAGATAAAGCAGGAATTTGATAACATGGTCGAAAACAATATTTTCAGAAAGGTGACAGAACCAACAGACTGGGTTTCTAGTTTAGCATATTCACATAAAAAGATGGGAGTCTGAGAATGTTTAGACCCAAGACACCTGAATACAGCACTCAGAAGACCACATCATGCCATTCCTACAGTGGAAGAACAAACACACCATTTTGCAGGTGCCAAGCTATTTTCTAAACTGGACACTAAAGCTGGTTATTGGTCGGTACACCTGGGCAGTGAGTCTCAACCACTAACAACATTCCAATCTCCTTATGGTAGGTACTGTTTTCAGAGGCTACCATTTGGATTGAGTGTATTGCAAGATATTTTCCAAATGAAGATGGACCAGATACTTGAACAAGTTGATGGTGCAGTGGGAATCGCTGATGATGTTGTTGTCTATAGTAAAACGGATGAAGAACACAACCAGCTCATGCAAGTAGCTGCTAATAATGGTCTTGTGTTCAATTCTACAAAATGTAAAATCAAATCAAAAAGCATATCCTTCTTTGGGATGATCTATAGTTAAAATGGTGTCAATCTAGATCCAGAAAAGCTCAAAAATCTACAAAATATGACATACCCAACCCGTAAGAAAGAGTTACAAGAATTCTTAGGCCTTATCACATACTTGTCACCATTTATTCCTAACCTTGCTGACGAGACACATACTTTAAGAGGACTATTAAAAAAGGATGCACCCTTTCTTTGGGAAGAACACCACAAGGAATGTTTTGAAAAACTCAAAACAGCAATTAGCCAAAATTCTGCGTTAACATATTTTAACACAACTGAAATACCAACACTACAAATGGATGCAAGTTTAAAAGGACTTGGAGCTGCATTAATGCAAAACAAAAAACCTATTGCACATGCATCAAAGTCTCTAACAGTGAAGCATTCAGAGAATTTGCCCAACAATGGCAATTTGACCACATAATTTCATCCCCAAATTTCCCAAGATCTAATGGCTTTGTTGAGCATTAAATCCAAACAGTTAAAAGAACACTAATCAAGGCAAAGCAAGCAGGCAGAGACCCTAATTTAGCAATGCTATGCCTACGAACAACACCAATCAGTCACAAGTTATCAAGCCCTGGTGAACTTTTAAACAACCCCATTATGGGATCAAACATAATTGCAAAATTCCAAATCCCAGATTTCCCAACCATGACCATGAACAAGTAGAACATAGACAGGATATGCAGAAAATGTATAATGACAGAACAGCTCATGATTTACCAGCACTTGTCTCTGGACAAAATTTTCGAATGATAGACAGGGAAATAGAAATGGAAACCAGCAACAGTTTTAAGTAAACATGAGAATCCAGATCATATATTCTTCAACTCCCAGGCGGATCTTCAAAAAGACGAAACAGAGTCCAAATAAGGGCGACTGGAACATCTACCCGTAAACAGGTTAATTTCAATGAACACACTAACACAAACAATAGCTTACACCAACTAGCACCAAAACAATCAACATAACACAAAATGTGGCCGTGAAATACATAGGCCAAAAAGATATAAATAACATATGTACTAGTGTATATAATAAACATTTGAACAATGTTTTTTTTTATCTATCTGGTAAGGGGGATGTAGTAATATCATAGAACTACTTTCTTACGTGCAACAGCTGTGGCCCCTTGGCGTATGAATATATACAAGGGCTTGAGTTAGGCATGTGTCTGGAGCTCGGACAAGACTCTTCTCCAGACTCTTCTCTTTGAGCTGCTGGCTTAATCAAGCCACCGGACTTTGCAAATTCCTCACTTTGGGCTGCATCAGACTTTGAAGGTTTTACTGGGACCCTCGCTTTGGACACTGGGGCACCACTGGGTGTGACAAGTAGAACCCCCCCCCCTCAACAGACTTTTTGGGTTTTGCCGGAAACCTTGCTTCGGACACTGGGGCGCCACTGGGTGTGGCAAGTGGCAACTCCACCAATGGACTTCGAGGGTTTCACTGGGACCCTCGCTTCAAACATTGGGACACCACCGGGTGTTGCAGCCTCTGCAACTGAACCTGGAACAGTGCCTCTAGACGTGGCATTTTTGTGAACGGGACCCCGGAACTTGACCGCCACCGGGTCTGGTGTTGAGGGCATCCCCTCGGTTGGGCAAAGAATTTGCCCTATCCATCTTGGTGGCCCAGTACTTAGTAGAGACCCACCGATTCAAAAGCAGGGAGACCATCGACTAAAAAGCCACTTAAGTCCTACCAAGCACTGGACTATCTGAAAAAAGGATCCAAAAACAGTTAGTAATTCTTAAGTCCTGACTTCCAAAAAGGGATGTGAGCGCCGCCTTGGGTCTGATGCAAAACAATAGTACTGCAGAACAGGTGCTACACTTTGAGATATTAAATTTTTTATTCAGTCAAATAAAGAAATATAAAAAGGGAAAATGAACAAAAAATTTAGGCACAAAGCCAACTCAAAAAGAAGGGAGTTGGTTCGTCCATCTTGTCTCTGCTTGAAACTGAAAAGGATTTTTATCAGCATCTTTTATCATAATTATCCTTTTAATTATGCATTTGTGTGTGCGGGGGGGGGTCCTACTTAAACCAATTTTAAGACATTTTTTATTCATACCAAAAAATACAAAAAAGATAACAATATTAATAAAAATTTCATTTGTGTCGAGGGTTATGGGGAAAAATCAAAATAAAAATAAAAATGTGGTTAGCAAGGCCCTTCCAACCCTGTCTAAAATTCTAGCCCACCCGTTTCACTTTGGTCTATAAAGGAACCAGGGTTTCTCAGGCAGCCTTTAAATGGAGGGAGGGGGTTCCTAGACAGGGGTGAAAAGAAAAAAATTGGTGGTAAGGGGGGGGGTTAATGTTAGCGTTAGATCTGATTTCCTCCAAGATGGGGGGAATTTCGAGAGTGGGGAGGGGGGGAATTGTGGTTTTTGGAGGTTGGGGGTCTTGGAGGCTTTCTAATAAGAGGGTAAAAATAGATTCATTCGCTGGTTGAGAGGCTGAAAAAAAGTAAAATTGGAAAGGGGTGGGGTCCGATGGAAATCCTGGAACCACGTGCTCTAGACCAAGGCGGGAAACACGTATTCAAATTTGACCCCTCTTCGTACACACAAACTTGCTACATGTATCCATCTTCTTTCAAAAGTGACATGATGCAGCCTTCTTCTGTCGCATCTGATCTTCACCCGTAGTTGGTGTTTAAAGAAAGTGATCAGATCCTGATCAGAAAAAGGCAGCACCCCTCTAACCATCTTGCAGTCTCGCTGTCAAAATCATCATTCTCGCCAAGACCAGGATTGCAATGTAAACTATTTGTCATTCCCGGTCCCACGGTGGCCTCACATTGTCCACTACGTTTGATACAGTAATCAGGCAAGCATGCTTGGAATCAATGCGGGCCATCATCTTGCTAATATGCAACCAGTACTAGTAGAGTTCGCGGCAATCGAAAAATGCATGATCAATTGTTTATGCCGCTGTCGCCCCACCACAGGGACAGGCTGGCGACTTTAAAAAACCGGAACTGCATCGTACATTGTTGAGGGGAAGTGCATTCCAAACTAATCGCCAATTGTTCAGATGACTCGAATCTGCCACCCAACTCCAGGCAGAGCGGATCTCACTCTGCTGCCAACCCAAACGTGCGTATAGTCATCGGTGGCCCTCCTCACTAGATCCCTGTGGAGTTCCCTACGGGTAGCAGTCACAAGGGTGCTAGACCTTGGTAGTCGTTTTAGTGCAGCTCAGCACTCTTTCAGGATGGCTGAATCTTCTCACGGCCTGCGACGACTCTCGACGGAGGGATCGAGAATGAGATTGGGAAAGGCAGCAGTAATCGCGGGGTGCCACGGTTGAGCATCTTGAAGGTAGTGGCTCAGGAAGGCTAGCCTCTCGGCGTCTCGATGATACTCAAAGTCCAGCATTCCCAACCCTCCTTCACACGGACGTTGTATAACCCTAACGCCCTCTCTTGTCAGAGGGCCGGGCCACATCCGTCGCTATCCTGGTTCCCGGGAGCATACTTGTGATGTACTTCTGGCCGTGTTTGTCGCTCCCAGCTCACAGGACCATAGATGCAACCCAGCAGGGCTACATTCTTACTTGTCTAGTGGTGGACCCCTCAAGGGTGACCAGACTCTCACTGTTCACTGGAAAATATCTTTCTGCTGCTCAGGGCACGCGAAATGTGCATAACCCTAAGTCTGTGTGGCAACATTGTCGATTTCAGTCGTCACTCTGGCTTCGTGCTGGATCCAGTCTATCTCTTTCATCATCTGGAGTCAGGGCATACCTGAAATAAACTGCATCTTCATTCAGGCCGGCAATCGAGAAAGAAAGAAAAACTCTGGTTCATTTTCGTAGAAACCAACAAAATAATTATTCAGAAATCGTTCTACATTTGTTTAAAAGTCGAGTTTCTTAATCCGAGCTTCATGATGCAGGTTGTATAACTTAAGTTCCTCACAAGAGCTTTTCAACTTAGCTCTTGTGGGGGTTTCGCCTCCCCCCCCAGGCGGGGTGAGAGTGATGTGGACGCCTCGATGCCAGCCAGTAAAAGGACCCTAACTTTAAAAAGCCAATCGTTTTTATAAAACTGGCCTCTTCTCCCCTCTGTCATGTTGAAGATTACTTTTTCTTTTTTTTTTTCTGAACCTCTTTTTTCTCTATCCCATTATCTTATTCTTCTCTTGTGAACTCCTTTCTCTATCCCCTTATTTCATTCTTTTCATTTTCTATTTTCTTGTGACCCTCTTCTTCCTCTTTCATGACCATATCTCTCTCTAGGTTCAATTTCTTTATTTATCTGTCCAACTAACTTATCACTGGCTTGGTGGTCTGGTAGTTAAATACAACAGGTGGACCTAAATGACAACATCTCCCAGACACCAAAGCAGACCTTTTGAACCCAAGTCATTGTACCTGTTAAAATTCATTTTTACCAAATCCAACTAGAAAAACAATCTCTTGTTCCACGAATCCTGTTATCAGATTTTATATTTGCTTTTCATTGAAAAAGATACTATTTCTTCTCTGGTGGACAGAAATTTCATAAACATCTGTTTTTCCTTGACCAAGTGTCAGCATGCCCCCCCCCAGACCATACCTCATCCTCTCCCATCTTTATCTAGCTGTATAGGATATCTGGCACTGCCTGGGATCCTGTTACATCCGCCCCTTCCTTTCACTTGTCACTTAGTCATAATTGGCATATATGCGACATGCACCAGAAGCCCGACCCGAAACTAGTCATTTTACAATCAGTCAATAAATAGCAACTGACAAAAATTGTCCATTCAGCATGCAAAAATGTTCTGGTCCAATGGTTCTGGTTGTACTGCTGTATATATCATAATGTAGTATGTATGCGTGCATAAGTACTTGTATGTAGTTCATAGTTCTTATCATCAGAGAAAATGGCACTCATTCAATAACTAAACATGCACCCATAGAGTTATAAGCTTCCACAGCTCCTGAGTCATGGATTTTTATATTCGCCTACACATGCATTTTTTCAGTTGATAAACTCCTTTTTTTTCACTTTACTATTGAGGTGACTAAATCATGTACATGCAAAACAGTTTCTTGTTTCCCCTTTATTTTCAGTTCTTCTCTACAACTAATCATGTGCATGCAAAACATGCATTTTTTTCATTTTTTTCATTTTCGGTACTTCTCTATGACTTAACCTATGTTGTAACGGACTAGGATATAATACCCTAGCTCGCCACAAGAAAATAATGAAATGAATGGAATTGAAGGAAACAAAGACTCAATTGATGGATAAGATAAACGTCGTTTATTTGCTGTTGAAGGAATGAACGTTTTAGTTATAACATGTGTTCATGTCTGCGCGTTTGTAACCAATGTTCGTTGCGGGACTGGTGTTGTAGCAAGAAAAGGAAATGTGTTTTCATCTCAAGTTCGGGTCACTATCGTTTGTTCGCGCGTGGGAAGAGAAATGAGAGTTGTAGTAGAAATGAGAATGATAGTCCAGCGTGTAGACAAAGAAGAAGAATGGAGAGTTGACGTCAGTTAGTAGTCAGCTACGCGAAGGTGTTCTCAGGGACCAGTAGTAGATAGAGAGAGAAAGAGTGTGAATGTGTACATACGGTCTGTTAGCTCGTGCCCCATGCATAGTCGCAGGGGTGTTGACGCGAGCATGCGCGCGCCTCCCGAAAGGGAGGCGGCTGGTTAGCCCAACCTCTCTGGTCGAGAGCTGGTCCTAAAAGAAAGAAACTGGTTGTTGCTCTCTCTTTTATACTCGTTTCCGGTGGTCATTTGCGCATGTGTATATTTCCTTAGAAAGCGGAAGTGACGTCGTCCATGTGTGCGTTCGTGTGCGCGTTAGCGTGTGTGTATATACAATGTGCATGCAACTGAGAAAAGATAACCATGTTCCGTTCACTATCAAAGGAGGGCTCATACACCCTTTAAACTACTTGCTCATTTTCTCTTTCTAATAAATCAAACAATCAGAAAAATATTTGCGCTTTTGATATTTGTTTTTTTTTCTTTTTTAATAATGGCTTAGGGATTGACTTTGGGGTCCCTGCTTGTAACCTTGGGTTTTGTCGATGATCGCAGCTCATGCACGCTATCCAGGTTTGGTAGAGGGCACTCACTGGTATCCCCGCCTCGCCCAGGTGCGCTACTGTCGGTGGTTTGTGGTTACCTGATTTCTTTTTACATTTAAAACTGGGTAATTCTTTCATTATTGACTCCCACATTTTTATCCAGCTATCTGCTAATTAAAAAAAAACAATCTCCAGATTTCTCTCACACCTCATTGAGTAAAAGAAAGGTCAGATTCTTTCCACACATCCATTTTTCTGATATTTCTCTTCTTTTCCAAATTTAGTTGGTCCTCAACTAAACTATTTCTTTTCAGTCAGAATTCCCAAATACAATACAGAATTCCCAATACAATTAATTCTCTCTCCTACGAGATTGACAAAAGTTTCCATGCACACTACCCACATGCACATTTTCCAGTGCATCGAGCCAACTGATGGTAATAAGATCTTTCATCTCATAATTCACACGGACTCAAACAGAGATCTCTATTCATTTCTGGTGTGATTGACCCTCTTTAACTTTGTCTTCTTTCAAACACTGTATCTCCGCATGACTAATTTATTGTTTATCCGTGGGTCTAATTGCCCCCCTTCAAATCACTATCTTCAAAAAAATCTCACTTAATTCTCACGTGATTGTCTGAAGTCAACAAAATGAAAATGGGTAAATGTGGTATTCTGGTGACTGAAATAACTCCAACCAAACGTGGCACAGTCAAGTCACATTTACGCGTCTATTTATTTATTTTCACTTGCTCAATGGCAATCCATTCTTCAGCTATACAAAAATTCAAATTTACCATCAATACTGTCGGTTTTAAATCGGAGCGACATGTTGAGCATATAAGAATTATTAGCTCTACTCTTGTAGAGTGCTCGATTACAAAAATATCTAAAAACCAAGAATGCAATATCTTTACTCATAACATCATAAACCTCAGAGTTTTTTTTTCTTTTCTTCAGACGCATCTCTCTCAATCCTTTACACGAAGGGAAAGAACTGACGTCCTCAGCTCATGCATACCTCTTGGCATAAAGGCACATTTCCCAATGATATTTCATACTTTCACAATTTCAAAGCCTTCTCAATGACTGCATATTTATTTTTTCTCAAACCAGAATACTATCAGCACTGTTAGTTTCTTTAAGACATTCTACTCGACAGTTTAAGTGATTTAACACTACTCTCAATTAGATTATTATTTCGTTTTTATTTTCCCTCATAAAGTTCTCCAACCCAACGACTTTCTATCTGACAGTTGAGAAGCATTTTACTATTTCATCTTCTATGAATTATCCCAGGCTAAATGATTCTTTCTTTTTTTTCAACAGCTGAAATGTTTTAATGTCATTTCCAACCAATTTACCACCTCGCACCTTTGAAAACTCTCAGGCCAAATAACTTGCTAATGGGCAGTTTAAATGCCACAAAATTCTTTTCAAATAATTCACTATTTCACACCCTATGAAAACTCAGATCAAATGATTTTTTTTTATTTAACAGTTTAAATGCCTTAACATCACTTCCAACAACCTACTATTCACATTTCATGAAAGTTTTCACACTAAATGATTTTCTATTCAACGCAGGTGAGAATGCTACACAACAATTTCACACGGTATCAGTCCTCATCTAAAAATTTTTTTTTCTTTCCCCCCCCAAAAAAATAGTACATTTCAATACAATTATTAAAATAACGAAACAGTTCCCTTCATTTTTTTTTCTTTAATCAAATCACGGTTCTATCAAATTCAATTTTATTTTATCCTAAAAAGATTTAAGATTCAAATTCCATTGTACACATGCTTTAGTTTCTCTCCTGTCTATCCCCATTGGTTTCTATTTCCTAGCACATCTGAGAGAGTGGTCCGTGGCACAGCCTGTCAATACTACGTGCGCACAAGAGCCTGACATGTACACAACAGCACCAACAGTTGCAACCCCGTCCACTATCAGATTGCTACCGGGTTAACTACTTCTGGTCTACCTGGTTCATTTCTCTTAGGCTGACAGGAACCTTGCTTCCCCCAATCTCAGTTTTTTTTTTTCCTTTAATTTTAATAAAATTCTCCTACCAAACGTCCCTTTTATTTGACAGTCTAAATGTCTCACCATTAATCTCAGGCAATCATTACTTCATCTTTAATGTATTCTTATGAGAGCTTCTATTTGTTACAAAATCAGAACGGCTTCGATACCGCCGGTTTCTATTTCTCTAAGGATCGGTATACTTCTCTCAATTCCTCTTTGGTTTCCCTTTTCACAACCATTTTTCAGGTTATCTCGGCATAAGCATCTTTTTCTCTCTCTCACTTATTTGACCTTTCTATCTCATTGTGCATTATTCTCCAGAGTTTTCCCGTTCATCAGTGGTGCACAGTGTCTGTCACTGCAGACCGGGCGGAGAGATTACATATCTATGATATTCGTATTCTCACATGCCTTTTCTATAGCATCTCACGCAGACACACTCAGTGTCTCGTTAAATCTACCGTCAAACTCCATGTATGAAACACCGTGCGTTCAGCACTTTTTCATACACCTTCCTCGGGGTTTGCATCACATTTGGACAATTCTCTTCGGCTGCCTCACAGCATTTTCCCATTGCGTTTCCTCATGCCTTTTTTCTCTGGCACCTCACGCAGACATACCCTGTGTCTCGTTAAACCTTTGACCACCCAATTCTTCATGCCTTTACAACTAGTGCACATTGCACAATTCTCAACCTCAACTTTCTAGCACTCCGCACGTCTTCACATCCCTCCCGCGGGAATCACATCGTATTTGGCCAATTCTTTCTGGCTTCCTCGACGCATTTTTCCATTACATCTCAATCCGCCGCCCACACGACACCACCGACTATGCATTTTCCCAATCAATCGGTAACTTTGTGAAATTCCTTATTTATTTCTCACTATCTCCTTACAGTCCATGCCGATAAACTATGGTTTAAGATATACAAACAAAATCACACATTTCGTTATTTCTTTTCACAAACCAATTCAATTTCAGAAATTACAAAAACGATCGCATTTTTTTCTTCTAAAACTGTCAACTGTCACTCTCTTTCTGTCTTAGTTCTTTATTCATTTATAGTCTCTGTTTTTTCAATCACACGGCCACTAAATTCCCCTTCATGTTAGGCCTGATTCAAGGGTTGACTCCATTTCTCCCCTCAACATATTCCTCCCTTCCATGTCTACTGAATCTGTTTACTACTATACCTTTTAGGGAGACTTGCCTCTCTCTCTCTCTCTCTCATATCAGTGACAACATATGCGCGTCCGTTTTTATACAACAACGACATATCATCCAGTCTAACGAATACATATTTCATTTTCACTTTTTCCTTTGGGGTTGGGAGAAAAATCAATAATACTTTGCATATTAAGACAAAACTTTTGTTACGGAGACTTAATCAAGAAAAATCACATTGACAACCGCACCTAAAAAAAAATCTGAGCGAGGCAATAGGAACCAATAAAAATCTGGCCTTACCTCTCTTATCATCTACGTTTCTTTCCATCTCTCCTTTTCTCTGTCTCTCGTGGTCCTCCTTGCTCCTTGCAGCTATTATGTTTTTAGCTATGCCTTCAAAGTTCAATTTTAATCTTTCTTTTCTTTCCGATAAATTCAATGTCAGTCTTATTCTTTTCTTTTCAATAAGTTTTCTTTTCAATGGTTCTTTTCCCCTGATTTTTAAAAAATATTTTTCTGCACCATTTTATATTTTTCAATGTTTTTTTTCCAAGAAAACTGAGTTCCAGACGCTTCAAAAATGTGTTCGTGGTTACTCATTCGTGCACATCTCAGAGATGTGATGTCCTAGGTCATCGGCACCATAATATAACCCTAACTCCCTCTGTCGTCCAAGGGCAAGGCCGCATCCGTCGCTATCCTGGTTCACGGGAGCATACTTGTGATATACTTCTGGCCGTGTTCATCGCTCCCAGCTCACAGGACCATAGATGCAACCCAGCAGGGCTACATTCTTACTTGTCTAGTGGTGGACCCCTCAAGGGTGACCAGACTCTCACTGTTCACTGGAAAATATCTTTCTGCTGCTCAGGGCACGCGAAATGTGCATGACCCTAAGTCCGTGTTGCAACATTGTCGATTTCGGTCGTCACTCTGGCTTCGTGCTGGATCCAGTCTATCTCTTTCATCATCTGGAGTCAGGGCATACCTGAAATAAACTGCATCTTCATTCAGGCCGGCAATCGAGAAAGAAAGAAAAACTCTGGTTCATTTTCGTAGAAACCAACAAAATAATTATTCAGAAATCGTTCTACACTTGTTTAAAAGTCGAGTTTCTTAATCCGAGCTTCATGATACAGGTTGTATAACTTAAGTTCCTCACAAGAGCTTTTCAACTTAGCTCTTGTGGGGGTTTCGCCTCCCCCCAGGCGGGGTGAGAGTGATGTGGACGCCTCGATGCCAGCCAGTAAAAGGACCCTAACTTTAAAAGGCCAATCGTTTTTATAAAACTGGCCTCTTCTCCCCTCTGTCATCTTGAAGATTACTTTTCTTTTTTTTTTCTCTAAACCTCTTTTTTTCTCTATCCCATTATCTTATTCTTCTCTCGTGAACTCCTTTCTCTATCCCCTTAATTCATTCTTTTCATTTTCTATTTTCTTGTGACCCTCTTCTTCCTCTTTCATGACCATATCTCTCCCTAGGTTCAATTTCTTTATTTATCTGTCCAACTAACTTATCACTGGCTTGGTGGTCTGGTAGTTAAATACAACAGGTGGACCCAAATGACAACATCTCCCAGACACCAAAGCAGACCTTTTGAACCCAAGTCATTGTACCTGTTAAAATTCATTTTTACCAAATCCAACTAGAAAAACAATCTCTTGTTCCATGAATCCTGTTATCAGATTTTATATTTCTTTTCAAGAATTTTCACGACTCTTTTCTCTCTGCCCCCCCCCCCCGGATAGATACTATTTCTTCTCTGGTGGACAGAAATCTCATAAACATCTGTTTTTCCTTGACCAAGTGTCAGCATGCCCCCCCCCCAGACCATACCTCATCCTCTCCCATCTTTATCTAGCTGTATAGGATATCTGGCACTGCCTGGGATCCCGTTACAGTTGAATACAGACCTGTCTGCTCACCCAGTGTTTTTCTTTGTCCCAAAGGAACGAGGACAAGGGTTTGACAAGAGCTTTTAGGTGTTGTGCAGGCAAGGGAAGTACGAGCAGTCAGTAAATGAGGAGAGGGAAGATGTATATGGCACACGTCTTGCTGTACTTTTTAAAGGAAGTTTACTGGGAAGCCTCGAGTTGACCGCAGTCTCCACCTTTGACTGTACTCCAACCAATTTTTGTCGAGCTGAAGACCCAGTCCGAATCACATGCCAAGGATTCAAACCGGGCCATCCATCCAGCTGAAGGGCACCGGAAGGTTTGCATTGCCACTCCAGGCGTCCAACCGCAGTCTGACCGACTTGTTGTGGTTTATCTTGGCCCCTGTGATTCTTTCGTAATGTGCAAGCGCCTCCGACATGATCTCGATGTCTCAGAAGCTCGACACAAAGACCGTGACGTCATCAGCTAAAGAGGATACATTGACAGCTGAACTACTAGGCAGACCCATTCCGCGCAGGGTCGAATTTGCCTTCCCACGTCACAACTTGAAGAGCAGCGGCTCCAATGCCAGGATGGAGAGTAGGGCCGATGGTGAATAAAACCGACCAAGAAATAACAAAGGTTTTCAGCACTGCTGCAGTTTATCTTGGCACCTCTGACACAATCTCAATGTTTCGGAAGCTCAACACAGACTGTGACGTCATCAGCAAACGTGGATACCTTGATGGATAAGCCGTCAGGAAGAGCAATTCCATGCAGCCAAATTTGCCTCTGCACATCTCAGCTTGTGGAGCAGCGTCTCCAATGGCAGGATGTAGGGTAGGGGTGACAGTGAATAACCCCAACGAACCGACCAAGAGATAACAAAGGGTTTTGAGCACTTTCTGTTGACTTGATACATCACGGAGATCCACTTGCAGAAGTCTGGTTTAAAACCAGCGGCCTCTAAGACAGATGCCAGGAAGTGATGGTCGACCCTATCAAAAGTTTTGGACTGATCTAAATTGATCAGCGCAGCTTTCGAGTCGTTTTCTATCCACTCCTCTAGGATCGTGCAGATCAGGTGCAAGTTGTTTTCAATCTATCTCCGCTTCACAGCATAGTTCTGCTCCGGTTTGATAAAGTCGTCAATAACAACCTGCAGCCGATTTGACAAGATCTTGGTCAAAATATTCAACTCTGTATTTAGCAGAGTTAAGGGCCTGTTGTTATCCAATTCTTCCCAGCCATGATCATCACCTTTCCTCAGTAATGTGATCACTACCTTGGTGACTTGATCCAGGATGGATCTCTGAGCAAACCAATGGTTTAACACATCCATCAGACAGCCTCAAATACAGTTCGTATGGCAGCCCATCAAGTCCCAGCAATCTGTCATAGCTGACGTGCTTCAGCACAGTAAAAACCTCCCACTCCGTCATCCAGGCCTTGCTACTAGCCACTATAGCCACCTCAAGATGGGAAGAGTCGGCCAAATTGTCGCTAAACTCAAGGACCGGAAGATCAGGCTGCTGCGTAAAACGCTCCTTGAAATGTTCTCGAAACCCCTTGCAAATCTCCTGAGTCGATTCCAGGGTGCGTCCATCCAGATGTCTGACTTTCGCAATGTATTTGTCTGAGCCATGTATAGAAATCTCGCCATGGGTGTCAGCATAGGGTTATAATCAGGATTCGGTTCTGGGGTTCGGGAAAGAGTGAATCACTCTCTCGACAACAGCACATTTCTGCCCTCTTCTTTTCCAATCGACCACACCTGGCCTCTCGCCATCAATGTCACACTGCACAATCCGAACGTCAGCAATACGAAATTCTTTTCAAGAATTTTCACGACTCTTTTCTTTCTGCTGCCCCCGGGAATTTTTCCCAGCTTTTATATCCTCCTATCTAGAAAAAAAGGGAAGAGACAGGGAAAAAAAAATAGCTTCTCCCATCATGCTCTGCCTTCCTAAGATACCTTTCGCATATAAAAATGTGCTGGCTATCCTTTCCTTCTTCTTTCCCAAAGAGCAATGCAGATACGTCCGGTATGTTTTTTTTCTTCTTTTCTAACCATATACCCCATATGCCCGCCCCCTGATCTTTGAGATCAATAAGACACTTCATAATCCTTCATCCAAGCAGGCCTCCTCCTCTCACGTTGAGGCCTCTATGGGACAACTTCTTGGGGGTTGACGTTTTCAGGTTCACTACAGACATTCTTGTCCAGCTGTAAAGAACCACAATGTGGGGCGAATTGGGGTGCATCGTTAGCTTCTTGGTGGATATTGACTTCCTCCTCTTCACTGCCATCACTGCGCACCAGCAGGGTTACACGACGCAGGTCTAGGATATGCCGGGGAACGCCATTCACCATCACGTTGTTCTTTGACTGCGTTCCCGTTACAACCCCCCTCCCCCAGCGAGTGGTACATTTTGCATTGGGGGTCTTTACTCACACTTCCTAGCCCACTTTAATGGTAGCTTCTTCACCCTTCATTCCTACCATTTTGTTGCACGGATGCCGCCACTTATATACGAAGATGGCTCTATGAGGCACAGTTGTCCATCTTGTCTGGTTTTCGGTGAGATGTTGTACCAAAACACCGCCTCCATGGGTGAAATGTTGCTTTTTTCCACAGCAGCCTTGATGATGCGATGATTCCTCTCCTCTATCCCATTGCCACTCGGCCGATACGCTGCCCTAAAAAATTGCTTTACTCTCCATCTATCACACACCTCTTTAAAGGCTTCTGATTGGAAAGCGGAGCCATTGTCCATTAACAGTTCCTCAACCGGCCCTCTTTCCAAAAATATTTCTTCAATGACCCCTCCTATCGCCCATGCAGCTTCTGCCCTGATCTCTCTCCCTATGGCAAACTTCCCCGGTCCACAGTCGACCATCGACAGATACAGCTTATGGCGATAATGGATCACATCAATGGCCAATCGCTTCCAGTCCTCTGCAATGTGTAACTCTCCTGCTTCATGTCTGGATGGTCCGAGGTCTATTGATTGGCACTCCTGACAGTGCTTCATTACCTCCCTGACCTCCTTCTCAGTGGTTTCCGGTTAAACCTCTCTTGGCAGGAATAACGTCCGTTCTCGACCAAAGTGGTGCATTTCATGTAACTTTTTAACTTCCTCCCCTGCACAGCATACTGAGGAAACCTCCTTTCTCTCTTGCAGCCAGGCCTTCTGTACCCGTGTCATCAAATCCGCCTTGTTCTTTTCTGATGGGATCAGCACTACAGATACCTTTAACTGGAATTCCTCTATCAAACCTGCAAGTGCTCCAAGCCTGTGCTTGATCAGCATTTCTGCAGCACCTCTGGTCCTAACTCTCTTATCGCCAGTCACTGCTGACCTGATCCATGAAACTACCATTGCCGAATCGGATTTGATTTCAATCGTTTTCAATCCCCACTTCAGGGCCAGATTGATTCCTTTCCAGTTCGGCTACATTGATATGGGAATAGTCGTTTTTCTTCCTTAACCATGCCGCATCTTCCACAGTTACGCCTCCCATCTCTAATACGACGCCCAATGCCAGACTGCTGGCATCACATTAAATTACCCCCGCGTCTCCACCGCTGACATACAATTCCCCCTTTATTGGGTCTTCTTTCATCACTCTTGCGATGATTTCTTGTAGCATGTTCGTGACCTCCTTCATCACACGGCCCTCCCAGCCATCAGTGCCCATTTGTCGTTTAATAAAGCTGCACGCTATCCTGAGCCAGCCGGCGATTGAATAGTGTCTCACCAGTCTCCCGCAGACCGAGAAGAGTTCTCGTTTTGTCAGGTCGGTTCCGATTTCGGGTATTGCATTCCCTCGTCTAAAGACAAGGCTTCCTTTGCCATCTCAGCATAGTTTCAACCCCAACGCCACTCCTCCATCCAGGGACTCCGCCGGTTTTTCAGTCAACCCATATCTCACGACATGGTTTCTCCCTTTCTCTGCTGTCACCTCTGCTTCCCCATGAGAATGTCCTTGTTCACTGTACAGTCTTTACTCAGCACCGTCTTCAGCATGGCAGTCATAATTTTGGGGGCTGAGTTCAGCCCAAAGTCTAACCTCGTCAGGCAATACAACTTCCCCTTGTACCAGACCAATTGATGTTTCCAGAGTTTTTCATCTACATGGATCTGGATATAAGACGACTTCAGGTCGACAATCTTAGTGGCCTGCTCCATCCTCCTCCATTTCCTCATCACTTCTTCGCATACATCAATCCCCTTTCCAGTGTGGCAAGCTACGTATCTGTTTAATTCTCTGAAATCCAGTACTGGTCTAACTTTATTTTTTGTGGGTTGAACAACCACCAGTAATGGTAGCACTCCTTTTTCTTCCCTGTCTACGGTTTCAGAATTCTCTCCTCTATCGACCTCTCCACTTCTTCCTCGAATCCTTTTCTTATTTCTCCTCGCAGTATTTTCTCGTAGCAGCTTACTTTGTTTCGTAGTTCCTGAGGCCCGGAGATCCATTTCCATTCCACCATCCACCTCTCACCATCAAACCTTGCCAGGAAATCCTCGTCCTCGATGCAGCAAGCCTCTGGTTTTTGTGTTCTGATATTTCTATCACCTTCCACTCCTGCCATTCCTACTGCGCCGAGGCGTCCAAAAGTTACTTGGCCCCCTCTCAACGTAGCGCCCCCCCAGTTGGTTGATCGCACTTACACTTAAAACCACATCAACATCACCAACCAGACGATCCAACACCAGGGCTCGTAGTCCAATAGGCACACCTTGCACCAGTACTTCCGCTGTTGTCTCTCCCAGGCATTTCACCTCTCTACGATCCACGGTCTTAATACTCCTGGCTCCGCTCCATGATCTAGCAACATTCTTTGTTACCAACGTCGTGGTGCAGCCTGAGTCAACAAGGGCCATGGCTTTCTTCCCATTGACTACTACCGGTAACTGAGCCAATGTTTCGTTGTGGGCCATTTTAACATAGAAGGGGGAACCACTGGCACAATGGCTCCCCTTCACTTGTTTCCCTGGTCCCGTGCAGCAACGCAATAGTGGCTAATGTGCCCCACTTGTCCACATCGGTAGCAGATGACCCCCGGTCTCGGCTCTTTGCAGTCCTTGAGCAGATGAGGACCCTGGCACCGGAAGAACTTGATGGCAGGCCTCTGCTCCTGTCGCCTCGCTGCCTGTCTCTCATCATTCAAGTGGGGCCTCATGCACTTATTTCCACTCACAGCTGCAACCACGATTGGGCCCCTGACATTCTTGACTAGGACTCTGGCATGGACCAAGAGATCATCTACTTCCATCGTATTGGTCTCAGTGATTCTCTGCATGTTCGCGGAGATTTCTTCTGGGAAGCCATTCACTAAGTATAGCTTTACCGTCATCTCCAGACTCCTCCCCACGTAACCAGCCAATCCTGCCAGTCTTCTGATCTCCGCAGCAAAGACGTCAACAGACTCGCGGGTCCACCTCAAACTTGCAAGCTTGCCGAGTGCTTCAAATGGACTCTCAGCGAAAGCCAATTTCAGTCTTTACTCCACTGAAGCAAGGTCTCACTTATCTTCATCACACATCTGCTGGTAAATAGTGAAGGCTTCTCCCTCTAAGTAGAGCGGCAGCAGGGTGACCATGTCTTCGATTTTTTGCAACCTTGCCACCATCTTTAATTTTTCCAGCCATTTAATTAGGTCACCCAGTGAAGGGTCTCAACATCTGAGTTAAGAGTCTCCAGTCAGCCATGTAAACCTGCTTGACTCGCTGAAGTAGCTTCTAGGGTTATAATCAGGATTCAGTTCTGAGGTTCAGGAAGGAGTGAGTCACTCTCTTGACAACAGCACGTTTCTGCCCTCTTCTTTTCCAATCGACCACATCTGGCCTCTCGCCATCAATGTCACACTGCACAATCCGAACGTCAGCAATACAAAATTCTTTTCAAGAGAATATGTTTGTTGTGTCTCTGCCCCCCCAGAGAATTTTTCCCAGCTTTTATATCCTCCTATCTAGAAAAAAAGGAAGAGACGGAAAAAAAATAGTTTCTCCCATCATGCTCTGCCTTCCCAAGATGCCCTTCATGTATACAAATGCACTGGGCATCCTTTCCTTCTTCTTTCCCAAAGAGCAATGCAGATACACCCAGTACGTTTTTTTTTCTTCTTTTCTAACCATATACCCCACAGTTGACTGCTTTGTTTCCGATCTTTCTAAGCCTAGCTCTGACTACTTGACCTTTGTAACGTTCACTAGTCTTGTGCAGAAGATCCTGCTTAGCTAGTTCCTGACTAACTCTATGACCCTCTCCCGTAGCCCAGGCTATTTTCTGCTGTAGCTGCTTCTTAATCTTGGCCTTATCTAGTGCTGGGCATACTTGACGAAGAAGCTTCTGATCTTGACTTTAAAACCTAACCACCGCTTACTCCTAGTAGCGGCCCCCACTAATGCTTTTTTAATTGATTCTCTTAACTTATCTCAGCAGTTTTATATCTTCAGAAGGAAGGTGTTTAACTTCCAGTACCCCGTTAACTTAGGCCTATTTGCTAGCTTCAGCTGGGCCATAACTAGTTTATGGTCCATCTGGCCTAGCCAAGTGAATGTAGGACAGGATAGGAAGCCTACTACACCTTTCCTAACTTACATCCTGTTCAAATAGGTGTTTGGATAGGAGGGAGCGCTATTGGTCCATGTCTACATCTTCTGCCCGGGTGCTCGACCTGAAACCTGTCGACCAGACTACATCTAGCCATCAAATCAGTCAGGCTGAGCTTACACCTCTCCGACCCTCTAGCTTCCCTCCTACCTTATCTAACTCTGGGTCTAAGATGGCGTTCCAATCCCCCATTAGCACTACCCGCTTCGAACATGCTACGAATGCATCAAGCTGACTGAAGAATGCAACCCTCTCACGAGCACATGAACCCCGATCACTCGAAACACAGAATCTTTTACGGCAACATCAACCATGACCAGCCTGCCCTGCGCATCCCTATGGACAATGTTGACCATTGCGGACAGGGTACGTTTAACCAGCAAGGAGACTCTCTTCCCCTGCGGGCTGCCATATGCCGAGAAAACCTCAAAATCTCGGGCCAGCGCATGATAGTCCACAGAAGAAACGAAATGTGTCTCCTGAGTCGCAGTCACATCCATTCCCAGGGACAATAGGTCATGCCGGAGGCAAGCCACCCAACCCGATGATCTCAAGCCCCATGCATTCAGACTAGTCAAATTCCAAGCCATTGTACCTACTGAAGGGTCTCTCTCCCTCCCAGGTTCACTCTTTTCTTTCTGGGGTGGTGGCTCAGTCTGCATTTGTGTGGGGACGTGTGTTTGTGTGGTTTCTGGTGTTGGTGCGGTGTCTGGTGTTGGTGCAGTGTGTGGTTTGGGGGTGGAAGCCACCTTTTCTTCTTTTACTTTTATCCTTTATTCTTTTGAATGAACTGGGGAGTAGTCTTTTCTTCGCTTGGTCTCCATCTCAATTGGTGTGGGGACCGTTGGTTGTTGCTGCTTGTTTCTGTGGTTGATGCTGCTGCTGCTTCGGCTGCTGCTGTTTTTTGTTGTTGCAGCTGTTTTCATGGCATCGGCTGTGGAATCAGCTGCGGCAGCTGATATTGTTGCTGCAGCTGGTTCAACGGCTAGTTTGGCTGCTGCTGCTGCTGTGCCTGCTGCCATGGCTGTTGCTGTGGCTGTTGTGGAGGCTGCTGCTGTTGTTGCTGCCTCAATTGTTGCGTTGGTAGTGGGACAGTGGCAGATGGGATTGTTGGCTTCCATTTCCACCCTGTTACCGTGCTCCATTCCTCCCCCTTGGCCTTCTGCATGGTTCTAGGTTTCCTTGATGCTGGGATTGGTGATCAGGTTGAGGAGTTGTGACAGCCTGTTTTGACACTGGTGCTGTCTAAGGGTTTGGAACCGCCTTTGTTGTCACGTTTGTAGAGGTTGACCGTTGGGAGAAGCTCTTGGCCATGTGACCCGATTTTTGGCAGAACCAATAGTGCGGACGACGGCCCTCCACCACTACTGTCATGCTGGTGCCTCTGTAGGTCAGCAGCACTGGTATTGCAAGGAATCCCTCTCTCTTCCACCTCATTGCCACTGTGTAGCAGCCCAGGTGTACACCCATTTTTGACCGTACCGGAGCCATCTGTTCTACCTCTCTGAACTTGGCTGAAGAGGGAACCCAGGAGTTCTGCAGGTATTTAGGTTGGTACATTAAATATCTGCACCCAAGTCCTTCTCTTACCCTGGTATTCCGACATTAATTTTACTCTCCCATGCTTCATTTCTTTAAGGGAGAGTCTCTCCACATCCTCCTTGGTGGGTAGAAGGATGTTCCACATAGTGAAGCTCCTCTGGTACATGTATAGTGTTGGAATGTTAAATTTGTGGAAGAGCCCTACCATGTCTTCTTTTTTCATTCCCAGGAGGCGGTTTTCTGGTATGTCGGAGGTGACGAGGGAGGGGACTCTGCCCTCGATAGTCTCCTAGGTGCCTGGCACTGGCTTTATTTCTGTCCCTTCTATGTATTGCCTGTACTTGGTCAAGTACAAGTCTTTGTACTCTTGAGGGGACAGTTGCTTTTCTATGATCATCTCCATGCAGACCCTCTTGTTGGTGTTGGTGTTGGGTTTTTGGTGGGGTTGGATCGTTTTTGAAGTTCTGTTTTTTGGTAATGTTTCCTACCTCCCCAGAGTCCATAGTCTGTCCTTTCATGGGAGTTTTGCTTTTTTGAGGGGGCATCCTCCTTTCTGCTCTTTTTTGGGACCAACTCTCCTTGATTGATGTTTTTTCCGGGAACAGCTTCCTTTTTGGGGGAGTTGGCCTCTTGCGGAGCGTTGTTCTTTTTATTGTCCTTGAGGGCATCTGTTACAGACCATCTACTATATATACACCTTGGTGGTGATGTCCAGGCGGTATGCC
>NC_136519.1:61672739-61677739 GCF_053919585.1 Euprymna scolopes
GTTTTCTTTTGCCCCTCAGTCTAGAAAAATAAACCTCATCAGCGCTCTTACGCATCGTGCACTTATGATTTGTTCACCAAACCGTCTTGATACGGAACTTGAGGAAATTACAAATATTTTTCTTAATAATGGATATCCCATTAATATAATAAAATCTACTATTGAACGTAAAATTACTACATTTAATAGTGGTAAACATATTGGTCCATCACGTTGTCCCGTTTATCTAAAATTACCATGGTTGGGTCCTGATGGCCTTCATATTGTTAAAAGGATTTCTTCTGCTACTCAACGTTGTTTTCCAGCTACTATGCTTAGAGTAGTTTACACAACTCGAACCTTTTTCTCTTCTTTTCGTAAAGATGTTTTGCCAACCATTCAAAAGAACTCTGTTGTTTATAAATTCGTTTGTCAGTGTGGAGCTGACTACGTTGGAAAAACATCCCAAAGATTAGAAATGAGAATATCCCAACATATCCCTCGGGATATTCGACTACACCAGGTTTCGAGAATATCCGGGCACTCCCAAGCTCATGAGTCTGCCATTGGCAATCACCTGTTGAGTATAAATAGGTGTGCCGATCAATATTCCGATGGGTGGTTTTCTGTTCTATACAGTGCTAGGTCGAACTATCATCTCAATATTATTGAGGCGTTGGTTATTAACAACTCTCGACCTAGCCTGTGTAGACAAAAGATTCTGAAACACCAGTTGGAGATATTCATTGATTTAAAACCACCTGAACAGTGAGATTTTTTTTTTTTTTTTTTTTTTTTTTTCCCCACTGTTCTTCCAACTGTTACCAAAATTCCCTTCTTCCCTCATTCGTTTTCTTAGTTTTTAATTTATCATTCTGACGTTTCCTCTTAGAGGGTCAGACGATAAGGCCTTAAGGTAATTTTAATAATTTCACCTGCCCATTTCTTGTTTTTTTTTTTGGTATTTAAATTAAATGATGTTTCCTCTGAAATTTCTCCTTCCATTTTGCTGTACCAAAAATTTACTTACATATTTTCGAGGTCGGTACAACTCACAATTTATCAAAACGTTAAACAAAGTTATACGTATTAAAAATAAGTTAATCGTTTTGAAGTGTAGGATGGAATTTCTTAAATCTTGCCGCCTAAATCATGTTGCTCCCGGTTATATCTGCCATCGTATTTCTAAAATTAAATGTAGAAATACATTGGCAGTTCAACGTGTTTTCCTACAAGATGAAATCCTGTTTAATTCCGATACATATAATTCGTTACGTAGTAAACACCTTTTACTTTGGGCCATGGTTTGGAAAGAACTATCTTTCTTTGATAAACTCCGTTTTTCTAGGTTTTTATCCATCGGCGATAATTTTACCCGTATTAAATGTACTTCTTCTTATGATAAATATTTAAAAAATTTAATTACTAAGAAGTTTGGGATTATAACAAATTTGGATAAACATATATTTAATTATTCTTCTCATGTTTTGTCCAATACAGAAGAATTTGTTTTATCTGCTGGCTTACAATTTTGCATTCCTCCCCCTTCTGTTGATAAAATCTCAGTATTTAGTGAAATTGAATTATTGTATACTCAATTAAAACACCATTCGCCTATCTCTACTGATGAATTAACTAGTGTTAAAATTCAGTTGGGCGAATTAGGTCGGAGGTTTTCTGCCATAAATACTAAATCTGGTGATTTTGTTTGGCAGAAAAATCATTTTGAAGCGGCAAAATTAATTAGGTCTAATCCCGACATTTATCTTTCTCGCCCGGATAAAGGATCGGGCGTTGTTATACTTAACAAAACGGATTATATCTCCAAAATGTTACAAATCTTGGACGATAAAAGTAAATTTCTCCGCTTGGGTGATTTAAGCCATGATGATACTTTTCGTATGGAAATAAAAATCCAGAAAAGATTTCTTCAACTTCATAAAAGCGGATTTATTTCTAAAGAGATTTATGATAGAATCCGACCCGTTGGCTCTCAAAGGCCTAGAATGTACGGTTTACCTAAGGTCCATAAACCCAACATTCCTTTGCGACCCATTTTATCTATGCTGGGTTCTGCACAACACGAACTTGGTAAATGGCTGGTTGATCTTCTTAAACCTGTGCTTTCTTTTTATTCAGTCCATTGTATCTCTGATTCTTTTCAATTCGTATCTCAGATACAAAAATTACCTTTATCTAAAAATACCGAGTTCTTGGCTTCCTTTGACATTAATAGTCTTTTTACTAATATACCTTTGGATGAAACCATTGGTATTTGTGCTGACTATCTATACCGTGGCCCCTTAAAATCTCCACAATTTCCTGAACGAATTTTCGTTGAACTGATGGAACTTGCTACTAAATCAGTCTCCTTTAGTTTCAACAATATTATGTACCGTCAAATTGATGGGATATCTATGGGTAGCCCTCTTGGTCCTTCGTTAGCCAACATTTTCGTTGGATTTTTGGAAAACGAATTATTTTCCAAAATTACTAAGCCAGCATTCTACACACGCTACGTTGATGATACTTTTGCATGCTTTCCCTCTCGGAGTGAAGCTGAACAGTTTCTTCGTCTTCTTTGCAACCTGCATCCATCTTTACAATTTACTATGGAGGTTGAAGACTGTAGCTCTCTCCCATTCCTCGACGTTCGTGTTTCTAAAGTTGGTACTACGTTTGAGACCTCTGTTTATAGAAAACCTACATTTACAGGGCTCTATCTTAATTGGTTTTCTTTTGCCCCTCAGTCTAGAAAAATAAACCTCATCAGCGCTCTTACGCATCGTGCACTTATGATTTGTTCACCAAACCGTCTTGATACGGAACTTGAGGAAATTACAAATATTTTTCTTAATAATGGATATCCCATTAATATAATAAAATCTACTATTGAACGTAAAATTACTACATTTAATAGTGGTAAACATATTGGTCCATCACGTTGTCCCATTTATCTAAAATTACCATGGTTGGGTCCTGATGGCCTTCATATTGTTAAAAGGATTTCTTCTGCTACTCAACGTTGTTTTCCAGCTACTATGCTTATGAGTAGTTTACACAACTCGAACCTTTTTCTCTTCTTTTCGTAAAGATGTTTTGCCAACCATTCAAAAGAACTCTGTTGTTTATAAATTCGTTTGTCAGTGTGGAGCTGACTACGTTGGAAAAACATCCCAAAGATTAGAAATGAGAATATCCCAACATATCCCTCGGGATATTCGACTACACCAGGTTTCGAGAATATCCGGGCACTCCCAAGCTCATGAGTCTGCCATTGGCAATCACCTGTTGAGTATAAATAGGTGTGCCGATCAATATTCCGATGGGTGGTTTTCTGTTCTATACAGTGCTAGGTCGAACTATCATCTCAATATTATTGAGGCGTTGGTTATTAACAACTCTCGACCTAGCCTGTGTAGACAAAAGATTCTGAAACACCAGTTGGAGATATTCATTGATTTAAAACCACCTGAACAGTGAGATTTTTTTTTTTTTTTTTTTTTTTTTTCCCCACTGTTCTTCCAACTGTTACCAAAATTCCCTTCTTCCCTCATTCGTTTTCTTAGTTTTTAATTTATCATTCTGACGTTTCCTCTTAGAGGGTCAGACGATAAGGCCTTAAGGTAATTTTAATAATTTCACCTGCCCATTTCTTGTTTTTTTTTTTTGGTATTTAAATTAAATGATGTTTCCTCTGAAATTTCTCCTTCCATTTTGCTGTACCAAAAATTTACTTACATATTTTCGAGGTCGGTACAACTCACAATTTATCAAAACGTTAAACAAAGTTATACGTATTAAAAATAAGTTAATCGTTTTGAAGTGTAGGATGGAATTTCTTAAATCTAGCCGCCTAAATCATGTTGCTCCCGGTTATATCTGCCATCGTATTTCTAAAATTAAATGTAGAAATACATTGGCAGTTCAACGTGTTTTCCTACAAGATGAAATCCTGTTTAATTCCGATACATATAATTCGTTACGTAGTAAACACCTTTTACTTTGGGCCATGGTTTGGAAAGAACTATCTTTCTTTGATAAACTCCGTTTTTCTAGGTTTTTATCCATCGGCGATAATTTTACCCGTATTAAATGTACTTCTTCTTATGATAAATATTTAAAAAATTTAATTACTAAGAAGTTTGGGATTATAACAAATTTGGATAAACATATATTTAATTATTCTTCTCATGTTTTGTCCAATACAGAAGAATTTGTTTTATCTGCTGGCTTACAATTTTGCATTCCTCCCCCTTCTGTTGATAAAATCTCAGTATTTAGTGAAATTGAATTATTGTATACTCAATTAAAACACCATTCGCCTATCTCTACTGATGAATTAACTAGTGTTAAAATTCAGTTGGGCGAATTAGGTCGGAGGTTTTCTGCCATAAATACTAAATCTGGTGATTTTGTTTGGCAGAAAAATCATTTTGAAGCGGCAAAATTAATTAGGTCTAATCCCGACATTTATCTTTCTCGCCCGGATAAAGGATCGGGCGTTGTTATACTTAACAAAACGGATTATATCTCCAAAATGTTACAAATCTTGGACGATAAAAGTAAATTTCTCCGCTTGGGTGATTTAAGCCATGATGATACTTTTCGTATGGAAATAAAAATCCAGAAAAGATTTCTTCAACTTCATAAAAGCGGATTTATTTCTAAAGAGATTTATGATAGAATCCGACCCATTGGCTCTCAAAGGCCTAGAATGTACGGTTTACCTAAGGTTCATAAACCCAACATTCCTTTGCGACCCATTTTATCTATGCTGGGTTCTGCACAACACGAACTTGGTAAATGGCTGGTTGATCTTCTTAAACCTGTGCTTTCTTTTTATTCAGTCCATTGTATCTCTGATTCTTTTCAATTCGTATCTCAGATACAAAAATTACCTTTATCTAAAAATACCGAGTTCTTGGCTTCCTTTGACATTAATAGTCTTTTTACTAATATACCTTTGGATGAAACCATTGGTATTTGTGCTGACTATCTATACCGTGGCCCCTTAAAAT
>NC_136519.1:61690239-61702739 GCF_053919585.1 Euprymna scolopes
TTTTACTATTTTTAAGACTTGAATGTCTGAGTAGGACCAGAGCTCGTAACTTGCGTGTTACCCTCGTGGAATCTCTGTCCAAAACTGACTTTCGCTTGTTGAATTTTCGCGGGAAAAGTATCTCTTAGTAGAACCAATTGTGGCGTGATTCTTTCAGCAGCAGCAGCAGCTCGTTAAAAAGACGTAAAGTTAAAGAAGGAAAGAAGGGAGGAAAGATAAAAGACAATGACGAAAAGAAGAAAGAAATAAAATTTCTGACACTCTCCCGAACAAAAAAAGAAAAAAGAGAAAAGAAAAAAGGTGGACATATTCCAACTAATACCAGAGATAATCAGGATTTCTCTCTTTAACTGATCTCGTATGTCTAACAGGTCTAGACTGATCCTCACGAACTGATTCCACAACATTTTCACCTTCAGGAAAATCATCACCTTGATCTGCAGCAGGGGCTTGGAAAGAATGAGTTATAGAAAGTTCCAACGGGAATAAATGTTTTATTGAATGCTCTTGCAACGTATCACCTCTTTTAATCAAGGCAGATCTCACCAATCCGTCGGAACCTTGGGTCAGTTTCATCACCCTGCCCAAACTCCAGTGAGGTCTTAAAACCTTTTATCAACACTACATCATTCACCTTTATCTTGTTATCAAAACTAGACTGGTACAAATCACTAGATAACTCTCTCAAACTCATCAAGTACTGTTCATACCACATAGACCTGAACTTATTCAAAATGGATTCTCGATATTTTCACATATCTAAACTTGATCGTATAACCCTTATCTGTCAGTTCGTTAACCATAGACTTGATATCTTTCAATCGGTTTCTTGTAAACTGACACTTGGTGTTGATGGTTTCCGACAATAACCACGACAACACTACTTGTGCGTCGACAGCCACTATGATTTCCTTGAACAAATTCGGGAACATCTTAACCAAAATAATTACATGTTTAATGCCCAAAAATACAGCCAACAATTCCAACGTAGGAAGGGTTCTCTTGACACTTTTGCAAAAAATAAGTTAGCCCTTCCTCGTTGGTACATATATTCGACAATTCCGTAAGCACGGTTCGAAGCATCACAGAACATGATCAAGATTACCGGCAAATCAGTTTGAACCAAACATCTATTAAAACCAATGTTTTGAATGTCCTTAAGAATCTTTTGAAAACTATTCCAAAGAGATAATATATCATTAGGAATTGCTTGGTCCCAGCCTATACCTAACTTCCATACTTGGCTCAACATGATTTTTCCCTTTATAGTAATAGGCAACACAAGACCCAACGGGTCAAAGATCGAAGAATTCACAGACAACATGTCTCTTTTAGTTGAGACTACTCTCTCAACACCTCCGCTACTTAATTTCATTTCATCCAACATCGGATCATATGTATAGCCCAAGATTTTCTCACACACCATTCCGTGAGAGGAACCATTGTTGTCCAACTGTATACGTTGTGAAACTATTTCGCTGTTACTGCTACAAGTTTTCAATTCGAAGCCACCCTTTTCCATGGTAGTTACTGCTTCCACATATAACTTCAGCAATTCAGACTGCGACTGGTGTGTTTTAACCAGATTATCGACATAGAAGTTATTCAACAGCATGTCACGGCAGGGTCCTGCGGCATGTTTTTCTACATGATATTTCACTATATAACACAAAATGAACGGGCTGGACACAAATCCAAAGATCAAAGTGCTGTACTTGAAACAGACCAGCTCGTCCTCTAACTTCAAAAAGAAGCAGGAACGATTCTTGTCAAATTCGTTCTTCAATTTGACCATCAAAAACGCTTTTCTAATGTCCGCTAATAGAACCAACGTATCGGTTCGGAATTTGAACAAAAGCTCTAGCATATCAGTGTACAGGTTCACACCCGTATAGGCGCAATCATTGAGGGACGGCTTACCACCCGTTCTCAACGAACAATTGAACACAGGCCTTATTTTTGTTGTGCACTGTGATTCAGTTTTGTAGACAGGACGATGGGGTATCCAGGTGTACTTGGCAAATTCTGAAGGAGGCACATGAATTCTCTCAATTATGCCTTCGTTCTCCTGATCAAGAAATACTTTGCAATAATCAGAGTACAGATTTTTGTCAGACAATTTATTTACTACTTTGTCTAAGACAGCTAATGCCACATTATAACTAGACGGAACTTCGTTCAACTTATCTAGGTTCCAAGGTAAACTTACATAGTAGCTTCCGTCACGATATTCAATAGACGAATGAAAATCTGCTATTTTTATTTTATCGTAGCTACTGCATACCTCATCTGTAACACCCACTGTTTCGAGATTGAACATATTCTCTATGGTCCTATCCACTGCCGCTTCATCAAAACAACTCCAAGGATCCAAATGATTCGATTTAGGCTCCAAAACAAAGTATACATGAGTAACATTACACGACGAAAATTTCCCTACGACTCGATTGTAATTCAAGCCAGCCTGCTCCCGCACAGAACAACAGGATTTGAAGTCCGAAACGTCTCCAAACAAAATCATTCCCTGAGACGAACTAAATGCAAATCCGTCTTTAAATTGGGTTAGCTGCAAGGGGCCCAAAAACTTGATTACATCAATACCAATCAGACCATGGACTGGCAGCATGTCGTTTTTCATACACGAGAAATCAGCAGCCAATTTCACCTCGTCCTTTCTCAAGTCAGATATCACACCGCCTAATCCTTCAATTTTAAAGGACAGGTCTAAGTGTTCATCCAACAAGAATGAAACTTGCCTTGATTCATCCTGAAATTTCACACGGAGATCTATCTCCTGCAGGTCTCTTACTTTATTACCCAAAAAGGTCTTTATAAGAAATCTGCGACTTTTCATCGGATGAGGACATGGAAATCTTTCTTATAAGTCCCTTGCAGAGGTAAGATCTCTCACTGCCGGTATCTACCAAACAGTTAAAGGACACATCCTTGCCCCCCACATTAACCGAAATGTTAACTACAGGTAATAAGGACGAGCTACTGGTCATCCAACAAGCGTTAGAAGAAACAGTAGGCTTGACCGCCATGGGACACATAACGCTACGGTGCCCAGGTCTATTGCAAGACCAACACAGCTCAGACTCCCTTCCATTGCAAGGACAGTCCCCATGGAGATGGCTGATGCATCTAGAACAAATCACTAACTCGTTACACCTTCTCAACTTGTCCTTAAACGTTGGATAGGATTTACACATATGAGCCTTGTGATAATTACTTTTACAAAAACAACATCTATATTTGACTTTAGATGTCTTGACGTGGAAATTCTCCAACGTGGAGGGTCTTTTATCTGGTAAGGAAGGTTTAAACTTGTTATTAGACCTTTTTACAGAGAAGTCAGGTCTACGACTCCCAGGATCATATTTACAGAGCTCAAGAGTTCTAATAATATCAGCACAGTTATCCAAAATCTGCTCCAGAGAAGGGTAATTATTGTTCACTTTGTGCACTAATTCTGTTCTAAAGGTAACGGGTAATTTACCGAATACGATATGACCCAACAATCGATTTCCCGGGGTACCGCATTCCAGAAAATCAATACTGAAGGAATTCTTCAATTCGTATGCCTGCGTCTTCACGTCAGTCAAGAATTTTTTCACGTCCAAATTACTATACAAACGATCAGTATTCAACAAGGACGAGAAAATTGAGTCCACAACACAACTCTCATCTAGGAACTCGTTGGAAAGCAACTCTAATGCAATCTCGTAATTTTCGTCCGATACCGATAAGTGTTTAACAATCTGAAAGGCGTAACCCGTGAGATGGTTTTTCAACACGACCAATCTCAACGAGTCACTATCCAAACTGGATACACAGTTCAGGAACTCCCGGTGAAAATTTAAAAAGGCTAGCTTATCTGTCTCTAAGTCCCTATCATTGAATTTAGGACAGACGATAGAAGGGGTAATATTTACACCCTTGACTTTATCACTCTTCTTCAAACAGGTCTCCGATTCTTCAACTTTGGCAGGTCTCAATCCAGCCAATTTCTCCAGAGCTTGTAATCTAAACAAGGCACAATCCTTGGAGAAAGTTTCCACAATGTCTTCTTCGACATTATCATTTATATAAATATCGACTAACTGTTCTTCCAACAATGCCGCGTTCGACAAGTATTCTTCAACCTGATTTTTACATAAAGAATATTTGTCCTCTCCCACTTCACGAAATGATTCTATCGCTTCTAGCACTACAAGTATTTTATTCTTATTAATTTTCAACTTCTTCAACAGAACATCCTTTGGCGTTGCAGCCATTTTATTTTCAACTAATTCTCACTTAACTTATCAATACTTGAGATAAAGAGAGAGAGAGCTACCACATAATCTATGACGTCACTCAAAATGGCGCCAACCGTTACCAATCAAGCCAACAAGACAAGATGGCGCGCACAGAAAGCCCGCCAAAAAAGAATGATGCAACAACCAAAAGAACTAAGACTATCCCAAAATGGGAAATAATATCTAGAAAAAAAAAGACAGGCAGATACAGTCTGGTGAACATAATACGAAGAATAAGTTAACAGCTTGAGCAGAACCAATCCTAAATTATTTCCAATAAAGGGATAATCCTATATAACGTTTCTCAAGCTTTTGACAGAAGAAATGGTATCTCCCCAAATCTTGTCCGATAGGAGGAAAATAACCATTTCAGGTAAGAACACTGCCAATAACTAAAGCACATAGCAACATCCGTAATCTCGGCTTAGGTGCAATTATTTCTTAACAGGGTTCGTACTTTTTTGGCAGAATGCGGGAAATTTATTCACTGAGTCCCGTGAAGGTTATCCCATGTGGTTCATGTTAATAAGCCTAGAAAAATCAGGACATGTAAAAATAAAGACAAGGAAATACTTTTAAGAATAAAAAAATATTGCCATTTTATTGAGGGAAAAAGAAAGCATAAGGGTTGGGGAAAGAAGGCAGCAAAGCTGCAAAGTTCAATTATTGAGAAAAAAGTTTATATGTTCACCAATTCGACTGCCAAAAAATGTCCTTATGGCAAGCACTAAAGGCTTAATTAACACTAGAGAGAGAGTACAGAAATAAGAGAAAATTAGAATAAGATAACTTACTGCGTAAAACAATGATTTCGTTTTTTTTTAACCTTTCTTTTTTTATCTTTATATATATATGTGTGTGAGTCCTTTTTTTTCACATATATATTTTCTTCACGCCACTCCAAATCGATCTGTCCTCACTTCAGTGACAGAATCCTGGAAAGTTCTTTTGAAAATAATCCTTGAATTTGAAAACTCAATATTGTTTGGTAAAACCTTCGTTCGTCCTTCTTGTCAGATGAAATTCTCACTGAAGACATTCGGTTTCCACACGCCGACATTTAATCGCATCTCGTGCGTCAAGTTTATAGATCAATTCTTCTTAGAATTGATTCTTTCTTTTCTTTTCGAGTCAACCAACTTGATTCGACTCTTACTGAAACTCATTATTCATTCCTATGAACAATGAAATAACTTTTACTATTTTTAAGACTTGAATGTCTGAGTAGGATCAGAGCTCGTAACTTGCGTGTTACCCTCGTGGAATCTCTGTCCAAAACTGACTTTCGCTTGTTGAATTTTCGCGGGAAAAGTATCTCTTAGTAGAACCAATTGTGGCGTGATTCTTTCAGCAGCAGCAGCAACTCATTAAAAAGACGTAAAGTTAAAGAAGGAAAGAAGGGAGGAAAGATAAAGACAACGACGAAAAGAAGGAAGAAATTAAATTTCTGACACGACTTGACTATTCAAAAGTTCAATGAATAATGGATTTTTATTTTAGGTAGGAACTCTTTAAAAATTGGAGTTAAAAAACTTAAAACACAGAACTTTAATTATAAGATGTAAAGACGGAGGGGGCAATTTAAACAAAGTTAAAAGATTATAATGGAGAGAGAGTGATTAAGAAGAGAAAAAAAAAAAGAGAAATAGAGAAAGAAAATAGAGAGAAAAAATATAGAAAAAAAATACATATAATATTGAGAAGAAAAAGAAAAAATATATAAATGGTTATTATAAAGAGAATAAGGAGTAGAAGGGAAAAGAAAGAATGTTGAGATATAGTTAAAAAGAGAAAGAAAGAAAGTAAGAATTAATAGGAGGGGAATCTTAAAGAAGTTGCCAGTATATAGAAAAAGAAAGAGAAAAAAATCTGCGTGTCAACCAATTTATGGACAATTATACAATTCAGTAATGAGACAAGATTATTACAAATACAATCTAAACGTTAGAAATAAACATGTCAAAAAAAGACAGCGAATGTATCCAACTGACATATTTAGCATCTAACATACGTCCACGAGTAATATCAACGCAGTTCAAACATACGTCTACAATTAAGCCTTTTATACTAAATGATGTAAGTTTAAAGTTTTTGCGTTTTTATTAAATGAATATATAAGTAAAAGAGAAAAATAATAATGAAAGAACAATATTAAAATTAATAATAATAATAATAATAATAGTAATAAAAATAATAGTAATAATAATAATAATAATAATAATAATAAAAACAGAATAAGATTAATATTTATTATCTTTTTAATATAACATATTTAGCCATAAGATGGGATTAAATAAATTAAATAGAACTAATAAATTATAAATAATAATCTACTAATATTTATGTATATAAAAAGAATACAATACATATATATATATATACATACACATACACACACATACACATATACGTATACACACTGTATGTGTCTATGTGTTTATTTTATGACCGTGTGTAATTAGATTTATACATTTCTATATTATTTTGTATACCCTCCTTTGTTGTGTGCTCCCCTGGTGGTGTTTATTAAGTCCATTTGTATGCTTTTATGTGTGTATGCATCTATCTGTACTCTGGCCAAATAATTTGTATTCATATGTATTTCTATGTATATGGTTTATGTGAATTATACATATTTATGTGCGTATATATATGTGTGTGTGCGTTGTTGTATATTAGTATATGACTGTGTGCATATGTTTGTGTATTGTTTTTTATGTATGTGTATACATAAAATTATATATATATATGTATATTTGTATGTGTTGTTGTTGCAAGGTTGAACAATAATTAGTAAGGAAATACAATGAAGACGCAAACAACAAGATAACGCAATAATAAGTGTATTAAAGAAAAGGTATATTTACAATATGTACAAATGACGGTGTCGAGTCAGAGAGTCTTGGTGGGAGGACATGTACGCTCTTCGGCGTCACTTCTGGTGGCATTTGAGTAAGACACACCAAGGCCAACCTAGGCTTGCCATTTATAGTGTTATGTTATTCGCATATGCAAATAAGTGGTTGCCACCACAACACCCCCCTCCCAAGATTTGAAGTCACACAGATTTCAATATCTTTTTCTTTTTGGGTTTACCATTAATGGTTCATTCACTTTTCTTTTCGTATACAGTGGGGGCTGCCCACTCGCTGTGTTCTATTTTTGATAGAATTCCCGTCTGTTCCAATCTATTTAATTCTTTATCAATCTTTTCCAACCCAGCGAACGGAACATTTCGCTTTTTTCTAAAAATTGGGCTGGCGTTTTCTTTAAGTTCAAACGAGGCCTTGAATTTATTGCAGCGACCTAAGTTAGTCGTGAATGCCTCAGGAAATAATTCTTTTAAATCGTCTTTTATATTTACTGTTGTTGGAGAAGAACATTCTAATTTTTTACAGAATGTATTGATTGGCTTTCTCAATTAAATCTATTCCAAACAGATTTTCACTATTTTTTAGTTGGAATATTTTTAATTTCTTCGAAATCCCTTTCAATTTTATCGGGAGGACAACTTCTCCTTCAAATTTTATACCACCACCAGTTACCGTCCGGGCTGCTTTACTAGTTTTCATCATGGCCGGTTTTCCCAACTTGTTCCACGTATTCAGGTTTATTATAGAAACATCGGAGCCGGAGTCGAGTTGTAACTTTATTGATGTTTTAAATATTTCCACTTTTACGTATTTTCGCCGATCTTTGTCTAATTTTGTATTTGATTTTGTTTGCTGTACTCTCTTTCTGGTGTAATCTTTATATCTGCAGCAATCGCTTTTGTGTCCCACCTTCTTACAAATGTAGCATTTTTTCTTCTTATAAGGACAATCTGATTCCAAATGCTTTTCTGCACATCTCTTACAGTTATATCTAGGAAGAGGCTTGTTATATTCTGTACTATATTTATGGTTATTATCTTTGGAATATCCCGTTCCATTGCTTTTCTTTGTAAAGTTCTCGGTTGGTGCGTATGGTTTTCTAACTTTTCTTACATATGCCACTCCGGATTCTTCTATATTTTTTTGAGTCCTTTTTTAGTGTAATGGCCCTTTCACAGTCCTCTGCTAGTTTCTGGAGGGTTAAATCTTGCTCAGATTCCAGCTTAGACAACACTCGTCTGCGTATTTCTGCATTTTTCGTGGAAACTAACCCTTGAGCGAAGATTAGACATTTAAAATCTTCTACCGTTAATTCTGCAAGCTTAAAATTATCGCAATTTTTATTGACAACTGATGCGTATGTCAAATAATCTTGGTTGTCCATCTTTCTTAGATTCATGCACAGCCATCTTTTATGAAAAAGAGATATATTTGGATTAAATAATTCTTTTAGTAATTTTACAGCTTCCATGAACTCTAATTCCGCAGTTTTTTTTAGGTAATATGTAATCTACGAATTTGCTGTGTTCTGATGTACCCAATTTTCTGAGTAAGAGGCTCACTTTCTGACTATTTGGCCAATTTTTACAGTCCAGTTGAAAAACATCCTCGTATCTTGTGTAGTATGCTTCAAAATTCTTCTCTTCCTCAGGCACATAATGAAATGTGTCCATGCTATTAAAAATAGTTGTATGGGAGAAATTAACACTGTCGACATTTTCTCGATTACTCTTTAGTAGTTCCAGTGTTTTAACAAAACGTTCATCTTGTCTTTCTTCATATTCCAATTGTAGTTTCTTATGCCTTTCTTCCTGTTCCAATTGTAGCTTCTTATGCCTTTCTTCCTGTTCCAATTACAGTTTTTTCTGCTTTAATTGCGCCATTTTCTGCTTTTCTTCTTGTTCCTGCTGCCATTTCAATAATCTGTCCTCTCTTTTCCTCGCGGTCAGCCTGTGCCTGTATTTGTGTTTGCAAAAGCTCGTTTTGTGTAGCTTGTCTGCGTTCATCCCGTTCAGCCTGTGCTTGTAAAAATTGCATGAACATTTTTGATAAGTCTTCCATGTTTTTTTTTTTTTTTTTTTTTTTAAAGTGTGTAGTTAAAAAAAATATTGTACCATGTACCATATACACCGGTTTGGGTTACAACAAAAAAGCAAATTGCTGTAAGCTCCTGTTTTCAATAATAATATCGCTGCTTGCAATAATATATTCTTTTTGCGAGTCACGCTGCAAAAAAAAAATAAAACAGGTTTATCTGGAATCACGAAATGGAATTGACTTTCCGTTTTTAGGCACTTACTAATAAGTAACTCCTTCCACAAAATAAAAGTTTGGGTTTTTTTTGTTTTTTTTTAATCGAGTCACAATTGAATAAATGTATGCAGTACATTTAGTTCTTTGAGTTTTTTTTTTCTCTAGTATTTTAGTAATTAAAATACCTCTTAAATTGAGATTACCTTTTTTTTCCGTGACGTTTTACTGTATTATCCGTTATTCAGTGACAACTTCAAGAAAAAAAAATCCTTTCCTTGAATTTTAGTTTTAGCTGTGGTATTTCCTTTTAGTACCGACATCAACCAAAACATTAATTAAAAAGTCCTTTAGTTGTTGTTTTGTTTACGGAGAACAGTAATTAGAATCCACTGGTGAACTTTTTTCGTAGGTTACTTCCTTGCTTTTCGTAATACGGGTCTGACCTGTCGTTTTTGCGACAGAACAAAGTTCGCTTTTCGTTTGCAAGTTAGTCCTTTAGTAAGATTTGTCGTGTAGCGACAAAACAAAAATTCACTTTTACATTCGTTTGCAAGTCGGATTCCCAGAAAAACGGCGTAAATTGTCGCTTTTGCCACGTTAGAGTTTTTTTTTTTTCACTTGAGTTGAAACTTCTCTTTAGCGTAAAATCCGTTTGCTCGTCAACACTTTGCATTCCTTAAAAAAATGGTCAACCTTTGCGTTGTACTTTTTTTTTTTTTTTAAATAGTTCTTCGTCAAACTGTTATATTTGACGCTTCATATCTCGTCGCCAACTGTTGTAGTTGCAAGGTTGAACAATAATTAGTAAGGAAATACAATGAAGACGCAAACAACAAGATAACGCAATAATAAGTGTATTAAAGAAAAGGTATATTTACAATATGTACAAATGATGGTGTCGAGTCAGAGAGTCTTGGTGGGAGGACATGTACGCTCTTCGGCGTAACTTCTGGTGGCATTTGAGTAAGACACACCAAGGCCAACCTAGGCTTGCCATTTATAGTGTTATGTTATTCGCATATGCAAATAAGTGGTTGCCACCACAACAGTATGTATGTTGGTTCTCTGTGGGTATATACATATGTATTTTACTATTTTTAATTTTGTTACTATCTACCTGTGTGTCGCTACTTTTGAGTATTCTGTTGATTTAACTACTTTCTTTGGCCTGAATATATTTATATATTTATATGTAAGTGTACTTGTATCTATATTTTTAGTAATACTGTCTTGAATGTATTAATTTGCGATTTAATATGACTTTATATTTATATTTAACTAGCTTAAACTTTCAACTTAATAGTATAGTGTTACACCTTTAATTATATGCATGTATGTATATGTATATATATGTATATATATATATATGTGTGTGTATATATATATGTGTGTATGTGTGTATATGTATATGTGTATGTGTGTATGTGTATGCATATATATATATGTATTGTATTCTTTTTATATACATAAATATTAGTAGATTATTATTTATAATTTATTAGTTCTATTTAATTTATTTAATCCCCTCTTATGGCTAAATATGTTATATTAAAAAGATAATAAATATTAATTTTATTCTGTTTTTTATTATTATTATTATTATTATTATTATTATTATTATTATTATTATTAATAATAATTTTAATATTGTTCTTTCATTATTATTTTTCTCTTTTACTTATATATTCATTTAATAAAAACGCAAAAACTTTAAACTTACATCATTTAGTATAAAAGGCTTAATTAATTGTAGACGTATGTTTGAACTGCGTTGATATTACTCGTGGACGTATGTTAGATGATAAATATATCAGTTGGATACATTCGCTGTCTGTTTTTGACATGTTTATTTCTAACGTTTAGATTGTATTTGTAATAATCTTGTCTCATTACTGAATTGTATAATTATCCATAAATTGGTTGACACGCAGATTTTTTTCTCTTTCTTTTTCTATATACTGGCAACTTCTTTAAGATTCCCCTCCTATTAATTCTTACTTTCTTTCTTTCTCTTTTTAACTATATCTCAACATTCTTTCTTTTCCCTTCTACTCCTTATTCTCTTTATAATAACCATTTATATATTTTTTCTTTTTCTTCTCAATATTATATGTATTTTTTTTTCTATGTTTTTTCTCTCTATTTTCTTTCTCTATTTCTCTTTTTTTTTCTCTTCTTAATCACTCTCTCTCCATTATAATCTTTTAACTTTGTTTAAATTGCCCCCTCCCTCTTTACATCTTATAATTAAAGTTCTGTGTTTTAAGTTTTTTAACTCCAACTTTTAAAGAGTTCCTAAAAATCCATTATTCATTGAACTTTTGAATAGTCAAGTCGCTGCCTGATGATATCTGTTGTTTGATTGAAACAAGTGGCTATTTGTAGCAGCAGGATGTAACCATGTTTATATAACAATAAACAAGTATTATCAGCTCTTTTTATTGAGCACTATCTAACAACCTTGTTGAATTCATTAGTCTATTACTTTTGAATAAAAAAACCCGAGTATATATTTATATATATCTATTTACATATATATATTTATATTTTAATGGAGATTAGAACAATAGTCTAAAGAGCAGTGTCTATTTTAATATAATAGTAAAATTACTAGTTTAATTAAAATACAGGGAAAGAAAAAGTGCTCGTTGTAATTTAGATATATAATAAGCTCAATAGGTAAATATCCTAGAGCTAATTTAATATTTAGTAATGTGATTGATAATTTAAAAATCAAATTATAATTAAATTAAAAATCCGTTTCATAAGAAGAAACAACAGGAAAATCAATTATTTGTACGATCGTTTCGGAAAACAGTGTTTTTATTGTGGTAGACATCAAGTTACGGACAATAATTATTACATATAGTTTTTTATCAAACAAGGTTTCCTCATCAGCAAATATTAGGAAGGTTTCTTATTAAATGTAAAAGACACCATAAATAAACCTAGCATTAAAAGTAAGGCAGATGTATCTGGAAAAAAATTAAAATAAAGGTATGGATTTAAACTTGATAAGAAAATTAATATGGGTTAGAGATAGAGATAGAAATAAAATAGAGTAAAATTATAA